>NC_066580.1:79455213-79774605 GCF_024323335.1 Lathyrus oleraceus | reverse complement strand
GCATTGGACATCCATTCACTTAAGTTTGGCCCAAAATAATAACATTTTACACATCACTTCACACTTTTATTCTTATGGATAAATCACTTATTAAAAAGCCCAAGAGAACACCTAATCCACCATATTTAAGAAGCTGAAACCCTAACCCTAAAGGAGCATTGGAATTTCGTGGCAAGTAGGCAAAACTTCATCACATATCTGATTTCATTCCACTTCTATTTTCCATTAGGTAATCATCTCTTCCATGGCCATGTTTTGATATATCTACGCTTGCTTACCATGTTCATCACTATTAATCCTTCTATTTTCATATTTCTTTTTCTTATTTAAAATATTTTCTTCGTCCATAAAATTACCCAAAAATATTTTTCACTTTTCTTAACGTTTTATTTAATTTTATATAATTTTTTTTTTCGGTTTTTTTTTAATATTAATATTTTATTTTAATTATTTATTCTAAATGGTCCATTTTAAAAAACTTTTTTTTATTGATTTTATTTTTATGACTTAAAACTATTTTTAGCATTTTATTTTTGGGATGAAGGTTGACCACTGTCTCATAGTCAACCTGACCTTTTCTTAGAATTTTATTTCACAATTTCAATTTATTGTGGATTTATTTTTGACCTAGTTTGGTTGATGGACTTTCAATTTGACTTCTGTTTCATTTTAATTAATTCACGTACCAATTTTCATTATTTTTAAAATATTTTTGTGGGATGTTGATGTCCTAGCCCCACATTATTTGGTTTAATTTTTCATAATTTTCTTGATTAATTACTATTTATTCTTGATTTATTTCTAACCTAGTCTTATTAATTGACTTTTGGTTTGACATATGTTTTGTTTTAATTAATTCACGTGCCAATTTTCATTATTTTTAAAATCTTTTTGGGGGATGATGATGTCCTGACCCCACCTCATTTGGTTTAACTTTTCATAATTTTCTTGATTAATTTACTATTTATTCTTGATTTATTTCTAACCTAGTCTTATTAATTCACTTTTGGTTTGACCTGTGTTTTGTTTTAATTAATTCACGTGCCAATTTTCATTATTTTTAAAATCTTTTTGGTGGATGATGATGTCCTGACCCCACCTTATTTAGTTTAATTTTTCATAATTTTCTTGATTAATTTGCTATTTATTTGTTATTTTTTAAGTTGACTTGAATTTTCAGTTGACTTCTTTATGATCGATGTTTGACTTAGGGATTGCTTATGGAAATTGAAGAGATCTTTTGATCCTCCCTCGTTCATATCATATGCCATGTATTAGAGGCCTTTTACCTTGATTTTATTTGGTCCTTACCTCATTTCCTGATTAAATTATTCAGTGGACCCTTCGTGTGCATATTTTCATCTGTTTGATTCATCTGTTATCTTTTATACTTGTTTCTCTCATTCATGCTTTCTATTGCTTGATTATTTAACATGTTCATACTCCCATGCATTGTTTAAATGCTCCATTATTTGATTCTTTGGTTTGGTTATATATTGTTTATTTATCCGATCTGATTGATAACTGTTGCCTACTTGTATGATGTATGAGGCATATATTCTTATTGTTTGTTTGCCATGAACAATCCCCATTCATAACAAATGTACCCCTCTCCCATAAAGTGTATAATATTTATTTCTTTACTTCTTTAGTCACCTGTTAATACAAGAATTAAAACGAACATCCGATAACCATTTCAAAATAAGATCAAAAGCTCGATCTAATGTCGAGTAATCATTTTCAAAACTTAACAGAACCAGCACGCATTCATCCATCCTCTTGTAAGTCGATTTCCTCCGGCATCGCCATCTACCCTTATCCATAACTCCTCTTCGCGCTCCATCCGTCGACTCTTGTTCCGTTTAGGTAGCACCCATTAAGTAGAACCCTTTGTATGATAACATAGGTAGAATTCCCTTATTCTTTGCATGCTAACATTAGGTAGATGTTCGCCTTCTGTGAATCCTAACACATAGGTCCACATTGCATGACAACTATAGGGAAGAGCTTCCCCACTTTTAGACCTTCCGTGCGTCTCCGATCTTGTGGCATGTCAGTTCGTTCTATTGCAAAGAGGTAACTGCCTAAGACTCGATTCAGCGAGCTGCGACACCTACTGCTAGGACGTTGAACATACTACCCACCCTCCTTTGACACAGCTGGTGTCCTCTTTTGTAAGTCCATGTTTAGATGGAAATCTTTAACCCCTAGTTATCCGAACTACGTTTTGCTCTGATTCTCATTCCAGATGAGATACGTAGGCATAAGACGCGACGTCTTACCGAGCACACTTCTCTTTAACCCATAGGTAGCCGAGCTACGAAGACTATGATTCTCATACTCAGATGAGATATGTAGGCAGTGGATGCAACATCCTTGCGAGTCATTTTCTTTTAACCTTCCTTTTAGTAAATAGTACTTTAGATATACCTACACCCCTTAGACTAGAACAACACTTATGAAAATGGCTACCTAGGAGTACCTAGGATGTTTTGGGTGCGTAAAACCTTAACATTGCATAACCAACCCCCTTACCCAGATCTCTGACATTTTTACTAGTTTTTGATTCGATAAAACTTTTAGGTTTTTGTTCGCTTTCTAACCATTCCTTTGGATAAATAGAAATGCGGTGGCGACTTGACTTGTATGGTTTACCTTGGATTTAGTCAATATCTCTAATGGTAATGAATACCCCGCTACAATATGGTGAAAAATGTAGGAGATAGAGTCTTGGGTGACCCAGTTTTGATCAGATGAATTCATCTGGCCAACCACCATCAACCAACTTGCTAACCTTCAATTCTCTTGACTTTTTAGGCTCATGGTAGATCATATATGCATAAGATAATGAATTTTAAGGTGTCCCTTGAGAAATTTGATCAATTGGTGAGATAGCTTGTTGAAGAAGTTACTCAAGATACCTAGTCAAACTAGGGTTTCAAAGGCAAATCACTTCCAAACTCATGAAGAACACTTGATCAATATATCATGTAGGAATCAATGGAACTCATATATGATTCTTATAACCATTATTGGATCAATTCATGGTTGTGCTCTTTGTCATGAGGGTCTCAAACCCTAGATATGAACTTGATAGATCAATGGAGATCATGCCCTACCAACAAAAGAGTTAGGCAAATGCAAAGACATATTTTTGGTATTTTGGTTAGTAAAATGATGATATACAAGTATGATACAATCACATAGTGATTGGTGATCTCTCCCAAAACAAACCCAATGAAATAGGGGTAAGGAGAATGCCAAGGTATGATCCCAATGCTAATACATATGATAAAATTGCATGAGGGATCATAGGGTCAAAATTGGGGTCTTACAGTTGCCCCTATTTAAGGACATTCTAACTGAGGAGGTGAAGGTTAAAATATTCATGTCGACTCAGTAGAATGGACTTAAATAAAAACATAGAAACAAATTTTGGTCCCTAAGAGACCTCATGATGCATATGATATGAATGAGAAATTAAATTCTTTATGGGGAAATATCGCCACAAAGGAAAAGAAATCAAAGAGACTGAAAGTCCACAGGAGTATAATGCATTCCGTAAGGAAAACTCACTAGGGAGACAAAGACTCTAGGGGATAAAGAAGTTATGCGTAGGCTAGGCTACGACTTAAAAATACCAGGGGACTCAAGGAATTCCATACAAAATGGAAAGACTCAGCCGAGGAAAAACAACATCTGGAAGGGATACACGTAAGTCAGGATAAAACTGAAGTACTTGAATCATGCAGGGAAAGCGATTTCACTAAGGAAATGCGCACTCGACTTGACTGGGGAGGATAAACTCCAACACAGGAGGTGCATAAATCTATTATCTACTACCTGTTACTGGGTAAGGAGATAATAAATATTTGGCAGAGAGGACATTCGTCATCGATTAGGATGAACATATCAAGGATGACTCGCTGAGAATCGCGAGGAGGGAGTATCCATTACCGGTTACTGGGTAAGAATAGTCTTGTTGGGGAAAACTGCAGAAAAATAGGATTTACAACTACCAGTTACTGGGTAGAAGGCCAAAGGTGATAATATCCATCATCGGTTAGGATGAACATATCAAGGATAGACTCAACAGGGAAGAAAATCCGTCATCGGTTAAGATGAACATATCAAGGATAGAATTGCCTATGACTGTCAAGGAGGGTATCCGTCATCAGTTAAGATGAACATATCAAGGATAAACCAACTGAATAAAAAGTAGGAATTACATCTATCGAATGCTGGATAGAAGACCATCAAAGAGAAAATCTGTCACCGGTTAGGATGAACATATTAAGGATAGAATCTGCGAGGGGAGGAAATAGGAATTACATCTATCAGTTACTGGATAGAATACCAAGAGAGAGAATCTGTCACTGGTTAAAGTGAACATATCAAGGATAAACTCTGCGGGAGAAAATAGGGTTTACAACTACCGGTTACTGGGTGGAATAACACAAGGAGAAGGAAATTCGTCATCGATTAAGATGAACATATCAAGGATTAACTCTCTGGGGAACAAAATAGGGATTACAACTACCTTTTTACTGGGTAGAACACCAAGAATGAGAATATCCGTCATCGGTTAGGATGAACATATCAAGGATAGACTCAGGCAGAGGGGAGAAAGATATCCGTCAGCGGTTAGGATGAACATATCAAGGATATACTTCCTGAGGAATCAGAAACAGATGGATCCACTAGGGACTCCACTGCTAGGAGAACAGGGGTACTTTTGTCGGGTATTGGGCAAGAAGTAACAAACTGCAAACTAAGAAGAACATTACCAGTTACTGGGTAATAAGCTCTTAGGAGACTCAAAGCATCAATCTAGGCAAGATCTAGAAAGAAACAATAGGTTTCTCCAATATCTGCACTCACTCAACAACATCAGATAGGTGGCATCTTGATCCACACCTTCAAGGGCATGGATCCTGGCATTGGCATGTTCCAACTGATAGTTCGACCGTGTGCAAACTCTTTCCGACTCTTCAGTCCTCAGCTTCTCACGTTCCAAAGCATCCTTGTTTTTCTGAAGGGTATTCTCAAGTTCACGAGTACAAATCTCAGAAATCAGTTGTGCTTCCCTTTTCATTTCAAGGGTCAATTTCAGAGTCTTGTTGAGTTTTTGAATCCGGAGTAAAGCTCTATCCAACTCCTCCTCCTTCGTCTTGAACACAGATTTAGTACTGTAGAGTGCTTGTCCGAACTTTTCTCTCCTTGCCTCAGACTCCCTATCCCTTTTGTTGGAAATTTCGAGCTCTTTGTCCTTCTTCTATTGACCATATTTCAAATTCCCATTCTTTACCGAGACTCGGCCGAGCTTAATCCTCAAGTCAGCATTCTCCAACTCCAGCTCCTTAATACGGGCATTAAGCTTCTCCACATCTTCAAGTAATATGGGTTCCGGCTCAGGAACCAACGGATAGATAGAAGAATCAAATGGAAAAGGGAGTTTAACCATCTGAACCCTCTCTCTCACCCAACAAGTATAAGGCTCTCGAGCGATGACATTTCTCTTACCCAATTCCTTAACCTTTCTGATAACTGCTTGCCATGACCTCTTGATCTTCTTCACCGTGGGGTGATCTGCTTCAGCACTGTATAAGATGAAAGGCTCTAAAGCTTCAACTTTTGGAGGGTCATTCATAGGGTAACCATGTTGCCTCAAAGATAACACGGGGTTGTAGTTGATGTAACATTTGGTTCCTATCAAAGGTACATTGGGGAAGTCTCCAATGCTGACAATAACATCCTTGACTTCCCAATCCCTAATATACCACTTAACATGAATGGAGGTGAGATACGTTAACTTCTGAGAGGGCTTGAGTTCCTTCGAGACAAAAGGGTCTTCTTCGGGCATATGAGATCTAAACCAGACATGCAACAGCTGTGCACAACATAAAGTGGTTCCTCCCTTCTTCTCATGACGATCATGGAGAGCATAATGAAGGTCTGCTAGGAGGAACGGTACAAGGTTATTAGAGAGAAAGATTCTCACCGCCAGGTGGTCCACAAAATGGTCAATATTTGGGAAGAGAACTATCCCATATACCAACACAGCTAACATAGCATAGAAAGATTTCCAATTCCCCTCTTTTTCCATCTTCTTAGCTTGATCTTCCAAGAACTTCCTAGAAAAACCATTGAAAGCTCCCTTCACATCCCAATTGTCCACGACTTCAAAAACCTTCAGACCCAAAGCTAAAGCTATCCTCTTGGGAGGAATACCTTCATCAAACTTCGGAAATGGATTATAATCCTTCAAATTCCGGCCTACAATCCTCTTAACTCTTCCAAGGTGGGAGCCAACTGGAAATCAGAGATTGTGAAACAACGTAGAGGTGGATCATAGGACTGAGCAATAGTCACCGCAGTCATCATGGCCATCTTCTCATTTAAGATGTCCAGAATTCTTCCTTAGTCTTGCACAAAGCTGTTGAGTTTGATCGGTGTTACTTTGGCACTCAACTTCTGCAGGCTGGCAAGGTCCATGTTCTTGTATTTGAACTGAAAAGTGCTTCTTCTATCAGGATTCATTTTGCTAACAAGTCTTCGATTCCTGAAATAATGCGAAACAAACTAATAGTTTTGCTTTTTATGCGTATGCAACGAATGGATGGATGCAATGTTTTTTTTTGTACAAGTTCAAAGTTCTGAGGTATGGATAAATCTGATTGCTTTCCAAAACGGGGTTCTCCTCGGGTATGATCTAGGGTTTTGTTACAAAGGACCCCCAGAGTCACTGATTCACAAGAATGTTTGACGCTTATGGAAAATACTTTCCGGTCATCAACTCAATCAAGGGAATCTATTCTGGGTGAGGTTCTCGTACCGACTCTTAAAAAGTATTCACCTCGGGAGTCCGTACTATGCAACCATCGACTTTGGTTCTAGACAGGGTACTCAGAGTCATGGATTCAAAATAATGTTTGACGCTTACGGAAAATACTTTCCGATCGTCAACTCCATCTAGAGAATCTATTCTGAGCGAGGTTCTCGTATCGATTCTTACGAAGTATTCACTTCGGGAATGCATACTACGCAACCATCATTCCTAGTTGGCCAAAGGTTCAATGTTCTAAAAGGTCCTTAGAGTCATGGACCCCTTTGAAATATTGAAGCTTATGAAGTATTCACCTCGGGCGAAAATATTTTCAAAAGGATCTACTCTAAGTGAGGTTCTCATACCGACTCTTACGAAGTATTCACCTCGGGAGTCTGTACTACTCAACCATCGTCCTAACTTATGTTTTTTTTTCACTCTAGACTCGGGTATAGAGTCTTTCCCACATGGTTTGCATTCAGAATATCCAAATACCATCACAATGGGACCAATATACAACAGATATATCAATATAACAATAAAGATAATAGAAGCAATAAATAAAGAAAAGCCACACAATTAAACAAACGAAGGCACACAAACGTCCTAACTTGGCTTGACTCACTTAGGGAAGTAGGTTCCCCAGCAGAGTCGCCATCTGTCGTACCTCGAAAAAAAATGGTAACACGTCCTAGCGAAGCGTAATCGCACGCTCGCAATGATAGACTGGACAGAGTCGCCACCGAACTTTATTTATTCCTAAAAGGAAAGGGAAAATTACAAGGGTGTGGAAATGGGGAAATTACAACTAAGTATTGTGCTCAAAACTGGTTTATGCATCATGTCAACATTGAATGATCATGTGCGACCAATCGAAACGTGGTTAAATTCTATTGTTATCTCGATGAAATAATCATGGATAAACAACATAAGAACGGTTGAATCCATAAATTAAAATTGATGCTTTGTCAATTAAAATAAATAAAAGGGGTAAGCATTAAAAACAATGAGTATTGGAGAAATTATAATAAAATATGAACATGGGAGGATTAAAAAGAATAACGTAAAAAGAAATTAAAATGTTGCAAAACCAAATATGGCATACACGGGTATCGAACCCAAGACTAAGAGGGAGATGAACTATCTCCATCTCCACCCGGCCATTAGTTACCAGTTGTTAAAGTAGGACCAACAAAAACCTAAATACTAAGCTGAAACTTCAAAAGAGAAAGAACAAACAAAAAAGGCCAATTAATGGGCCGTTGGAGAAAGTCGGACCAAAGCCCACGACAGTGGCCATATCACGAAAATGGAACAGGTTAAGAGTCCAACGGTCACCCTAGCCGCATGGCTGTTGGGTGACGGAAACAGAAGAGCCTTCTCACTATAATGCCAACTGTCGGCATTAATGAGTGGTGGCTGTAATAGAGAGCCACGCAAGTCCCAACGGTAAATCCAACGGTCAAACAAAAAATGGTTGCAATCATTTCAAAAATGGAAATAATTAAAACGCAAAGGAAAATGTTTAAAGAGGCATCAGTGCATTAATGACCTAGTGTAAGCTTCCAAGGCAAGTTTCTTCTCCCAAAAATATTCTTATTGCTTTAAACACCAATTAAAGGGACGTTATTGTGGTTTATTGAAACAAAATGTCCAAACCGAGAAAAAACTTCTCCTCTCCCAAGCCATGGCAGACGGTCAAGGAGAAATCAAAACACGTGATGGAAAACGCCACAACCCCAAACAACACAGTAGGGAGAAAGACGATGAAGAACAAAACAAAGAGAATGACGAAAAGATATCAAACCAAAGCAACCTAAGTTCTCGTTCGCACCTAGATCGTGTATCCGTAGCGATAATGCAATGAGAAATTTACCTGATCACCAAGAGATCAACGACGATTGGAAAAGTGATGTTGGATCCTTCCTTCAAATGCTCTCTCTCCCGTTGATTCAATTTCCAAGCGCGCTCACTCGCCGGCTTTTCTTTCGATATCGGCTTCGTCTAAACGGCGCCAAGGTGAAGTTCTTGGATCTTTTCAGCAATACGCCGCCTCCAGTTCTCTAAAATTTTCTTTTCTCTTTTTTTATTTGTTGTTAGGGTTTCCAAATGCTCACGTTTCTCTCTTTTATGTGCAGGTGTGTGGTCCTGCATTCGGGTACCGTCCTCAGTTGGAACTCAGTGGCCAAGAATAAACCGTTAGAGAAGAAATTTTGCCTCAAGTTTTTTGTGGGGACCAACTGTAGCACCTCAAATTTGCACCTCCCATTTTGTACATTCATTTTCGTGATTAGGTCATTAACATTACATAGTCCACTGCATAGCATTGCATTGTCCTTTGCCCAAGTGCAAGTCATTAGGTCAACTGGTCAGGAGATCTAGTCAAGCAAGCAAGCAAGTGCATTTCCTATTGAGGCAAAGCCCTAGGATTGATTCAACAAGTTCATATGACCAAGGGATCATTTTGAAGTGGTTTGGCCAAAGGTTGGATGATCAAAGCTCAACAGTCAAGCTGAATTTCATCTGAAACCCTAGAAAGTCAATTGTGGTCAACTGTGCCTGAATTATGGATTTGAAGGTAGGAGATGGTTTGAGAGGCCTCATTCATGTCCATACAAGTCTCATTTGACATGTCAAAGATCATCATTGAAGAATTTGAGGTCAGGTGAAAAGTTTCCAAAAATAGTAAGTGACCTGTAATTTCAAACTGCCAAAAATGGAAAGGTCTTCTCCTCAAATTTACATCATCATACAAGCTTCAAATGAAATTTTGTCCAACATGAAAGTTGAATATCTTGCCCTCACCTTTCCAAAAAGTCCAAGAACATCCATTTCTCATGTGTGGTTGGCAAGTTATGATCAAATCATTGTCAAGGAAATTTGAAGTTCAAACTTGGATAACTTTCACACCAATTGGCCAAATCATGTGGGGTTTTTTGCTACAATCTTGTTTTAACATGCTCTATCATAATCATTCATTACATTTCATCAAAAATCATCACAAAAAATGGCATTTTTCACTTGATTTGAATTTGAATTTGGAGGGAAAAAGTCCATTTTGAGAAATATGCATTTTCCACACTTCCAATCACTTGCAATTGGTCTTAAATCATATTTGGATTGTGTTTGGCTCAATTTTCGTGTACTGTAGCAGCACATTCCATGCATGAGGGTGTCTTGACCAATTTTGCACAAAAACTCATTTCACTAATTACCATTACATTTGGTTAAGTGTGATTAACAAATTCATTAATCCACCATATATAATCATAATTCTAACAGAATTTCTGATTAACATTCATTCATCTTAGATCTAGATCGAAAATTGCAAATTCTCTCAAACTTTCTCTCTCATTTTTTTCTGCAAATTCTCCAAAACCTTGCCTAGTTCTTCATAGATCCATCCTTCACCAGCACTGTGGAGTTGAACTGAAGCGAGAATTCACCACTGTCGAGTTGTTTCAAGGACTGTTCAAGTAAGCTCCATCAATGGCAGTTGCATTTTTAAGCTACATCAAGCATCAGTGAGCATTGGATCTTCACTCATTCATCTACCTGAGCTTTGAGGATCATCTGTTTCACCTTGCCAAGGCCAGAAAAACACGTTTCCAGTTCTGTATCTTCATAGAGGTTAGAACTCGATCCTCATGATTCTTAGAATTGTTAGGTGCATCTTATAGATCTTTGAACATAGAGTATGCTGAACTTTAGATCTCTGAAAACCATGCCGAATTGAGGAAGTTATGTGGATTTGAATGTTGACATGTGAAACTTTCTTTGATCGATTCTCTGAGCATGAGTAGAATTAGATGAAATCAATGTTATATTGTTGATGTGTGATGCAAGAGGAAGCGATTGATATACTTTTCATGAATTTCTGTGAATGTTGGACCATCATGATGATGAACACGTATGAATGTTCAAGAACCCTAGCTATTTTCATTCCCAGACTTGTTTTTGATCTTCTGGCGCGCATGCTGCATGAATTTGGTTGTTTTTCGCCCATGTACCAATCAAACCTTGCCACCTGTATTAGTGAAATGGCGCGTTTCACTTGTAAACGCGCCAGGTTTGAATTATGAGCCCCTTCGATTCCGGGCGATGGCATTCTCATTTTGGCCTTTTGGCATTTTCTCATTTATATGCTTCTATGTTCACCATGCCTTGTTCATCATTTTTTATTTTCTCTTCTCATTAGAAAATTCATATCTCAATGATGGTTTGTCCAATTGATGTGAGATTTTTTGTGCCATGATCCTTGCCATGTCTACTATTTTATGGTGATTTTTGCAAAAATTGTGCACGTGTGGATTTTTATTTTGGCTAGGGTTTGTTCTTGCATGTCATTCCTTGCACATTGCTTGCCATTTCTTTTGTGAAATCCTGATGCTTGATCCAATGGAGCTGAAATTTTTCATGTGTAAACTAGACACCTTTAGGAACATTTTGGCATTGAGTTTTTGATTTTTGCATTTCTGGTTTGTGAGATATGATCTGATCATTGGAGGTGTGACAATTTGTATCACACCATTTCTTGTCCAACTTGTGGATTTTCATTACCATGCCTATTGAATGCCAAATAATCTGAATTTTTGCATGATGATACTTATGGATGTTAGGTTTGAGTATGAACTTTTGTGGATTTTTTGAGTGCATTTCCAATTTATTTGAGAATTTCTTTTCTGTTTGACCAATTGTGGACTTTTTGTGAGTCATGATCTTATATGATTTGTGAAATTCTTGTTGCTTATTGGATGAACCTGAAATTTTGCACATGTATTCTAGACACATTGAAGTTTGCCATGGCTTTGGTTTGATGTCCATATCATGTTCGGATTCTGTTTTATGCTTGCTTGAAGTTGAGGTATGATTTGGTGCCTTGTATGAGCTTGTTTGAACATGCTTTGACTTATGGATTTTATTTGAATTGCTTCCACTTGTCCAAATGACTTGAAATTTGGTATGATGATCATTTGATGTGTTCTGTTTGGACATGATTTTTCTTGGAATTTATTGAATTGTTTTTGAGTTGATGTGGATTGAATCATTCTGTTTGGCTCTATGAGCCTTGAACTTGCATGTTTGACCATGATTGATGTATGAAATGAAGTTAGTGCATGATATGAATGTGAGACCACTTGGATTTGTTTCTTATTTGATTGAACTTGATTTTGGATAAGTTTCATGTTCTGTTTTGGTTTATTGCTCCCATTTTGACCCTAGGCCATGTCCTAGTGGTTAGTGCTTAATGTTTGAGCTTTGTTTCAGGTCAAAGAGCACAATTGCTTATACTTGATGATGTGCACTCAATTGGAGTTGGTCCATTGCTTGGTTATGACTAACCTTGAGTTTGTTTTGTAGGCTTTGAGACTTGTATTTAGGCCTTGTGGCTTGCACCTTTGTGCCTTGCTTTGCTTGATTGTTGTGTACAGTTGTACTGTTGATTGTTGACCATTGTCTGTTTGACTTTTTTGTTTGAGCTGAGTACTGATTATGTTAGATTGTTTTCAGGTACCTTAGTTGCTATAGTTCCTTTGTGAACTTGCTTTTTCTTTGCTTGATAGCTTGAGCATTGAGGTATAACGTCTCTAACTCCATGTAGTCTGGAAGACCTGGCCTGTTACTTGGCCAGACACCTGTCTGAAGTCCTCCTTAAGAGGCAATGCTTGTGCTTGTTTATATTTGTCCCTGTACATATCAAAGTCCTTTGATAAGGCAATTGACAGATACAAGAGATGTGCAATTCATCTCCTGCTATTCAGTTGAGTCATCCCTTTGCTCACACCACTGTGTTGATGCATTGTGGATAGTAACCCAAGATCCTTGTACAGTTGTACAGTTGAGTCAGTCATAAGTGTAGAAGGGTTCCCACTTTCTGAACCCACACATTCATTTGTCTGAAGCTCTCCCAGGCCAGGGATAAGAGCTGTGAGGCACACCCCTCACTTCCTATTTCATCTGCATCACCCTAACTCTCAATGTTAGGGTTAAGAGCTAACATCACCCTGATACAGTGGCTTGTTTGTTGAGGTTGACATGACCCCTTGACTAAAGCCTAGCCTTGTTTGAGCCTCTCTGTTTGTATATAGTGTGTGTGCTTGCTGTGTGCTTTTGTATGACTGTGTGTGCTGCTTAGGATAGCTTGCTCCCTGTGCAAGTTAGATAGCAACCTTGACTTAGGGATGATTTGCATGATAACATCTAGGCTCGAGTCGTAGTCTCCCTAGTTGTGTCTCCCTTTGTTATCTGGTTAGGCTAGTCCTGTGTCCCTGCGTAGGGGAACTACGTCGCCCTGATCCTCATACCAGATGAGGTACGTAGGCAGGAGATGAGCTGATCTCTCCGGGCGCCCTTTTTGTTTTGTCTTTGTGTGTGTTAGGAGATGGATGTAAGCCCAACGATTGGCATTCCGTATCCTCTTGTTGTGTGCTTGGAGTCCGATGTAAGTCCAGCAATTTGCATTTGGTTTCCAGTGTGCGCGTGTTTGGTTCGGAGTCTGATGTAAGTCCAGCGATTGGCATTCGGTTTCCATGTTTGCCTGTTTTGTGTGGAGTTTGACGTAAGTCCAGCGATTGGCAGTCGATTTCCTGTGTTGTTTTGTCTTGTGTGCGTTAGCCGAGCTACAAGTGCTCTGATTCTTCTTCGTCCAAGAAGATACGTATGCATAGGATGCGACATCCTAGCGAGCATGTTTTTCCCTAGTTCGAACTACGTCGACTCTGATGTCTATGCCTGATAGACTACGTAGGCCCAGGATGCGATATCCTGCCGAGTCAGTTTCTTTTGTTTTCCTGTGTCTCTTTTAGCCAGTGTGTGTGTTTATTTGAGCAGTGTTTAGCAACCATATTCCTTCCTTTTGTGCGTGGATCCCGTCGAGTACGACGGATGCGTAGGGGTGTTAATACCTTCCCTTCGCATAACCGACTCCCGATCCCATCTCTCTTTGGTCGCGAGACCATGTCTTTTCAAGGTTTACTTCGAGCGTTTCCTTTCCCTCTTTTTGGGATAAATAACGCACGGTGGCGGCTCTGTTGTTCTTGTTTCCCGCCGGTTTTTCGCGTAATGCGACACCAACTTGTGACATGTAAATTTTTTGTTTGTAGTGTCTATTTGAAATGTGTGGTCTTGAGTGATTTTGCTGTTGTTTTGCTAACAGTTTAGCATGATTTGGTTTGGTATTCACAGGGCGTTGGTTGTTTTTAATTACAAGGCTACGACAGTCACATGTTGTTTCTTTGAGGAACGTCTCCGATACGGACTTGCTGCTAGTTCCGAAAAAAATCTACCAAGCTGCTTCTGCCGTAGAACATGAAGATCTCCACCTAGACAATACCCCATGACCAAACATGAGAGATTGTATGATGTGAATTGCACATACAATGTGGGAAGAAATGGATGGTCCAACATCCTTAATATTTCCCTTTCAATTTGAGCCCTAGGCATTTTCTCTGCTGCTGATATCCAAGCTCGACAGCAGTACATATGATATTACTAAACAGTGGCAATACAGATTTCTCTAAAGCACTGCAAAAGATTGTGGCTAGATCCCTGTGGGCAAACTTTGGCTCATACAGAATTGAATCACTTAGAGGGTATGCTGATATATGCGACAAAGTGACTCTCTTGAGTAGCTTACAATTATCTTGCATGTCTGGCTCTTGAAAACTGCTTGATACACAATGAAGGGAAGTTTGAAGTAAATGTGAGAAGAATTTTTCAAATGCTTCTTGGAACCATGATTTCCCCAAATATCAACATTTTTACAGAGATTTGACCAAATGAATTTTTGTTAGCAACATAAATTCCAAGATTCCATTTGTTGATTTGAGGAGCCAAAGAAACTAAATCTTCACTCTTAACATCATTAGAAACAAAGATCGGGGACTGATACACACACGATAAGTTTTCCATAATAAAATTAGCAAGCCCAACAGCCTCTTCCTTTAAGGCCTCGATTCGTGATGTATAAGGCTTCTCTTGCAAATACTTCAACAATACAATGTGCCTATTCAAGTCAAGAAGCCTTTGAAGAGCCATAGACTGAAAGATATAAACCAAAGGGGAGGAATCATTGAAGCCATACTTTAGATAGAAGTCTGAAATTAATTGCATAACAACAAGGAAGGGGGCAGAAGGTTGGGCAATCCATGAGAAGAAACCAATATCGGTCTCATCAGTCCACTTCATCAACTCAAAGGCAGAATATGCTGAATAATCCCCCATCTCGGCTGACATTTTCTTGATAGACTAGGAGACACAAGGCTGGTTGCTTGCCTAAGAAAGCTTCGGCGGGACAAAAACAATTGCAAAAAAAGCACAAAGACCCATTGACTGGACCTTCTAAATTTCTTTAAAACTTTGTCGTTTCCAACAGCCCGATCAGCAGCTTCTCCTAATATAGATGGAAAAAAACTTGCAAATAGTATCTGGTTGTTGTACAACTAGAATACTCAGGTAGGGGCGCAATACTGACATAAGTTCTTTAACAACAACTCCAACAAAATTACTATTGCCTTCAGTTATAGTGGCTGAATCAAGCACTAAAGAATACAGTCTAGAGAGAGCCATCTACCCAAGAGTTCTGCATGCAGATTAATCATTCTCAATTTGTTTCCATCAGCCGATGGAGAGCAGTTTTTCATCCACCTAAGAGTTTCAGATATATCATCGGTTACCTGTCTAATAAACCCACTCACTTACCCTTCTGGAATAGATTCCATGGCTTTATAAATTGTGTGGATGAACTTATGTGACGATAACAGTCTCTCAACTGATTTGGAATAAACATTATTAGACAGAAATGTCAATAACTTAGAAGAACTTTCTTCAACATCACCGTCACAAGTCATAAGCCTTAGCGCTTTGCACAATGCTAGAATGGCAATTTGCACCTGGCGAAGTTGACTGTAGAGATTAACTATTTGGCATCCCAAGGTAGGAATAGCTGAAGATAATAAGCTTTGATCAAAAGCACTTTCCATATTGCAATTGATGGTGGAGTATGATAACAAAATAAGCCATAAATTCACCAAATCTTCTCCAATAACCTCCTATTCAATTTCAAAAAGGTAGCCCATTGCAACTAATATCTCGTTAGCGGATAAAAAATGTTTCCATCCCCGTCACATCAGTTGTATCGTAGCTGGATAAGCAGAGTATACTAGTGGAACTAGCTATTTAAGGTATTAAATATTTTCTTCAAGAAATTGACACAAGCTCCTCTAGATGTGTCCTTTGTTTTCACATATACTTTCTCTTGCATAAAACTAGCAAGCAAATTTCCAATAGACTTTAGTATACCATAAAGATTAGAAAAAAAGAACTTGGCATCTATTTTAGCATGGAGAAAGGCATTCATCTCGAGCAAAAGAGGCTCCATAATCAGTACCAAAAAAATTAAAAAGGGATTTTTGAGTATCTGCAGAAATATTATTGGATTGTGAGTGACCACAAAGGTGACTAACTTGAACGAGGGGTGAATGATGTCCTATGAGGGAGGAAAACATGGATTGAATTTAGACATGGGCATGAAAGTCATGAGATTCCGCCTGATCCTATTAAAAGATATCAAACATCTAAGGCCAAATGGAAAGGTAAAATCTAAGAGTTATGGAATGGCAAATAATGGCAATGTCTAAATAACCAATGTAGGTGGATAGTCTTATGACCAGATGACAGAGCCATGAAGAGAAATCTAAATGAAGGTGGAATGTCTAAATTTCAGGACCAAAATCAGGGTATGACACCTTGGTATCCTCCTTACCCCTCTTTCATTGGGTTTATTTTGGGAGATATCACCAAGCACCATCTGATTGTATCATACTTGTATATTATCATTTTTACTAACCAAAATACCAAAAATATGTCTTTGCATTTGCCTAACTCTTTTGTAGGTAAGACATGATCACCATTGATCTATCAAGTTCACATTTAGGGTTTAAGATCCTCATTGCCAAGAGCTCAACCAAGGAATGATCCATAAAGGTTCTAGGCATAATATATGAGTCCCCATGATCTCTACATGTTATGTTGATCAAGCATTCTTCAATAGTTTGGAGTTGATTTGTCTTGGAAACCCTAGTTCATCTAGGTATCTTGAGTAACTTCTTCAACAAGCTGCTTCACCAATTGATCAAATTTCTCAATGGATACTTAAAGATTCATCATCTTATGCATATATGATCTACCATGAGCCTAAAAATTCAAGAGAATTTCAAGTTAGCAAGTTGGTTGATGGTGGTTGGCCAGATGAATTCATCTAATCAAAACTGGGTCCCCCTAGACCCTATCTCCTACAATTTTAATCATATGAAAATGATCCCAAATTAAAAGTTAATATAAATGACATTACAAACAACTTTCATGTTGGGGTCTAGAGAGAATTTTGCTTGGAAAGTCATTTTCTATGTAGAAACATTATAGGTCATTTTGTCTAAACCCTAATTTGAAACTCAACTTCCCAAGGCCATAACTTGCTCAATTTTTATGAGATGAAATATTTCCAAGTTGCAAAATCAAATTCAAGATTTCTACTTAAACTTTGATGTTTGGAGTGAGATCTAAATCAACTTTTATGAGCATGTGATATGACGATACATTATAGGTCATTTTGGACCAATACCATTGAACAAGTGATTTTCCTCAACTCCAAAAATGCATAACTCACTCATCCTAAATCCAAATGATGTCAAATTGGTGACCATTTTAAAGTTTTTTGAAAGAGATGCAACTTTTAGGAAGACACTTTTCTCATTTGGAGCTCACATAAGAAGTTAAGCAAAGTGGAATAATTGAATATGTGGCTTGACACTTAGAAAATATTTTGACATGTTGAAATTTCCAAACTTCCACCTCAAAATTCACCATGATACAAGTTCTAAATGTAAATGTGTTCAACATAAGATTGTTCCTATTGATATAAGCTTTCCAAAGAGTCATAATTCATTCATTTTTGACAAAGTTTGATAGGTCTGCGCATGGCTTAAATAGGCCTGTATCAGTTGGCAAGATTAATGCTTCCAATGTTCAAACAACTTTTCCTTGCCATCCAAGCTTCATGCAGACCTTATTTTAGTTGATTGTGGACCTAAATGGATTGCTTCATGGTCCTGCACACGCCCATGCAAGCATGTGCATTGCATTACCAAATTTGGAGAATTTTTCAAGTGTGCAAATAACACTTCTCATTGTTATAAATAGAGGTCTAATGCCTCAGTTCAAAGGACCTTGCGCACCAACTTTTCCCCCAATCTTCCAAACCCTCTCAATTCAAAGGAAAACCTGAGAAATTTCAACTGAAATTTGAGTTTGAATCTCACTGTTTCGAGATTCAAAAACTCCAGGATCCAAAGCTTTGCATTACTCTTAAGCCACTTCCACATGCTCCATAAGCAAGATCAAGCATGAATTGAAGCAAGAGAGATCCATTTCTGCATAGCATTGAAGGTAATTTTCCATATTTTTCTTCTCTTCGATTCTCTCTTAATATTCATAAATTCTCTTGGATCCTTGGTTGTCTGAAGTGCTACCAATGTAGGAAAGAAGATTGAGTTGCTTTGAGGTTAAATCGAAGCAACTCAGTTGACACACCTCAAAATTCAACTCCACACATCTCTCTATATATTTGGAGTTAGTTAAAATTTAGGTGATATTCGTGATCTATGCCATTTTATCTTTAAGATCATGCCTTTTTTTTCATTTATGATGTGGTGATGATTGAACCAGTCCGGCCAGGGTCATCGGAGAAGATGACCGACCTTTGGCTCCGGCGACGAGATGGAAGTGTTTAGAACCATTGATCTGTTTTAAAATGTTTTAATCAGGAGCGTATATTATGATTATCAGGCGTGTGGACATTTGACTCAAGCGTACCATGGAACGCGCGCTCACCACCACTTGATCTGCCACCTCAATTAATGAGGCAGATCAAGTGGTCCACGCTTTTTTGATTATCTAATTTTTATTTTTATTCCTTTGATTTTCATTAATTCATATTAATTTTAATATTGATCCAAAAAATATGAGAGTTTCACCAAAAAAATTTAAATAAAATCCTCTTTCATTTTCTGAATTAAAATTATTTTTTGGATCATTATTAATATTTTTCATGATTTAATTGATTTTGTGAATATTTTTAATTGCTTAAAAATACTTTTAAGTTTCTAAAAATTCTGGAATTTTTTCTCCAAGGTCCTTTGACCTTGTTTGACCTATGATAAATCTTATGGCCATTTCTTTGGTGTTTTAATGAGGTTTTAGGAAACTGACCAACCATATTTAATTTAATGCATTATTTTTACTATTTTTAATTGATTAAATGCCAAATTAATTGTGTAGAGCCATTTTAATTGTGTTGTTGGGCCTTGGTCAAGGTTGATTTGACTTTGTTAGGTTAAGATCATTGAATTTAGGGGATTTATGGAATGTGCATTCCATCTCCCAAAATGAATGAATGATCTTAACTTGGTAAAAGTCCTCCTTTCCAATTTGAGTTTGATCCATTTCCCCTCCCTCTTCATCTTATTCCACTTCTTTATGCATTCATGTCATGGACCTATGATATCTTAATATCCTAAGGCTAGTTGATTGCAAAATCAACGTAAGTATGGATGAGATTAGGTCCCCCACTTTGCATATTCTTTTTGTGTGTGGTATGTTTCATAAGCATAGTTCATCATACTATGTCTCTAGCATTCATTAACACCAAAATTTTATTGCCCGACCTCAAATAGTTATGACTTCAACATAAGTCCAATTACGATTGCTTAACATATCGCTAAATTTTAACACAAAGGCCTAACATTCTAGTTAGTGAGATTGTAATTCTCCCCTCTTTCATGGTATTGTGTGGAAACTTGTCTTTTTTTTCCTTCCTTTGGAAGATGTCTTGGTTCAAGGATCCATGCTTGTGATAAGTGGGTTGAGTGTTCTCCAAAGAATCACTTAAACAAAAGAGCAAAAGCAAAAGAAATACTAACTTCTAACTTATTAATGACTAACATTTAATTCCAAGTCCTTTATTTTAATGCACTTTATTTTTTAGCTTTATTCATTTGCCATTATTCATACCATTCTAATTGTTTATGTTAATGTCATTTTCACTTTGTCCACTTGGACCATATTGTGTGATATATTTTGTTTGTGTATATTGTGTTGTTTGTGTGATCTTTGACCATTAATGTACATAATAAGAACAAAAACCCTAAAAAATATCTTGTGTGGACTGTTGGTTTGATATGAGACAATTGGACTTAGAATTTAGGCAACATTCCCTTTGCAAAGGACTTGGCCAGTGCCAACTTTCATGTGACCAAGGACTTGTGATTTGAAACTTCATTTGATACATCATTGAAGATCCATTTGAGTTCATCTGCAACATGATCATTATGAAGCTGTTATTTTGAACCTATGATTTGTGCCATCTTGGAATTCATCTGATGCATGGGAAACTTTGAAGAAGATCATGGAGTTGCTAAGCTTGGATGTGGCTATCTTTATTTCATGGCTTGCTCTTCATGTTGATATTTTGTGCATTTTTTGTTGCTTGATTCTAAAAATCCAAGGGAATTTGGGTTTCTATATGACATTCTTGTCTATTGGATTGCAGCCCATTGGTCAGATCTTTTCAACTCTCAACTTTTAAATTTATGCTTAGGATTAGTCTCTTCATCTTCTCCCTACTTCTTTAATTTCAAAATCTCTCCCTCCTTTCAAAATTCTTCTTTGCTTGTGTTTGTAGATTTTCAAACTTTGACCACTTTTGCAAACTAGAAACTTTGGCCTTAAGCCATTGCATTTTCAAACTTCTTTTCTTAATCAAATTTGTAAATAGACTTAATAATATTGACTTAAAATTTCAAAAGCCAAAAAGAACTAAATCATTCAAACCATTTTTAGGCCTTTGTGCCTTTCCAACTTAAATTTTTGTTAAAAACAATGCATCCATTTTTAAATTGATAGCACGAACTATGAGGTTTTGATCCCTCATTTTTATGTTGGTACGTAGGCACAAGTCCGAAGGTCTTGTCAAATACAAAAATATAATTAATGAATTATTTTCTCATCCCCCCATTCTATTTTTTTGCAAACATCATTTGTACAAAAACACATATGCACACAAAAAAGGGCTCCCTAGGAGTACCTAGGACACTTTGGGTGCTAACACCTTCCCTCTGTGTAACCAACCCCCTTACTTGTAATCTCTGGCATTTTATTAGTTTTGATTTGAAAACTTCTTATTTTTGGGTTTTGTTCGTACTTTTCCCTTTTCCCTTGAAATAATAAAAGCGCGATGGAGGATCTTGTTTATTTGATGTCTAGCTTGTCCATAGCTTGATGATCATGAATTTCCCGCTACAGTATCGCGTAACAACTGTTATCAAGTATACACCTGAACAGTCTCTGCACTACATCCTGAATAGGCCAAGTGAGGTTAAATGTTCTACGGTCCTCAGCTTCTCGGACCCCTAAATCAAAGATAGTAATGCCTAACCACAAATAACTTGTGTGACATTCCTAACTCCAAAAGGGTCTCCACTGAGCAGATGGGTCTCAAGCCAACTTGTTAAGGACTACTCCACACAAGTCGAACATGACTATACCATCCTCCTATCTTAATTGCACTCAAGTTCGGGTTAGAACTTATCTCACCACTCAGAGATCACCAAGCACAACAAGCAGATTATATCATACAAACAAATATACATACATCAAATATACAATTATATACACACAAAAAGTAGGCTAAACCCACTGGAGATTACTCCCCAGCAGAGTCGCCACTTAATTTCTATGGCAGTAAATTCATGACCATCAAGCTATGGATAAGCTAGACGTCAATAAAACCAGGGTCACCACCGTGCTTTTATTGTTTCCAACGGAAAAGGGAAAAGTATGAACAAAACCCAAAAATAAGAAGTTCTCAAATCAAAACTAATAAAATGCCAGAGATTACAGGTAAGGGGGTTGGTTACACAGAGGGAAAGTGTTAGCACCCAAAGTGTCCTAGGTACTCCTAGGGAGCCCTTTCTTGTGTGCATATGTATTTTTGGTACAAAATGATGTTTGCATATAAATAGAATGGAGGGATGAGAAAAGGATTTATTAATTATATTTTTGTGTTTGACAAGACCTTCGGACTTGTGCCTACGTATCAACATAAAAATGAGGGATCAAAACCCTATAGTCTGTGGTATCAATTTCAAAATGAATGCATTGCTTTTAACAAAATTTTATGTTTAACAAAGGAACAAAAATGCCTAAAAAGGTTTGGATGAGTGTTAGTTCTTTTTGTCTTTTGAAATTTTAAGTCAAGTATAGTTAAGTTCATTTACAAGTTTGTTTAAGAAAAAGAGTTTTAAAAATACAATGGCATAAGGCCAAAGTTTCTAATTTTGCAATAACGTCTAACTTTAGAAAACACATCCAAGCTTTAATTATTGAATAACGTCTTAGTTTTAATTATTCAATATATTTTTATATTAATATATTTAAATATAAATTATTATATATATTTTTAGTTTATATTTATATAAAATAAATTTCATTATATCAATATAAATTCTTTAAAATAATCACTTTGATATAAATAATTTAAGAATTACGTTTTAAAAATATTCAAAAATAAATTATGACTGGAAAAACATTCTAATAATATTTATTTTAGTACAAAGTTAAATGATAAATACTTTAGTCATATGAATTATATATTATATCTCATAATTGTATATATTAATCTTTTAAGTTTAAAATAAACGCAACAGTTTTGTGGCAAAGTTATCGCACCCAATTTAAAATTTAATACATTTTAAAAATTAAATTTAAACTTAGGTTCTTAACAAAAATTAAGAACATTAATATTATTGAAAAAATATAAACGTCAAAAATCATATTTTTTTTCTTTTATAAAATAGGACTTTCTTTAAAGTTAATAATATCAATTTTAGCAAAAAAATGTTATACATCAAATTTAGACAAAAACGTAATTTTAACCTCTAATAGATGAAGAAAACAAAAACAGTTAAAGTAGTTTTACAGTTAGTTACATTTTCCATTTAGTTGGTTATGCTTTCTGTTATGCAGTTAGTTACAATCTCTTCCAACTATATAATTGTTGTAATCCCCATTCAATGAATAACAGAATACAGTTCTGCTCTTTATCTTCTTCCTCTTCACTTTAAGCTTTTCTTACTGTTCTGTCAATGGCTTCCATGACAAAAGCATTCCTTACTGTTCTGTCAATGGCTTCCATGACAGAAGCATAATATGGTATCATCGTCTTCGATCCTCTTTCCACACTTCCGCACCGTTCACTTTAAGCTTCTACTTTTGTGATCCTTCTTTTGATTTCAGCATGCCTCCGCGTATTGATCCTACCGCAAATCGAATCACAAATTGTGATGTTGATTCGGTTTACTATGTTCATCCTAGCGAAGGTCCCAA
Organism: Lathyrus oleraceus; assembly: GCF_024323335.1. Lineage (NCBI taxonomy): Eukaryota > Viridiplantae > Streptophyta > Magnoliopsida > Fabales > Fabaceae > Lathyrus > Lathyrus oleraceus. The sequence continues at coordinate 79,751,339 of NC_066580.1, read as the reverse complement.
TTATGTTAGTATTCAACCTCAATTGAATGGTTCGAATTACATCTCATGGTCAAGATCCATGGAAAGAGCTCTTGGAGCTAAGAACAAGCTTGCGTTCATCAACGGATCCATTCGCGTTCCAAGTATCACCGATCTTAATCGATCTGCGTGGGAACGATGCAATTGCCTTGTTCATTCATGGATTCTCAATTCTGTAAGTCCTGCTATCGCACAAACCATTATTTTCTTGGAAAATGCTCTTGACGTTTGGATTTATCTCAAAGAAAGATTTGCTAAAACTGATAGAATTCGCGTGTCTAATTTGCGTGCTGAGATTAACAATCTCAAACAAGGAAACAAATATGTTCTTGATTATTTCACTGAACTTCGTGGTTTATGGGAAGAATTGAATTCTCATAGACCAATCCCTAGTTGTACTTGTGCTCAACAATGCAGATGTGACGCTATGCGTAGTGCTCAAGAATTTCGTCTTGAAGATCAGATTATACAATTCTTAACAGGATTGAATGAAAAAATTTCTGTTATCAAAACTCAGGTTCTGTTACTAGATCCTCTACCATCAATCAACAAAGTATATTCTATGGTTGTTCAAGAAGAGAGTAACAATATTTTTGTGGTGAGTCAACCTGATTCTAATTCAGCTATTGATGAAGCAAATAGACTTGTTAATGCATATGATTCAAGGAAGTTTGCTGGTAAATCTTCCAACTCTTATGGTGGAGCATCTAACAATAAGAAAGATGGTAGAGTATGCACTTTTTGTCACAGAACTGGCCATATAATTGATGTGTGTTATCGCAAACATGGATTTCCTCCTAATTTTACCAAAAAGCAAACATCAACAAATGCTTCTAATGCTGCTGATACACACAATATGATGAACACTGGAACAGAAGGTTCTCTCAATAATCCAAGTGCCAACATCACTCAAGAACAGTATTCTCAATTGATTGGTTTGTTACAACAAACAAATTTGCTGCCTTCCAACCCTACCCCAAATCCAAGTGCCAACCATATTTCCACTCATTTTAGTCATACACCAAATGAGAATTCAGGTAAAAATTTTGTTTCTACAGTTTCATGCTCCACTTACATCAAACCTGATTTTTGGATTTTAGATTCTGGTGCCAATGATCATGTTTGCTCATCACTTAAATTGTTTAGTTGTTACCATAAAATCCAGCCTATCAGTGTTTGTCTACCTAATGGATCTGTTGTTATAGCTAAACATGCAGGAACAATCCAATTTTCCCCTCACTTGCAGATTAATAATGTGTTATACACACCTGACTTTTCCTTAAACCTTGTGTCTGTTTCCAAACTCTGTCAGTCCACTAATTGCAAATTCATTTTTTCTGCTAATGATTGTTTTATTCAGGATGTGAAAACGAAGAAGATGATTGGTTCAGCTAATCAAGTGGAAGGGTTGTACAGACTCAGAACAGATCTGGATTCCATTCCTCTAGAAACCAGTATTTCAAGTGTTTCCTCATCCAAACCTCATGTAGAAACCTCAATTCCCAATAATTGTAAACTGATCCCTAAACAAGCTTTGTGGCATTTTAGACTGGGCCATTTATCACATGATAGACTGTCCAAAATGGCCCAAATGTATCCTGATATTTTCAATGACAATAAAGCTGTCTGTGATGTGTGTCACTATGCTAGACATAAGAAACTACCTTACACTTTGAGTCATTCTAAAGCTTCTCAAAATTTTGAGTTGTTTCATTTTGATATCTGGGGTCCTATCTCCACAAATTCTATCCATCATCACAAATATTTTTTGACAGCAGTTGATGATCACAGTAGATTTACTTGGATCATACTGCTTAAAAACAAATCTGAAGTTTCTGCACATGTTCAACAATTTGTTGCTCTCATAGAAAATTAGTTCCATACATGTCCTAAGTTCATCAGGTCTGACAATGGACCTGAATTTCTCTTAACTCAATTCTATGCCTCAAAGGGCATTATCCATCAAAGATCATGTGTTGAGTCCCCTCAACAAAATGCAAGAGTTGAAAGGAAGCATCAACATTTGCTTAATGTAGGTAGAGCCTTACTGTACCATTCAAATTTACCTAAATCCTACTGGTCCTATGCTATTAGCTATGGAGCCTTCATTATAAATAGAGTTAACACTCCTCTACTCAATAACAAATCCCCTTATCGCATACTGCATAATAAACCACCAGACATTAACCAACTTAAAGTTTTTGGATCTTTGTGGTATGCATCTACCTTGTCCAATCAAAGAACTAAATTAGATACAAGAGCTAGAAAATCATTGTTCCTTGGATATGTTGTTGGCTATAAAGGCTCTATTCTACTTGATCTAAATTCATTCAACATTTTTATTTCAAGAAATGTCACTTACCATGAACAGATCTTACCTTACCAAAAACAGTCTTCATCTACCACACCTCCTTGGGAATATTATAGCACTTCAACTCCTAATCCAAACCTCTGTCATGACATACATCATTCTGCTCAAAATGATTCTCTCATTGACCAACTCAACCTTCTAGCTACCACAACTTTCTCCACACCCACCACAACTAACTCAAATCCACCTTCCAGCTCCCTGGCCAATTCTAATCCACCCACCTCTAATAGACAACACTCCATTCGTTCCTTTACAAGAGTTAGAACATTATCATCATTTTTGAAAGATTATGTCTGTACAACCTTCACTGATCCACAATGTCAATCATCTTCAAGTAATCCTAACTCTCTTTCCAATTTCATTTCATATCATAACTTGTCTCCTACTCATTATCGTTTCACCCTTTCCCTTACTACTAATCATGAACCTACTACATACTCTGAGGCTAGTAAATTTGAATGTTGGAATCAAGCCATGAAAGTTGAACTTGCTGCACTTGAGCAAACTGGAACCTGGAAAATTGTGGATCTTCCACCCCATGTTAAACCAATTGGTTGTCGTTGGGTTTACAACATCAAGCATAAATCTGATGGAACCATAGAAATGTTTAAAGCTCGTCTTGTTGCTAAAGGATACAACCATATTGAAGGACTTGATTACTTAGATACTTTCTCACCTGTTGCAAAGCTCACCACAGTTCGGTTGGTTCTAGCTTTAGCTTCAATCCATAACTGGCATCTTCACCAACTCGATGTCAATAACGCATTTCTTCATGGTGATCTGAATGAAGATGTTTACATGTTGATCCCACCAGGTGTCCAAAGTTCTAAACCTAACCAGGTCTACAAACTCATTAAGTCCCTTTATGGACTAAAGCAGGCAAGCAGACAATGGTTTGAAAAATTGATTTCAGTCCTCACAGCTCATGGCTACTCTCAAGCACCTTCTGATCACTCACTGTTTGTTAAACAAACATCATCCACCTTTACAATTTTACTTGTTTATGTTGATGATGTTATTTTAGCAGGTAACTCTCTACAAGAGTTTCAAACTATGAAAGATATTCTTCATCAGCTCTTCAAGATCAAGGACTTGGGCATCCTCAAATACTTTTTGGGTTTAGAAGTAGCTCACTCAAAACGTGGTATCTCCATTTGCCAAAGAAAATATTGTCTTGATCTTCTCAAGGACTCAGGTTTTATTGGCTCCAAACCAGCAAACACACCATCTGATCCATCACTTAAACTTTGCCAAGATGATAGACCTACTTATCACGATATTCCATCTTATAGACGACTCATTGGCAGACTAATCTACCTCAATACTACTCGCCCAGATATCACGTTTATCACACAACAACTCAGTCAATATCTTTCCAAACCTTCTACTCAACATTATACTGCTGCTTGCAGAGTCTTGCGATATCTCAAACAATGTCCAAGCCAAGGCTTATTTTTTCCACGAAGTTCACCACTACAAGTAACAGGTTTTTTAGATGCTGACTGGGCTGGCTGTGTAGACACACGTAAATCCGTTTCTGGATCATGTTTCTATTTGGGCAGCTCTCTTATTTCATGGAGAACAAAGAAACAAACCACTGTCTCTCGTTCCTCTTCAGAGGCAGAGTATCGTGCTTTAGCTGCAACCGCGTGCGAACTCCAATGGATTTTGTACTTGCTTCATGACATGAACATTGCATGCTCTCAAGTCACAGTTCTCTTTTGTGACAGTCAAAGCGCAATCCACATAGCTGCTAACCCTGTTTTCCATGAACGTACGAAACATCTTGACATTGATTGCCACATTGTACGCGAAAAATTTTCAGCAGGCATATTGAAACTTATTCCCGTGTCATCCAACAACCAACTTGCTGATTTCTTCACTAAACCTCTCCTACCCAAACCATTTCATTTCCTCAAAGCCAATTTGAACTTGATCAACATCTACCAAGGTTCAACTTGTGGATGGCTAATAGATGAAGAAAACAAAAACAGTTAAAGTAGTTTTACAGTTAGTTACATTTTCCATTCAGTTGGTTATGCTTTCTGTTATGCAGTTAGTTACAATCTCTTCCAACTATATAATTGTTGTAATCCCCATTCAATGAATAATAGAATACATGTCTGCTCTTTATCTTCTTCCTCTTCACTTTAAGCTTTTCTTACTGTTCTGTCAATGGCTTCCATGACAGAAGCATTCCTTACTGTTCTGTCAATGGCTTCCATGACAGAAGCATCATAACCTCAAAAATAAATTGAGAACCTTTAAGAAATATGACCTTATTTCAAAATAACTTTTGTAATGTATGATCAAATCACACAATCTTGAACACCATTAAAATACAAAATTGAAATCACAACAAGAAAATAGAACTTTTGAATAAAATGTGTTTTTGTGTGAAAACTTAAAACACACACAAACATATATATTGTTGTTTAGTGAGTTTCTTTAATGCCTTAATATTAAAGAAATTAGCAATCCTTAAAATAAGGTAACTTACTAGCTTATCTTAGACTGTGAATCTTGAATAAATACTAATTCAAGTGAAAATTGAAATATCTTTTTTTAAGGTGATAACTATCAAAGGAGATTCTATGTCAAGTTATTATGAACTAGAAGTATTTTATTTACGCAATACGGTTGTCGGTTGATATTCTCATTATAATTTCGAATGTTGATACTTGGTTTTATCTTGATAAAAGAACTTCTTATATAAGGCTGTAAAATGTCAATTGTAGTAAATAATGATAAATTGACAATTAATACTCTATTCATCTTCACAAATTTGTAATCATATTTAAAGAGAAGATTGAAGAAATGGAGGTACTGAGGTGAATTTGACTATTCTAAAATTACTAAAAAAGAATGGCATGAATTCGAATAATGGTTGGTACTCCATACTAAATTAGAGATTTAAAAAATTCAAAGAATAATTGATTTTTCTTCTTAAATAAAAGATAAAAAGTTGAAATAATTGTTGGCTCTCCATCCTTAATAAATTATTAAAATGAATTTTTTAATAAATATAAATAGGTATATATATTAATTAAATCTAAATCGATCTAAATTAAATCTATAAACCAATTCAAAATAATCTTAAAGTGCATAAAATTAAATATTTTTTAACATTTGGATTTCATTTGTTTAGATTGAATGAGATTTCAAATAGAATTTTAAAAATAAAACTAAACAAAAACAAACTACATACATATATTAATTATATATATATATATATATATATATATATATATATATATATATATATATATATATATAATATATATATATATATATATATATATATATATATATATATATATATATATATATATATATATATATATATATATATATATATATATATATATATATATATATATATATATATATATATATATATATACCTTACTAATCCAATTTATTTTCAATTTAAATTTATGTGATTTAGATATAAGGGATAAGTCTCATTTTATAATTTGGAATCTTAATATATAATTAAATTATAATTTATATCAAAATAAATATTTATTTGTTGCCTTTTTATAATACTATTATTATTTAATTATAATTTTTAAAATTAGATATTATAGCAAAGTAATACAAAATAAACCAAATTAACTTGATCGGTTTTGATCGATCAAACTTTTTCTAAAAATTCAATGAAAATCTAATCTAACTGCATAGACTTTATATCTTTAAATCAAATGGATTTTTACTTTAAAATCATAATAAACCGCATTGCAAATACCCCAAAAATAATTTAATCAAATTTGTCTAAACATATTAAAATCAGTAAATAATCCTCTTCCACAAACATAGAAGTATTTATTCGATTAATCCCACATACATCACAACATCCTTCTTAATAATCTCATAACATAAAATTATAAATATAAACTACTCCTCTGGAATTGTTGGATGGTGAATCTTTGATGGAGAAAGAAGAGGGGATATCGATGGTTTTTCAAAAGCACACATACCCCAAAAACAAAAGCTTCCAATAGGACATACCGTTCCACATTCACCACAATTAAAAGTACTTATAAATGGGTTTACACACAAACGGTTACAACACCGCAAAGGAGATGGATAAATAAACCCACAAATGCCACAATTGCATGGGTCAGAACTAAGATCAACACATCGATTTCTACAACATACACTTCTTGGTAGAAGTTCTCCATTGTTACATATTAATGTACTTTTGCTATAATCAAGTGGTCCTGGATAATCCACACCAACTTCTTCAACAACAATGTTGGTCAAGTAATTTGTGTTCACTTCAGCATTTGTAATTGAAATTGAATTTGAGTCTCCATCTATTTGAACTATCATTGCTAAAATCAAAGTCACAAAGGTCACAAATTGTGTTATTAGATTACTCATTTTGAAAAACTATGAGAAAATTATAATTTTGATACCTATTTACATAAGTACTTAATTAATAACATTTATAACTTTTCTAACAAGCTTGAGTAACTTGTATGACATGTCAACCGTGTTCATTTTCTATAGGCAGTGGTGAATGATTTTATTTCCAAAGGAATTAAATTGTTGCTCAATTTTAGAAATCAGAGTCTTTGTACTTTAGTTTTAATTATTCAATATATTTTTACATTAACATATTTAAATATAAATTATTATATATATTTTTAGTTTATATTTATATAAAATTAATTTCATTATATTAATATAAATTCTTTAAAATAATCACTTTGATATAAATAATTTAAGAATTACGTTTTGAAAATGTTCAAAAATAAATTATGACTGGAAAAACATTCTAATAATATTTATTTTAGTAAAAAGTTAAATGATAAATACTTTAGTCATATGAATTATATATTATATCTCATAATAGTATATATTAATCTTTTAAGTTTAAAATAAATGAAACAGGCGCAGGCTATTAGGTTCGTGGCAAAATTGTCGCACCCAATTTAAAGTTTAATACATTTTAGAAATTGAATTTGAACTTAGGTTCTTAACAGAAATTAATAACGTTAATATTATTGAAAAAATATAAACGTCAAAAATCATATTTTTTTCTTTTATAAAATAGGATTTTCTTTAAAGTTAATAATATCAATTTTAGCAAAAAAAATGTTATACATTAAATTTAGACAAAAAAGTAATTTTAACCTCAAAAATAAATTGAGAACCTTTAAGAAATATGCTCTTATTTCAAAATAACTTTTGTAACGTATGATCAAATCACACAATCTTGAACAGCATTAAAAATACAAAATTGAAATCACAACAAGAAAATAGAACTTTTGAATAAAACGTGTTTTTGTGTGAAAACTTAAAACACACACAAACATATATATTGTTGTTTAGTGAGTTTCTTTAATGCCTTAATATTAAAGCAATTAGCAATCCTTAAAATAAGGTAACTTACTAGCTTATCTTAGGCTGTGCATCTTGAATAAATACTAATGCACATGAAAATTGAAATATCTTTTTTTAAGGTGATAACTATCAAAGGAGATGCTATGTCAAGTTATTATGAACTAGAAGTATTTTATTTACGCAACACGGTTGTCGGTTGATATTCTCATTATAAATTTGAATGTTGATACTTGGTTTTATCTTGATAAAAGAACTTCTTATCTAAGGCTATAAAATATCAACGGTAGTAAATAATGATAAATTGACAATTAATACTCTATTCATCTACACAAATTTGTAATCATATTTAAAGAGAAGATTGAAGAAATGGAGGTAGGGAGGTGAATTTGACTATTCTAAAGATACTAATAAAGAATGGCATGAATTCGAATAATGGTTGGTACTCCATACTAAATTAAAGATTTAAAAAATTCAAAGAATAATTAATTTTTCTTCTTAAATAAAAGATAAAAAGTTTAAATAATTGATGGCTCTCCATCCTTAATAAAATATTAAAATGATTTTTCTAATAAATAATAAATAAGTATATATATTAATTAAATCTAAATCGATCTAAATGAAAACTATAAACCAATTCAAAATAATCTAAAATTGCATAAAATTAAATATTTTTGAACATTTGGATTTCATTTGTTTATATTTAATCAGATTTCAAATAGAATTTTAAAAATAAAACAAAACAAAAACAAACTACCTACATATATTTAATTATATATTATTATATAACATATTTCGTTTAAAATCTCTCTCTCTCTCTCTCTCTCTCTCTCTCTATATATATATATATATATATATAATATATATATATTATATATATATATATATATATATATATATATATATATATATATATATATTATATATATATATATATATATATATTATATATATATATATATATATATATATATATATATATATATATACCTTACTAATCCAATTTATTTTCAATTTAATTTTATATGATTTAGATATAAGGGGTAAGTCTCATTTTATAATTTTGAATCTTAATATATAATTAAATTATAATTTATATCAAAATAAATATTTATTCATTGCGTCTTTATAATACTATTATTATTTAATTATAATTTGTAAATTTAGATATTATAGCAAAGTAATACAAAATAAACCAAATTAACTTGATCGGTTTTGATCATTCAAACATTTTCTAAAAATTCAATGAAAATCTAATCTAACTACATAAACTTTATATCTTTAAATCAAATGGATTTTTACTTTGAAATCATAATAAACCGCATTGCAAATACCCCAGAAATAATTTAACCAAATTTGTCTAAACATATTAAAATCAGTAAATAATCCTCTTCCACAAACATAGAAGTATTTATTCGATTAATCCAACATACATCACAACATCCTTCTTAATAATCTCATAACATAAAATTATAAATATAAACTACTCCTTTGGAATTGTTGGATGGTGAATCTTTGATGGAGAAAGAAGTGGGGATATCGATGGTTTTTCAAAAGCACACATACCCCAAAAACAAAAGCTTCCAATAGGACATACCCTTCCACATTCACCACAATTAAAAGGACTTATAAATGGGTTTACACACAAACGGTTACAACACCGCAGAGGAGATGGACAAATCAATCCACAAATACCACAATTGTATGGGTCAGAACTAAGATCAACACATCGATTTCTACAACATACACTTCTTGGTAGAAGTTCTCCGTTGTTACATATTAATGCACTTTTGCTACAATCAAATGGTCCTGGATAATTCACACCAACTTCTTCAACAGCAATGTTGGTCAAGTAATTTTTGTTCACTTCAGCATTTGTAATTGAAATTGAATTTGAGTCTCCATCTATTTGAACTAGCATTGCTAAAATCAATGTCACAAAGGTCACAAATTGTGTTGTTAGAGTACTCATTTTGAAAAGTTATGAGAAAATTATAATTTTGATACCTATTTATATAAGTACTTAATTGATAACATTTATAACTTTTCTAACAAGCTTGAGTAACTTGTATGACATGTCAACCGTGTCCATTTTCTATGGGCGATGGTGAATGATTTTATTTCCAAAGGAATTAAATTGATGTTCAATGTTAGAAATCAGAGTCTTTGTACTTTAGTTTTAATTATTCAATATATTTTTACATTAATATATTTAAATATAAATTATTATATATTTTTTTAGTTTATATTTATATAAAATAAATTTCATTATATCATTATAAATTCTTTAAAATTATCACTTTGATATAAATAATTTAAGAATTACATTTTGAAAATATTCAAAAATAAATTATGACTGGAAAAACATTCTAATAATATTTATTTTAGTAAAAAGTTAAATGATAAATACTTTAGTCATATGAATTATATATTATATCTCATAATAGTATATATTAATCTTTTAAGTTTAAAATAAACGCAACAGGCGCAGGCTATTAGGTTCGTGGCAAAATTATCGCACCCAATTTAAAGTTTAATACATTTTAGAAATTGAATTTGAACTTAGGTTCTTAACAGAAATTAATAACGTTAATATTATTGAAAAAATATAAACGTCAAAAATCATATTTTTTCTTTTATAAAATAGGATTTTCTTTAAAGTTAATAATATCAATTTTAGCAAAAAAATGTTATACATTAAATTTAGACAAAAAAGTAATTTTAACCTTAAAAAAAAATTGAGAACCTTTAAGAAATATGCTCTTATTTCAAAATAACTTTTGTAACGTATGATCAAATCACACAATCTTGAACACCATATAAAATACAAAATTGAAATCACAACAAGAAAATAGAACTTTTGAATAAAACGTGTTTTTTTGTGAAAACTTAAAACACACACAAACATATATATTGTTGTTTAGTGAGTTTCTTTAATGCCTTAATATTAAAGCAATTAGCAATCCTTAAAATAAGGTAACTTACTAGCTTATCTTAGGCTGTGCATCTTGAATAAATACTAATTCACATGAAAATTGAAATATCTTTTTTTAAGGTGATAACTATCAAAGGAGATTCTATGTCAAGTTATTATGAACTAGAAGTATTTTATTTACGCAACACGGTTGTCGGTTGATATTCTCATTATAAATTTGAATGTTGATACTTGGTTTTATCTTGATAAAAGAACTTCTTATCTAAGGCTGTAAAATATCAACGGTAGTAAATAATGATAAATTGACAATTAATACTCTATTCATCTACACAAATTTGTAATCATATTTAAAGAGAAGATTGAAGAAATGGAGGTAGGGAGGTGAATTTGACTATTCTAAAGATACTAAAAAAGAATGGCATGAATTCGAATAATGGTTGGTACTCCATACTAAATTAAAGATTTAAAAAATTCAAAGAATAATTAATTTTTCTTCTTAAATAAAAGATAAAAAGTTTAAATAATTGATGGCTCTCCATCCTTAATAAAATATTAAAATGATTTTTCTAATAAATAATAAATAAGTATATATATTAATTAAATCTAAATCGATCTAAATGAAAACTATAAACCAATTCAAAATAATCTAAAATTGCATAAAATTAAATATTTTTGAACATTTGGATTTCATTTGTTTATATTTAATCAGATTTCAAATAGAATTTTAAAAATAAAACAAAACAAAAACAAACTACCTACATATATTTAATTATATATTATTATATAACATATTTCGTTTAATCTCTCTCTCTCTCTCTCCTCTCTCTCTCTCTCTCTATATATATATATATATATATCTATATATCTCTCTATTATATATATCTCTATATATATATATATCTATCTATATATATATATATATATATATATATATATAGATATATATATATATATATATATATATATATATATATATATATATATATATATATATATATATATATATATATATATATAGATATATATATATATATTATATATATAATATATATATATATATATATTATATATATATATATATACCTTACTAATCCATTTATTTTCAATTTAATTTATATGATTTAGATATAAGGGGTAAGTCTCATTTTATAATTTTGAATCTTAAATATAATTAAATTATAATTTATATCAAAATAAATATTTATTCGTTGCGTCTTTATAATACTATTATTATTTAATTATAATTTGTAAATTTAGATATTATAGCAAAGTAATACAAAATAAACCAAATTAACTTGATCGATTTTGATCGATCAAACATTTTCTAAAAATTCAATGAAAATCTAATCTAACTGCATAAACTTTATATCTTTAAATCAAATGGATTTTTACTTTGAAATCATAATAAACCGCATTGCAAATACCCCAGAAATAATTTAACCAAATTTGTCTAAACATATTAAAATCAGTAAATAATCCTCTTCCACAAACATAGAAGTATTTATTCGATTAATCCAACATACATCACAACATCCTTCTTAATAATCTCATAACATAAAATTATAAATATAAACTACTCCTTTGGAATTGTTGGATGGTGAATCTTTGATGGAGAAAGAAGTGGGGATATCGATGGTTTTTCAAAAGCACACATACCCCAAAAACAAAAGCTTCCAATAGGACATACCCTTCCACATTCACCACAATTAAAAGGACTTATAAATGGGTTTACACACAAACGGTTACAACACCGCAGAGGAGATGGACAAATCAATCCACAAATACCACAATTGTATGGGTCAGAACTAAGATCAACACATCGATTTCTACAACATACACTTCTTGGTAGAAATTCTCCGTTGTTACATATTAATGCACTTTTGCTACAATCAAATGGTCCTGGATAATTCACACCAACTTCTTCAACAGCAATGTTGGTCAAGTAATTTTTGTTCACTTCAGCATTTGTAATTGAAATTGAATTTGAGTCTCCATCTATTTGAACTAGCATTGCTAAAATCAATGTCACAAAGGTCACGAATTGTGTTGTTAGAGTACTCATTTTGAAAAGTTATGAGAAAATTATAATTTTGATACCTATTTATATAAGTACTTAATTGATAACATTTATAACTTTTCTAACAAGCTTGAGTAACTTGTATGACATGTCAACCGTGTTCATTTTCTATGGGCGATGGTGAATGATTTTATTTCCAAAGGAATTAAATTGATGCTCAATGTTAGAAATCAGAGTCTTTGTACTTTAGTTTTAATTATTCAATATATTTTTACATTAATATATTTAAATATAAATTATTATATATTTTTTAGTTTATATTTATATAAAATAAATTCATTATATCATTATAAATTCTTTAAAATTATCTTTGATATAAATAATTTAAGAATTACATTTTGAAAATATTCAAAAATAAATTATGACTGGAAAAACATTCTAATAATATTTATTTTAGTAAAAAGTTAAATGATAAATACTTTAGTCATATGAATTATATATTATATCTCATAATAGTATATATTAATCTTTTAAGTTTAAAATAAACGCAACAGGCGCAGGCTATTAGGTTCGTGGCAAAATTATCGCACCCAATTTAAAGTTTAATACATTTTAGAAATTGAATTTGAACTTAGGTTCTTAACAGAAATTAATAACGTTAATATTATTGAAAAATATAAACGTCAAAAATCATATTTTTTTCTTTTATAAAATAGGATTTTCTTTAAAGTTAATAATATCAATTTTAGCAAAAAAAATGTTATACATTAAATTTAGACAAAAAAGTAATTTTAACCTCAAAAATAAATTGAGAACCTTTAAGAAATATGCTCTTATTTCAAAATAACTTTTGTAACGTATGATCAAATCACACAATCTTGAACACCATTATAAAATACAAAATTGAAATCACAACAAGAAAATAGAACTTTTGAATAAAACGTGTTTTTGTGTGAAAACTTAAAACACACACAAACATATATATTGTTGTTTAGTGAGTTTCTTTAATGCCTTAATATTAAAGCAATTAGCAATCCTTAAAATAAGGTAACTTACTCGCTTATCTTAGGCTGTGCATCTTGAATAAATACTAATTCACATGAAAATTGAAATATCTTTTTTTAAGGTGATAACTATCAAAGGAGATTCTATGTCAAGTTATTATGAACTAGAAGTATTTTATTTACGCAACACGGTTGTCGGTTGATATTCTCATTATAAATTTGAATGTTGATACTTGGTTTTATCTTGATAAAAGAACTTCTTATCTAAGGCTGTAAAATATCAACGGTAGTAAATAATGATAAATTGACAATTAATACTCTATTCATCTACACAAATTTGTAATCATATTTAAAGAGAAGATTGAAGAAATGGAGGTAGGGAGGTGAATTTGACTATTCTAAAGATACTAAAAAGAATGGCATGAATTCGAATAATGGTTGGTACTCCATACTAAATTAAAGATTTAAAAAATTCAAAGAATAATTAATTTTTCTTCTTAAATAAAAGATAAAAAGTTTAAATAATTGATGGCTCTCCATCCTTAATAAAATATTAAAATGATTTTTTTAATAAATAATAAATAAGTATATATATTAATTAAATCTAAATCGATCTAAATGAAAACTATAAACCAATTAAAAATAATCTAAAATTGCATAAAATTAAATATTTTTGAACATTTGGATTTCATTTGTTTATATTTAATCAGATTTCAAATAGAATTTTAAAAATAAAACAAAACAAAAACAAACTACCTACATATATTAATATATATTATATATAACATATTTGTTTAATCTCTCTCTCTCTCTCTCTCTCTCTCTCTCTCTCTCTCTCTCTCTCTCTCTCTCTCTCTCTCTCTATATATATATATATATATATATATATAGATATATATATATATATATATATATATATATATATATATATATATATATATATATATATATATATATATATATATATATATATATATATATATATATATATATATATATATATATATATATATATATCATATATATATATACTTCTATCCAATTTATTTTCAATTTAATTTTATATGATTTAGATATAAGGGGTAAGTCTCATTTTATAATTTTGAATCTTAATATATAATTAAATTATAATTTATATCAAAATAAATATTTATTCGTTGCGTCTTTATAATACTATTATTATTTAATTATAATTTGTAAATTTAGATATTATAGCAAAGTAATACAAAATAAACCAAATTAACTTGATCGATTTTGATCGATCAAACATTTTCTAAAAATTCAATGAAAATCTAATCTAACTGCATAAACTTTATATCTTTAAATCAAATGGATTTTTACTTTGAAATCATAATAAACCGCATTGCAAATACCCCAGAAATAATTTAACCAAATTTGTCTAAACATATTAAAATCAGTAAATAATCCTCTTCCACAAACATAGAAGTATTTATTCGATTAATCCAACATACATCACAACATCCTTCTTAATAATCTCATAACATAAAATTATAAATATAAACTACTCCTTTGGAATTGTTGGATGGTGAATCTTTGATGGAGAAAGAAGTGGGGATATCGATGGTTTTTCAAAAGCACACATACCCCAAAAACAAAAGCTTCCAATAGGACATACCCTTCCACATTCACCACAATTAAAAGGACTTATAAATGGGTTTACACACAAACGGTTACAACACCGCAGAGGAGATGGACAAATCAATCCACAAATACCACAATTGTATGGGTCAGAACTAAGATCAACACATCGATTTCTACAACATACACTTCTTGGTAGAAATTCTCCGTTGTTACATATTAATGCACTTTTGCTACAATCAAATGGTCCTGGATAATTCACACCAACTTCTTCAACAGCAATGTTGGTCAAGTAATTTTTGTTCACTTCAGCATTTGTAATTGAAATTGAATTTGAGTCTCCATCTATTTGAACTAGCATTGCTAAAATCAATGTCACAAAGGTCACGAATTGTGTTGTTAGAGTACTCATTTTGAAAAGTTATGAGAAAATTATAATTTTGATACCTATTTATATAAGTACTTAATTGATAACATTTATAACTTTTCTAACAAGCTTGAGTAACTTGTATGACATGTCAACCGTGTTCATTTTCTATGGGCGATGGTGAATGATTTTATTTCCAAAGGAATTAAATGATGCTCAATGTTAGAAATCAGAGTCTTTGTACTTTAGTTTTAATTATTCAATATATTTTTACATTAATATATTTAAATATAAATTATTATATATTTTTTTAGTTTATATTTATATAAAATAAATTTCATTATATCATTATAAATTCTTTAAAATTATCTCTTTGATATAAATAATTTAAGAATTACATTTTGAAAATATTCAAAAATAAATTATGACTGGAAAAACATTCTAATAATATTTATTTTAGTAAAAAGTTAAATGATAAATACTTTAGTCATATGAATTATATATTATATCTCATAATAGTATATATTAATCTTTTAAGTTTAAAATAAACGCAACAGGCGCAGGCTATTAGGTTCGTGGCAAAATTATCGCACCCAATTTAAAGTTTAATACATTTTAGAAATTGAATTTGAACTTAGGTTCTTAACAGAAATTAATAACGTTAATATTATTGAAAAAATATAAACGTCAAAAATCATATTTTTTTCTTTTATAAAATAGGATTTTCTTTAAAGTTAATAATATCAATTTTAGCAAAAAAATGTTATACATTAAATTTAGACAAAAAAGTAATTTTAACCTCAAAAATAAATTGAGAACCTTTAAGAAATATGCTCTTATTTCAAAATAACTTTTGTAACGTATGATCAAATCACACAATCTTGAACACCATTATAAAATACAAAATTGAAATCACAACAAGAAAATAGAACTTTTGAATAAAACGTGTTTTGTGTGAAAACTTAAAACACACACAAACATATATATTGTTGTTTAGTGAGTTTCTTTAATGCCTTAATATTAAAGCAATTAGCAATCCTTAAAATAAGGTAACTTACTCGCTTATCTTAGGCTGTGCATCTTGAATAAATACTAATTCACATGAAAATTGAAATATCTTTTTTTAAGGTGATAACTATCAAAGGAGATTCTATGTCAAGTTATTATGAACTAGAAGTATTTTATTTACGCAACACGGTTGTCGGTTGATATTCTCATTATAAATTTGAATGTTGATACTTGGTTTTATCTTGATAAAAGAACTTCTTATCTAAGGCTGTAAAATATCAACGGTAGTAAATAATGATAAATTGACAATTAATACTCTATTCATCTACACAAATTTGTAATCATATTTAAAGAGAAGATTGAAGAAATGGAGGTAGGGAGGTGAATTTGACTATTCTAAAGATACTAAAAAGAATGGCATGAATTCGAATAATGGTTGGTACTCCATACTAAATTAAAGATTTAAAAAATTCAAAGAATAATTAATTTTTCTTCTTAAATAAAAGATAAAAAGTTTAAATAATTGATGGCTCTCCATCCTTAATAAAATATTAAAATGATTTTTTTAATAAATAATAAATAAGTATATATATTAATTAAATCTAAATCGATCTAAATGAAAACTATAAACCAATTAAAAATAATCTAAAATTGCATAAAATTAAATATTTTTGAACATTTGGATTTCATTTGTTTATATTTAATCAGATTTCAAATAGAATTTTAAAAATAAAACAAAACAAAAACAAACTACCTACATATATTATTATATATATTGTATAACATATTTTGTTTAATCTCTCTCCTCTCTCTCTCTCTCTCTCTCTCTCTCTCTCTCTCTCTCTCTCTCTCTCTCTCTCTCTCTCTCTCTCTCTCTCTATCTCTCTCTCTCTCTCTCTATATATATATATATATATATATATATATATATATATATATATATATATATATATATATATAATATATATATATATATATATATATATATATATATATATATATATATATATATATATATATATATATACCTTACTAATCCAATTTATTTTCAAATTAATCCCCCCCCTCCCCCCCCCCCCTCCCTCCCCCTCCCCCTCCCCCCCCCCCCCCCCCTCCCCCCCCCCCTCTCTCTCCTTCTTTAATTTATATGATTTAGATATAAGGGGTAAGTCTCATTTTATAATTTTGAATCTTAATATATAATTAAATTATAATTTATATCAAAATAAAATATTATTCGTTGCGTCTTTATAATACTATTATTATTTAATTATAATTTGTAAATTTAGATATTATAGCAAAGTAATACAAAATAAACCAAATTAACTTGATCGATTTTGATCGATCAAACATTTTCTAAAAATTCAATGAAAATCTAATCTAACTGCATAAACTTTATATCTTTAAATCAAATGGATTTTTACTTTGAAATCATAATAAACCGCATTGCAAATACCCCAGAAATAATTTAACCAAATTTGTCTAAACATATTAAAATCAGTAAATAATCCTCTTCCACAAACATAGAAGTATTTATTCGATTAATCCAACATACATCACAACATCCTTCTTAATAATCTCATAACATAAAATTATAAATATAAACTACTCCTTTGGAATTGTTGGATGGTGAATCTTTGATGGAGAAAGAAGTGGGGATATCGATGGTTTTTCAAAAGCACACATACCCCAAAAACAAAAGCTTCCAATAGGACATACCCTTCCACATTCACCACAATTAAAAGGACTTATAAATGGGTTTACACACAAACGGTTACAACACCGCAGAGGAGATGGACAAATCAATCCACAAATACCACAATTGTATGGGTCAGAACTAAGATCAACACATCGATTTCTACAACATACACTTCTTGGTAGAAATTCTCCGTTGTTACATATTAATGCACTTTTGCTACAATCAAATGGTCCTGGATAATTCACACCAACTTCTTCAACAGCAATGTTGGTCAAGTAATTTTTGTTCACTTCAGCATTTGTAATTGAAATTGAATTTGAGTCTCCATCTATTTGAACTAGCATTGCTAAAATCAATGTCACAAAGGTCACGAATTGTGTTGTTAGAGTACTCATTTTGAAAAGTTATGAGAAAATTATAATTTTGATACCTATTTATATAAGTACTTAATTGATAACATTTATAACTTTTCTAACAAGCTTGAGTAACTTGTATGACATGTCAACCGTGTTCATTTTCTATGGGCGATGGTGAATGATTTTATTTCCAAAGGAATTAAATTGATGCTCAATGTTAGAAATCAGAGTCTTTGTACTTTAGTTTTAATTATTCAATATTTTTACATTAATATATTTAAATATAAATTATTATATATATTTTTTAGTTTATATTTATATAAAATAAATTTCATTATATCATTATAAATTCTTTAAAATTATCTCTTTGATATAAATAATTTAAGAATTACATTTTGAAAATATTCAAAAATAAATTATGACTGGAAAAACATTAATAATATTTATTTTAGTAAAAAGTTAAATGATAAATACTTTAGTCATATGAATTATATATTATATCTCATAATAGTATATATTAATCTTTTAAGTTTAAAATAAACGCAACAGGCGCAGGCTATTAGGTTCGTGGCAAAATTATCGCACCCAATTTAAAGTTTAATACATTTTAGAAATTGAATTTGAACTTAGGTTCTTAACAGAAATTAATAACGTTAATATTATTGAAAAAATATAAACGTCAAAAATCATATTTTTTTCTTTTATAAAATAGGATTTTCTTTAAAGTTAATAATATCAATTTTAGCAAAAAAAATGTTATACATTAAATTTAGACAAAAAAGTAATTTTAACCTCAAAAATAAATTGAGAACCTTTAAGAAATATGCTCTTATTTCAAAATAACTTTTGTAACGTATGATCAAATCACACAATCTTGAACACCATTATAAAATACAAAATTGAAATCACAACAAGAAAATAGAACTTTTGAATAAAACGTGTTTTTGTGTGAAAACTTAAAACACACACAAACATATATTGTTGTTTAGTGAGTTTCTTTAATGCCTTAATATTAAAGCAATTAGCAATCCTTAAAATAAGGTAACTTACTCGCTTATCTTAGGCTGTGCATCTTGAATAAATACTAATTCACATGAAAATTGAAATATCTTTTTTAAGGTGATAACTATCAAAGGAGATTCTATGTCAAGTTATTATGAACTAGAAGTATTTTATTTACGCAACACGGTTGTCGGTTGATATTCTCATTATAAATTTGAATGTTGATACTTGGTTTTATCTTGATAAAAGAACTTCTTATCTAAGGCTGTAAAATATCAACGGTAGTAAATAATGATAAATTGACAATTAATACTCTATTCATCTACACAAATTTGTAATCATATTTAAAGAGAAGATTGAAGAAATGGAGGTAGGGAGGTGAATTTGACTATTCTAAAGATACTAAAAAAGAATGGCATGAATTCGAATAATGGTTGGTACTCCATACTAAATTAAAGATTTAAAAATTCAAAGAATAATTATTTTTCTTCTTAAATAAAAGATAAAAAGTTTAAATAATTGATGGCTCTCCATCCTTAATAAAATATTAAAATGATTTTTTTAATAAATAATAAATAAGTATATATATTAATTAAATCTAAATCGATCTAAATGAAAACTATAAACCAATTAAAAATAATCTAAAATTGCATAAAATTAAATATTTTTGAACATTTGGATTTCATTTGTTTATATTTAATCAGATTTCAAATAGAATTTTAAAAATAAAACAAAACAAAAACAAACTACCTACATATATTTAATTATATATTATTGTATAACATATTTTGTTTTAATCTCTCTCTCTCTCTCTCTCTCTCTCTCTCTCTCTCTCTCTCTATATCTCTATATATCTCTCTCTCTCTCTCTCTCTCTCTCTCTCTCTCTCTCTCTATATATATATATATATATATATATATATATATATATATATATATATAATATATATATATATATATATATATATATATATATATATATATATATATATAATATATATATATATATATATATACCTTACTAATCCAATTTATTTTCAATTTAATTTTATATGATTTAGATATAAGGGGTAAGTCTCATTTTATAATTTTGAATCTTAATATATAATTAAATTATAATTTATATCAAAATAAATATTTATTCGTTGCGTCTTTATAATACTATTATTATTTAATTATAATTTGTAAATTTAGATATTATAGCAAAGTAATACAAAATAAACCAAATTAACTTGATCGATTTTGATCGATCAAACATTTTCTAAAAATTCAATGAAAATCTAATCTAACTGCATAAACTTTATATCTTTAAATCAAATGGATTTTTACTTTGAAATCATAATAAACCGCATTGCAAATACCCCAGAAATAATTTAACCAAATTTGTCTAAACATATTAAAATCAGTAAATAATCCTCTTCCACAAACATAGAAGTATTTATTCGATTAATCCAACATACATCACAACATCCTTCTTAATAATCTCATAACATAAAATTATAAATATAAACTACTCCTTTGGAATTGTTGGATGGTGAATCTTTGATGGAGAAAGAAGTGGGGATATCGATGGTTTTTCAAAAGCACACATACCCCAAAAACAAAAGCTTCCAATAGGACATACCCTTCCACATTCACCACAATTAAAAGGACTTATAAATGGGTTTACACACAAACGGTTACAACACCGCAGAGGAGATGGACAAATCAATCCACAAATACCACAATTGTATGGGTCAGAACTAAGATCAACACATCGATTTCTACAACATACACTTCTTGGTAGAAATTCTCCGTTGTTACATATTAATGCACTTTTGCTACAATCAAATGGTCCTGGATAATTCACACCAACTTCTTCAACAGCAATGTTGGTCAAGTAATTTTTGTTCACTTCAGCATTTGTAATTGAAATTGAATTTGAGTCTCCATCTATTTGAACTAGCATTGCTAAAATCAATGTCACAAAGGTCACGAATTGTGTTGTTAGAGTACTCATTTTGAAAAGTTATGAGAAAATTATAATTTTGATACCTATTTATATAAGTACTTAATTGATAACATTTATAACTTTTCTAACAAGCTTGAGTAACTTGTATGACATGTCAACCGTGTTCATTTTCTATGGGCGATGGTGAATGATTTTATTTCCAAAGGAATTAAATTGATGCTCAATGTTAGAAATCAGAGTCTTTGTACTTTAGTTTTAATTATTCAATATATTTTTACATTAATATATTTAAATATAAATTATTATATATATTTTTTAGTTTATATTTATATAAAATAAATTTCATTATATCATTATAAATTCTTTAAAATTATCTCTTTGATATAAATAATTTAAGAATTACATTTTGAAAATATTCAAAAATAAATTATGACTGGAAAAACATTCTAATAATATTTATTTTAGTAAAAAGTTAAATGATAAATACTTTAGTCATATGAATTATATATTATATCTCATAATAGTATATATTAATCTTTTAAGTTTAAAATAAACGCAACAGGCGCAGGCTATTAGGTTCGTGGCAAAATTATCGCACCCAATTTAAAGTTTAATACATTTTAGAAATTGAATTTGAACTTAGGTTCTTAACAGAAATTAATAACGTTAATATTATTGAAAAAAATAAACGTCAAAAATCATATTTTTTCTTTTATAAAATAGGATTTTCTTTAAAGTTAATAATATCAATTTTAGCAAAAAAAATGTTATACATTAAATTTAGACAAAAAAGTAATTTTAACCTCAAAAATAAATTGAGAACCTTTAAGAAATATGCTCTTATTTCAAAATAACTTTTGTAACGTATGATCAAATCACACAATCTTGAACACCATTATAAAATACAAAATTGAAATCACAACAAGAAAATAGAACTTTTGAATAAAACGTGTTTTTGTGTGAAAACTTAAAACACACACAAACATATATATTGTTGTTTAGTGAGTTTCTTTAATGCCTTAATATTAAAGCAATTAGCAATCCTTAAAATAAGGTAACTTACTCGCTTATCTTAGGCTGTGCATCTTGAATAAATACTAATTCACATGAAAATTGAAATATCTTTTTTTAAGGTGATAACTATCAAAGGAGATTCTATGTCAAGTTATTATGAACTAGAAGTATTTTATTTACGCAACACGGTTGTCGGTTGATATTCTCATTATAAATTTGAATGTTGATACTTGGTTTTATCTTGATAAAAGAACTTCTTATCTAAGGCTGTAAAATATCAACGGTAGTAAATAATGATAAATTGACAATTAATACTCTATTCATCTACACAAATTTGTAATCATATTTAAAGAGAAGATTGAAGAAATGGAGGTAGGGAGGTGAATTTGACTATTCTAAAGATACTAAAAAAGAATGGCATGAATTCGAATAATGGTTGGTACTCCATACTAAATTAAAGATTTAAAAAATTCAAAGAATAATTAATTTTTCTTCTTAAATAAAAGATAAAAAGTTTAAATAATTGATGGCTCTCCATCCTTAATAAAATATTAAAATGATTTTTTTAATAAATAATAAATAAGTATATATATTAATTAAATCTAAATCGATCTAAATGAAAACTATAAACCAATTAAAAATAATCTAAAATTGCATAAAATTAAATATTTTTGAACATTTGGATTTCATTTGTTTATATTTAATCAGATTTCAAATAGAATTTTAAAAATAAAACAAAACAAAAACAAACTACCTACATATATTTAATTATATATTATTGTATAACATATTTTGTTTAATCTCTCTCTCTCTCTCTCTCTCTCTCTCTATATATATATATATATATATATATATATATATACCTTACTAATCCAATTTATTTTCAATTTAATTTTATATGATTTAGATATAAGGGGTAAGTCTCATTTTATAATTTTGAATCTTAATATATAATTAAATTATAATTTATATCAAAATAAATATTTATTCGTTGCGTCTTTATAATACTATTATTATTTAATTATAATTTGTAAATTTAGATATTATAGCAAAGTAATACAAAATAAACCAAATTAACTTGATCGATTTTGATCGATCAAACATTTTCTAAAAATTCAATGAAAATCTAATCTAACTGCATAAACTTTATATCTTTAAATCAAATGGATTTTTACTTTGAAATCATAATAAACCGCATTGCAAATACCCCAGAAATAATTTAACCAAATTTGTCTAAACATATTAAAATCAGTAAATAATCCTCTTCCACAAACATAGAAGTATTTATTCGATTAATCCAACATACATCACAACATCCTTCTTAATAATCTCATAACATAAAATTATAAATATAAACTACTCCTTTGGAATTGTTGGATGGTGAATCTTTGATGGAGAAAGAAGTGGGGATATCGATGGTTTTTCAAAAGCACACATACCCCAAAAACAAAAGCTTCCAATAGGACATACCCTTCCACATTCACCACAATTAAAAGGACTTATAAATGGGTTTACACACAAACGGTTACAACACCGCAGAGGAGATGGACAAATCAATCCACAAATACCACAATTGTATGGGTCAGAACTAAGATCAACACATCGATTTCTACAACATACACTTCTTGGTAGAAATTCTCCGTTGTTACATATTAATGCACTTTTGCTACAATCAAATGGTCCTGGATAATTCACACCAACTTCTTCAACAGCAATGTTGGTCAAGTAATTTTTGTTCACTTCAGCATTTGTAATTGAAATTGAATTTGAGTCTCCATCTATTTGAACTAGCATTGCTAAAATCAATGTCACAAAGGTCACGAATTGTGTTGTTAGAGTACTCATTTTGAAAAGTTATGAGAAAATTATAATTTTGATACCTATTTATATAAGTACTTAATTGATAACATTTATAACTTTTCTAACAAGCTTGAGTAACTTGTATGACATGTCAACCGTGTTCATTTTCTATGGGCGATGGTGAATGATTTTATTTCCAAAGGAATTAAATTGATGCTCAATGTTAGAAATCAGAGTCTTTGTACTTTAGTTTTAATTATTCAATATATTTTTACATTAATATATTTAAATATAAATTATTATATATTTTTTAGTTTATATTTATATAAAATAAATTTCATTATATCATTATAAATTCTTTAAAATTATCTCTTTGATATAAATAATTTAAGAATTACATTTTGAAAATATTCAAAAATAAATTATGACTGGAAAAACATTCTAATAATATTTATTTTAGTAAAAAGTTAAATGATAAATACTTTAGTCATATGAATTATATATTATATCTCATAATAGTATATATTAATCTTTTAAGTTTAAAATAAACGCAACAGGCGCAGGCTATTAGGTTCGTGGCAAAATTATCGCACCCAATTTAAAGTTTAATACATTTTAGAAATTGAATTTGAACTTAGGTTCTTAACAGAAATTAATAACGTTAATATTATTGAAAAAATATAAACGTCAAAAATCATATTTTTTTCTTTTATAAAATAGGATTTTCTTTAAAGTTAATAATATCAATTTTAGCAAAAAAAATGTTATACATTAAATTTAGACAAAAAAGTAATTTTAACCTCAAAAATAAATTGAGAACCTTTAAGAAATATGCTCTTATTTCAAAATAACTTTTGTAACGTATGATCAAATCACACAATCTTGAACACCATTATAAAATACAAAATTGAAATCACAACAAGAAAATAGAACTTTTGAATAAAACGTGTTTTTGTGTGAAAACTTAAAACACACACAAACATATATATTGTTGTTTAGTGAGTTTCTTTAATGCCTTAATATTAAAGCAATTAGCAATCCTTAAAATAAGGTAACTTACTCGCTTATCTTAGGCTGTGCATCTTGAATAAATACTAATTCACATGAAAATTGAAATATCTTTTTTTAAGGTGATAACTATCAAAGGAGATTCTATGTCAAGTTATTATGAACTAGAAGTATTTTATTTACGCAACACGGTTGTCGGTTGATATTCTCATTATAAATTTGAATGTTGATACTTGGTTTTATCTTGATAAAAGAACTTCTTATCTAAGGCTGTAAAATATCAACGGTAGTAAATAATGATAAATTGACAATTAATACTCTATTCATCTACACAAATTTGTAATCATATTTAAAGAGAAGATTGAAGAAATGGAGGTAGGGAGGTGAATTTGACTATTCTAAAGATACTAAAAAAGAATGGCATGAATTCGAATAATGGTTGGTACTCCATACTAAATTAAAGATTTAAAAAATTCAAAGAATAATTAATTTTTCTTCTTAAATAAAAGATAAAAAGTTTAAATAATTGATGGCTCTCCATCCTTAATAAAATATTAAAATGATTTTTTAATAAATAATAAATAAGTATATATATTAATTAAATCTAAATCGATCTAAATGAAAACTATAAACCAATTAAAAATAATCTAAAATTGCATAAAATTAAATATTTTTGAACATTTGGATTTCATTTGTTTATATTTAATCAGATTTCAAATAGAATTTTAAAAATAAAACAAAACAAAAACAAACTACCTACATATATTTAATTATATATTATTGTATAACATATTTTGTTTAATCTCTCTCTCTCTCTCTCTCTCTCTCTCTCTCTCTCTCTCTCTCTCTCTCTCTCTCTCTCTCTCTCTCTCTATCTATATCTCTATATATATATATATATATATATATATATATATATATATATATATATATATATATATATATATATATATATATATATATATTACTAATCCAATTTATTTTCAATTTAATTTTATATGATTTAGATATAAGGGGTAAGTCTCATTTTATAATTTTGAATCTTAATATATAATTAAATTATAATTTATATCAAAATAAATATTTATTCGTTGCGTCTTTATAATACTATTATTATTTAATTATAATTTGTAAATTTAGATATTATAGCAAAGTAATACAAAATAAACCAAATTAACTTGATCGATTTTGATCGATCAAACATTTTCTAAAAATTCAATGAAAATCTAATCTAACTGCATAAACTTTATATCTTTAAATCAAATGGATTTTTACTTTGAAATCATAATAAACCGCATTGCAAATACCCCAGAAATAATTTAACCAAATTTGTCTAAACATATTAAAATCAGTAAATAATCCTCTTCCACAAACATAGAAGTATTTATTCGATTAATCCAACATACATCACAACATCCTTCTTAATAATCTCATAACATAAAATTATAAATATAAACTACTCCTTTGGAATTGTTGGATGGTGAATCTTTGATGGAGAAAGAAGTGGGGATATCGATGGTTTTTCAAAAGCACACATACCCCAAAAACAAAAGCTTCCAATAGGACATACCCTTCCACATTCACCACAATTAAAAGGACTTATAAATGGGTTTACACACAAACGGTTACAACACCGCAGAGGAGATGGACAAATCAATCCACAAATACCACAATTGTATGGGTCAGAACTAAGATCAACACATCGATTTCTACAACATACACTTCTTGGTAGAAATTCTCCGTTGTTACATATTAATGCACTTTTGCTACAATCAAATGGTCCTGGATAATTCACACCAACTTCTTCAACAGCAATGTTGGTCAAGTAATTTTTGTTCACTTCAGCATTTGTAATTGAAATTGAATTTGAGTCTCCATCTATTTGAACTAGCATTGCTAAAATCAATGTCACAAAGGTCACGAATTGTGTTGTTAGAGTACTCATTTTGAAAAGTTATGAGAAAATTATAATTTTGATACCTATTTATATAAGTACTTAATTGATAACATTTATAACTTTTCTAACAAGCTTGAGTAACTTGTATGACATGTCAACCGTGTTCATTTTCTATGGGCGATGGTGAATGATTTTATTTCCAAAGGAATTAAATTGATGCTCAATGTTAGAAATCAGAGTCTTTGTACTTTAGTTTTAATTATTCAATATATTTTTACATTAATATATTTAAATATAAATTATTATATATATTTTTTAGTTTATATTTATATAAAATAAATTTCATTATATCATTATAAATTCTTTAAAATTATCTCTTTGATATAAATAATTTAAGAATTACATTTTGAAAATATTCAAAAATAAATTATGACTGGAAAAACATTCTAATAATATTTATTTTAGTAAAAAGTTAAATGATAAATACTTTAGTCATATGAATTATATATTATATCTCATAATAGTATATATTAATCTTTTAAGTTTAAAATAAACGCAACAGGCGCAGGCTATTAGGTTCGTGGCAAAATTATCGCACCCAATTTAAAGTTTAATACATTTTAGAAATTGAATTTGAACTTAGGTTCTTAACAGAAATTAATAACGTTAATATTATTGAAAAAATATAAACGTCAAAAATCATATTTTTTTCTTTTATAAAATAGGATTTTCTTTAAAGTTAATAATATCAATTTTAGCAAAAAAAATGTTATACATTAAATTTAGACAAAAAAGTAATTTTAACCTCAAAAATAAATTGAGAACCTTTAAGAAATATGCTCTTATTTCAAAATAACTTTTGTAACGTATGATCAAATCACACAATCTTGAACACCATTATAAAATACAAAATTGAAATCACAACAAGAAAATAGAACTTTTGAATAAAACGTGTTTTTGTGTGAAAACTTAAAACACACACAAACATATATATTGTTGTTTAGTGAGTTTCTTTAATGCCTTAATATTAAAGCAATTAGCAATCCTTAAAATAAGGTAACTTACTCGCTTATCTTAGGCTGTGCATCTTGAATAAATACTAATTCACATGAAAATTGAAATATCTTTTTTTAAGGTGATAACTATCAAAGGAGATTCTATGTCAAGTTATTATGAACTAGAAGTATTTTATTTACGCAACACGGTTGTCGGTTGATATTCTCATTATAAATTTGAATGTTGATACTTGGTTTTATCTTGATAAAAGAACTTCTTATCTAAGGCTGTAAAATATCAACGGTAGTAAATAATGATAAATTGACAATTAATACTCTATTCATCTACACAAATTTGTAATCATATTTAAAGAGAAGATTGAAGAAATGGAGGTAGGGAGGTGAATTTGACTATTCTAAAGATACTAAAAAAGAATGGCATGAATTCGAATAATGGTTGGTACTCCATACTAAATTAAAGATTTAAAAAATTCAAAGAATAATTAATTTTTCTTCTTAAATAAAAGATAAAAAGTTTAAATAATTGATGGCTCTCCATCCTTAATAAAATATTAAAATGATTTTTTTAATAAATAATAAATAAGTATATATATTAATTAAATCTAAATCGATCTAAATGAAAACTATAAACCAATTAAAAATAATCTAAAATTGCATAAAATTAAATATTTTTGAACATTTGGATTTCATTTGTTTATATTTAATCAGATTTCAAATAGAATTTTAAAAATAAAACAAAACAAAAACAAACTACCTACATATATTTAATTATATATTATTGTATAACATATTTTGTTTAATCTCTCTCTCTCTCTCTCTCTCTCTCTCTCTCTCTCTCTCTCTCTCTCTCTCTCTCTCTCTCTCTCTCTCTCTCTATATATATATATATATATATATATATATATATATATATATATATATATATATATATATATATATATATATATATATATATATATATATATATATATATATATATATATATACCTTACTAATCCAATTTATTTTCAATTTAATTTTATATGATTTAGATATAAGGGGTAAGTCTCATTTTATAATTTTGAATCTTAATATATAATTAAATTATAATTTATATCAAAATAAATATTTATTCGTTGCGTCTTTATAATACTATTATTATTTAATTATAATTTGTAAATTTAGATATTATAGCAAAGTAATACAAAATAAACCAAATTAACTTGATCGATTTTGATCGATCAAACATTTTCTAAAAATTCAATGAAAATCTAATCTAACTGCATAAACTTTATATCTTTAAATCAAATGGATTTTTACTTTGAAATCATAATAAACCGCATTGCAAATACCCCAGAAATAATTTAACCAAATTTGTCTAAACATATTAAAATCAGTAAATAATCCTCTTCCACAAACATAGAAGTATTTATTCGATTAATCCAACATACATCACAACATCCTTCTTAATAATCTCATAACATAAAATTATAAATATAAACTACTCCTTTGGAATTGTTGGATGGTGAATCTTTGATGGAGAAAGAAGTGGGGATATCGATGGTTTTTCAAAAGCACACATACCCCAAAAACAAAAGCTTCCAATAGGACATACCCTTCCACATTCACCACAATTAAAAGGACTTATAAATGGGTTTACACACAAACGGTTACAACACCGCAGAGGAGATGGACAAATCAATCCACAAATACCACAATTGTATGGGTCAGAACTAAGATCAACACATCGATTTCTACAACATACACTTCTTGGTAGAAATTCTCCGTTGTTACATATTAATGCACTTTTGCTACAATCAAATGGTCCTGGATAATTCACACCAACTTCTTCAACAGCAATGTTGGTCAAGTAATTTTTGTTCACTTCAGCATTTGTAATTGAAATTGAATTTGAGTCTCCATCTATTTGAACTAGCATTGCTAAAATCAATGTCACAAAGGTCACGAATTGTGTTGTTAGAGTACTCATTTTGAAAAGTTATGAGAAAATTATAATTTTGATACCTATTTATATAAGTACTTAATTGATAACATTTATAACTTTTCTAACAAGCTTGAGTAACTTGTATGACATGTCAACCGTGTTCATTTTCTATGGGCGATGGTGAATGATTTTATTTCCAAAGGAATTAAATTGATGCTCAATGTTAGAAATCAGAGTCTTTGTACTTTAGTTTTAATTATTCAATATATTTTTACATTAATATATTTAAATATAAATTATTATATATATTTTTTAGTTTATATTTATATAAAATAAATTTCATTATATCATTATAAATTCTTTAAAATTATCTCTTTGATATAAATAATTTAAGAATTACATTTTGAAAATATTCAAAAATAAATTATGACTGGAAAAACATTCTAATAATATTTATTTTAGTAAAAAGTTAAATGATAAATACTTTAGTCATATGAATTATATATTATATCTCATAATAGTATATATTAATCTTTTAAGTTTAAAATAAACGCAACAGGCGCAGGCTATTAGGTTCGTGGCAAAATTATCGCACCCAATTTAAAGTTTAATACATTTTAGAAATTGAATTTGAACTTAGGTTCTTAACAGAAATTAATAACGTTAATATTATTGAAAAAATATAAACGTCAAAAATCATATTTTTTTCTTTTATAAAATAGGATTTTCTTTAAAGTTAATAATATCAATTTTAGCAAAAAAAATGTTATACATTAAATTTAGACAAAAAAGTAATTTTAACCTCAAAAATAAATTGAGAACCTTTAAGAAATATGCTCTTATTTCAAAATAACTTTTGTAACGTATGATCAAATCACACAATCTTGAACACCATTATAAAATACAAAATTGAAATCACAACAAGAAAATAGAACTTTTGAATAAAACGTGTTTTTGTGTGAAAACTTAAAACACACACAAACATATATATTGTTGTTTAGTGAGTTTCTTTAATGCCTTAATATTAAAGCAATTAGCAATCCTTAAAATAAGGTAACTTACTCGCTTATCTTAGGCTGTGCATCTTGAATAAATACTAATTCACATGAAAATTGAAATATCTTTTTTAAGGTGATAACTATCAAAGGAGATTCTATGTCAAGTTATTATGAACTAGAAGTATTTTATTTACGCAACACGGTTGTCGGTTGATATTCTCATTATAAATTTGAATGTTGATACTTGGTTTTATCTTGATAAAAGAACTTCTTATCTAAGGCTGTAAAATATCAACGGTAGTAAATAATGATAAATTGACAATTAATACTCTATTCATCTACACAAATTTGTAATCATATTTAAAGAGAAGATTGAAGAAATGGAGGTAGGGAGGTGAATTTGACTATTCTAAAGATACTAAAAAAGAATGGCATGAATTCGAATAATGGTTGGTACTCCATACTAAATTAAAGATTTAAAAAATTCAAAGAATAATTAATTTTTCTTCTTAAATAAAAGATAAAAAGTTTAAATAATTGATGGCTCTCCATCCTTAATAAAATATTAAAATGATTTTTTTAATAAATAATAAATAAGTATATATATTAATTAAATCTAAATCGATCTAAATGAAAACTATAAACCAATTAAAAATAATCTAAAATTGCATAAAATTAAAATTTTTGAACATTTGGATTTCATTTGTTTATATTTAATCAGATTTCAAATAGAATTTTAAAAATAAAACAAAACAAAAACAAACTACCTACATATATTTAATTATATATTATTGTATAACATATTTTGTTTAATCTCTCTCTCTCTCTCTCTCTCTCTCTCTCTCTCTCTCTCTCTCTCTCTCTCTCTCTCTCTCTCTCTCTCTCTCTCTATCTATATATCTATATATATATATATATATATATATATATATATATATATATATATATATATATATATATATATATAATATATATATATATATATATACCTTACTAATCCAATTTATTTTCAATTTAATTTTATATGATTTAGATATAAGGGGTAAGTCTCATTTTATAATTTTGAATCTTAATATATAATTAAATTATAATTTATATCAAAATAAATATTTATTCGTTGCGTCTTTATAATACTATTATTATTTAATTATAATTTGTAAATTTAGATATTATAGCAAAGTAATACAAAATAAACCAAATTAACTTGATCGATTTTGATCGATCAAACATTTTCTAAAAATTCAATGAAAATCTAATCTAACTGCATAAACTTTATATCTTTAAATCAAATGGATTTTTACTTTGAAATCATAATAAACCGCATTGCAAATACCCCAGAAATAATTTAACCAAATTTGTCTAAACATATTAAAATCAGTAAATAATCCTCTTCCACAAACATAGAAGTATTTATTCGATTAATCCAACATACATCACAACATCCTTCTTAATAATCTCATAACATAAAATTATAAATATAAACTACTCCTTTGGAATTGTTGGATGGTGAATCTTTGATGGAGAAAGAAGTGGGGATATCGATGGTTTTTCAAAAGCACACATACCCCAAAAACAAAAGCTTCCAATAGGACATACCCTTCCACATTCACCACAATTAAAAGGACTTATAAATGGGTTTACACACAAACGGTTACAACACCGCAGAGGAGATGGACAAATCAATCCACAAATACCACAATTGTATGGGTCAGAACTAAGATCAACACATCGATTTCTACAACATACACTTCTTGGTAGAAATTCTCCGTTGTTACATATTAATGCACTTTTGCTACAATCAAATGGTCCTGGATAATTCACACCAACTTCTTCAACAGCAATGTTGGTCAAGTAATTTTTGTTCACTTCAGCATTTGTAATTGAAATTGAATTTGAGTCTCCATCTATTTGAACTAGCATTGCTAAAATCAATGTCACAAAGGTCACGAATTGTGTTGTTAGAGTACTCATTTTGAAAAGTTATGAGAAAATTATAATTTTGATACCTATTTATATAAGTACTTAATTGATAACATTTATAACTTTTCTAACAAGCTTGAGTAACTTGTATGACATGTCAACCGTGTTCATTTTCTATGGGCGATGGTGAATGATTTTATTTCCAAAGGAATTAAATTGATGCTCAATGTTAGAAATCAGAGTCTTTGTACTTTAGTTTTAATTATTCAATATATTTTTACATTAATATATTTAAATATAAATTATTATATATTTTTTAGTTTATA
Source organism: Lathyrus oleraceus (assembly GCF_024323335.1). Classification (NCBI taxonomy): domain Eukaryota; kingdom Viridiplantae; phylum Streptophyta; class Magnoliopsida; order Fabales; family Fabaceae; genus Lathyrus; species Lathyrus oleraceus. The sequence goes on along the minus strand of NC_066580.1, from coordinate 79,717,761 downwards.
TTTATATAAAATAAATTTCATTATATCATTATAAATTCTTTAAAATTATCTCTTTGATATAAATAATTTAAGAATTACATTTTGAAAATATTCAAAAATAAATTATGACTGGAAAAACATTCTAATAATATTTATTTTAGTAAAAAGTTAAATGATAAATACTTTAGTCATATGAATTATATATTATATCTCATAATAGTATATATTAATCTTTTAAGTTTAAAATAAACGCAACAGGCGCAGGCTATTAGGTTCGTGGCAAAATTATCGCACCCAATTTAAAGTTTAATACATTTTAGAAATTGAATTTGAACTTAGGTTCTTAACAGAAATTAATAACGTTAATATTATTGAAAAAATATAAACGTCAAAAATCATATTTTTTTCTTTTATAAAATAGGATTTTCTTTAAAGTTAATAATATCAATTTTAGCAAAAAAAATGTTATACATTAAATTTAGACAAAAAAGTAATTTTAACCTCAAAAATAAATTGAGAACCTTTAAGAAATATGCTCTTATTTCAAAATAACTTTTGTAACGTATGATCAAATCACACAATCTTGAACACCATTATAAAATACAAAATTGAAATCACAACAAGAAAATAGAACTTTTGAATAAAACGTGTTTTTGTGTGAAAACTTAAAACACACACAAACATATATATTGTTGTTTAGTGAGTTTCTTTAATGCCTTAATATTAAAGCAATTAGCAATCCTTAAAATAAGGTAACTTACTCGCTTATCTTAGGCTGTGCATCTTGAATAAATACTAATTCACATGAAAATTGAAATATCTTTTTTTAAGGTGATAACTATCAAAGGAGATTCTATGTCAAGTTATTATGAACTAGAAGTATTTTATTTACGCAACACGGTTGTCGGTTGATATTCTCATTATAAATTTGAATGTTGATACTTGGTTTTATCTTGATAAAAGAACTTCTTATCTAAGGCTGTAAAATATCAACGGTAGTAAATAATGATAAATTGACAATTAATACTCTATTCATCTACACAAATTTGTAATCATATTTAAAGAGAAGATTGAAGAAATGGAGGTAGGGAGGTGAATTTGACTATTCTAAAGATACTAAAAAAGAATGGCATGAATTCGAATAATGGTTGGTACTCCATACTAAATTAAAGATTTAAAAAATTCAAAGAATAATTAATTTTTCTTCTTAAATAAAAGATAAAAAGTTTAAATAATTGATGGCTCTCCATCCTTAATAAAATATTAAAATGATTTTTTAATAAATAATAAATAAGTATATATATTAATTAAATCTAAATCGATCTAAATGAAAACTATAAACCAATTAAAAATAATCTAAAATTGCATAAAATTAAATATTTTTGAACATTTGGATTTCATTTGTTTATATTTAATCAGATTTCAAATAGAATTTTAAAAATAAAACAAAACAAAAACAAACTACCTACATATATTTAATTATATATTATTGTATAACATATTTTGTTTAATCTCTCTCTCTCTCTCTCTCTCTCTCTCTCTCTCTCTCTCTCTCTCTCTCTCTCTCTCTCTCTCTCTCTCTCTCTCTCTCTCTATATCTATATATATATATATATATATATATATATATATATATATATATATATATATATATATATATATATATATATATATATATATATATATATATATATATACCTTACTAATCCAATTTATTTTCAATTTAATTTTATATGATTTAGATATAAGGGGTAAGTCTCATTTTATAATTTTGAATCTTAATATATAATTAAATTATAATTTATATCAAAATAAATATTTATTCGTTGCGTCTTTATAATACTATTATTATTTAATTATAATTTGTAAATTTAGATATTATAGCAAAGTAATACAAAATAAACCAAATTAACTTGATCGATTTTGATCGATCAAACATTTTCTAAAAATTCAATGAAAATCTAATCTAACTGCATAAACTTTATATCTTTAAATCAAATGGATTTTTACTTTGAAATCATAATAAACCGCATTGCAAATACCCCAGAAATAATTTAACCAAATTTGTCTAAACATATTAAAATCAGTAAATAATCCTCTTCCACAAACATAGAAGTATTTATTCGATTAATCCAACATACATCACAACATCCTTCTTAATAATCTCATAACATAAAATTATAAATATAAACTACTCCTTTGGAATTGTTGGATGGTGAATCTTTGATGGAGAAAGAAGTGGGGATATCGATGGTTTTTCAAAAGCACACATACCCCAAAAACAAAAGCTTCCAATAGGACATACCCTTCCACATTCACCACAATTAAAAGGACTTATAAATGGGTTTACACACAAACGGTTACAACACCGCAGAGGAGATGGACAAATCAATCCACAAATACCACAATTGTATGGGTCAGAACTAAGATCAACACATCGATTTCTACAACATACACTTCTTGGTAGAAATTCTCCGTTGTTACATATTAATGCACTTTTGCTACAATCAAATGGTCCTGGATAATTCACACCAACTTCTTCAACAGCAATGTTGGTCAAGTAATTTTTGTTCACTTCAGCATTTGTAATTGAAATTGAATTTGAGTCTCCATCTATTTGAACTAGCATTGCTAAAATCAATGTCACAAAGGTCACGAATTGTGTTGTTAGAGTACTCATTTTGAAAAGTTATGAGAAAATTATAATTTTGATACCTATTTATATAAGTACTTAATTGATAACATTTATAACTTTTCTAACAAGCTTGAGTAACTTGTATGACATGTCAACCGTGTTCATTTTCTATGGGCGATGGTGAATGATTTTATTTCCAAAGGAATTAAATTGATGCTCAATGTTAGAAATCAGAGTCTTTGTACTTTAGTTTTAATTATTCAATATATTTTTACATTAATATATTTAAATATAAATTATTATATATATTTTTTAGTTTATATTTATATAAAATAAATTTCATTATATCATTATAAATTCTTTAAAATTATCTCTTTGATATAAATAATTTAAGAATTACATTTTGAAAATATTCAAAAATAAATTATGACTGGAAAAACATTCTAATAATATTTATTTTAGTAAAAAGTTAAATGATAAATACTTTAGTCATATGAATTATATATTATATCTCATAATAGTATATATTAATCTTTTAAGTTTAAAATAAACGCAACAGGCGCAGGCTATTAGGTTCGTGGCAAAATTATCGCACCCAATTTAAAGTTTAATACATTTTAGAAATTGAATTTGAACTTAGGTTCTTAACAGAAATTAATAACGTTAATATTATTGAAAAAATATAAACGTCAAAAATCATATTTTTTTCTTTTATAAAATAGGATTTTCTTTAAAGTTAATAATATCAATTTTAGCAAAAAAAATGTTATACATTAAATTTAGACAAAAAAGTAATTTTAACCTCAAAAATAAATTGAGAACCTTTAAGAAATATGCTCTTATTTCAAAATAACTTTTGTAACGTATGATCAAATCACACAATCTTGAACACCATTATAAAATACAAAATTGAAATCACAACAAGAAAATAGAACTTTTGAATAAAACGTGTTTTTGTGTGAAAACTTAAAACACACACAAACATATATATTGTTGTTTAGTGAGTTTCTTTAATGCCTTAATATTAAAGCAATTAGCAATCCTTAAAATAAGGTAACTTACTCGCTTATCTTAGGCTGTGCATCTTGAATAAATACTAATTCACATGAAAATTGAAATATCTTTTTTTAAGGTGATAACTATCAAAGGAGATTCTATGTCAAGTTATTATGAACTAGAAGTATTTTATTTACGCAACACGGTTGTCGGTTGATATTCTCATTATAAATTTGAATGTTGATACTTGGTTTTATCTTGATAAAAGAACTTCTTATCTAAGGCTGTAAAATATCAACGGTAGTAAATAATGATAAATTGACAATTAATACTCTATTCATCTACACAAATTTGTAATCATATTTAAAGAGAAGATTGAAGAAATGGAGGTAGGGAGGTGAATTTGACTATTCTAAAGATACTAAAAAAGAATGGCATGAATTCGAATAATGGTTGGTACTCCATACTAAATTAAAGATTTAAAAAATTCAAAGAATAATTAATTTTTCTTCTTAAATAAAAGATAAAAAGTTTAAATAATTGATGGCTCTCCATCCTTAATAAAATATTAAAATGATTTTTTTAATAAATAATAAATAAGTATATATATTAATTAAATCTAAATCGATCTAAATGAAAACTATAAACCAATTAAAAATAATCTAAAATTGCATAAAATTAAATATTTTTGAACATTTGGATTTCATTTGTTTATATTTAATCAGATTTCAAATAGAATTTTAAAAATAAAACAAAACAAAAACAAACTACCTACATATATTTAATTATATATTATTGTATAACATATTTTGTTTAATCTCTCTCTCTCTCTCTCTCTCTCTCTCTCTCTCTCTCTCTCTCTCTCTCTCTCTCTCTCTCTCTCTCTCTCTCTCTCTCTCTATATATATATATATATATATATATATATATATATATATATATATATATATATATATATATATATATATATATATATATATATATATATATATATATATATATATATATATATATATATATATATATATATACCTTACTAATCCAATTTATTTTCAATTTAATTTTATATGATTTAGATATAAGGGGTAAGTCTCATTTTATAATTTTGAATCTTAATATATAATTAAATTATAATTTATATCAAAATAAATATTTATTCGTTGCGTCTTTATAATACTATTATTATTTAATTATAATTTGTAAATTTAGATATTATAGCAAAGTAATACAAAATAAACCAAATTAACTTGATCGATTTTGATCGATCAAACATTTTCTAAAAATTCAATGAAAATCTAATCTAACTGCATAAACTTTATATCTTTAAATCAAATGGATTTTTACTTTGAAATCATAATAAACCGCATTGCAAATACCCCAGAAATAATTTAACCAAATTTGTCTAAACATATTAAAATCAGTAAATAATCCTCTTCCACAAACATAGAAGTATTTATTCGATTAATCCAACATACATCACAACATCCTTCTTAATAATCTCATAACATAAAATTATAAATATAAACTACTCCTTTGGAATTGTTGGATGGTGAATCTTTGATGGAGAAAGAAGTGGGGATATCGATGGTTTTTCAAAAGCACACATACCCCAAAAACAAAAGCTTCCAATAGGACATACCCTTCCACATTCACCACAATTAAAAGGACTTATAAATGGGTTTACACACAAACGGTTACAACACCGCAGAGGAGATGGACAAATCAATCCACAAATACCACAATTGTATGGGTCAGAACTAAGATCAACACATCGATTTCTACAACATACACTTCTTGGTAGAAATTCTCCGTTGTTACATATTAATGCACTTTTGCTACAATCAAATGGTCCTGGATAATTCACACCAACTTCTTCAACAGCAATGTTGGTCAAGTAATTTTTGTTCACTTCAGCATTTGTAATTGAAATTGAATTTGAGTCTCCATCTATTTGAACTAGCATTGCTAAAATCAATGTCACAAAGGTCACGAATTGTGTTGTTAGAGTACTCATTTTGAAAAGTTATGAGAAAATTATAATTTTGATACCTATTTATATAAGTACTTAATTGATAACATTTATAACTTTTCTAACAAGCTTGAGTAACTTGTATGACATGTCAACCGTGTTCATTTTCTATGGGCGATGGTGAATGATTTTATTTCCAAAGGAATTAAATTGATGCTCAATGTTAGAAATCAGAGTCTTTGTACTTTAGTTTTAATTATTCAATATATTTTTACATTAATATATTTAAATATAAATTATTATATATATTTTTTAGTTTATATTTATATAAAATAAATTTCATTATATCATTATAAATTCTTTAAAATTATCTCTTTGATATAAATAATTTAAGAATTACATTTTGAAAATATTCAAAAATAAATTATGACTGGAAAAACATTCTAATAATATTTATTTTAGTAAAAAGTTAAATGATAAATACTTTAGTCATATGAATTATATATTATATCTCATAATAGTATATATTAATCTTTTAAGTTTAAAATAAACGCAACAGGCGCAGGCTATTAGGTTCGTGGCAAAATTATCGCACCCAATTTAAAGTTTAATACATTTTAGAAATTGAATTTGAACTTAGGTTCTTAACAGAAATTAATAACGTTAATATTATTGAAAAAATATAAACGTCAAAAATCATATTTTTTTCTTTTATAAAATAGGATTTTCTTTAAAGTTAATAATATCAATTTTAGCAAAAAAAATGTTATACATTAAATTTAGACAAAAAAGTAATTTTAACCTCAAAAATAAATTGAGAACCTTTAAGAAATATGCTCTTATTTCAAAATAACTTTTGTAACGTATGATCAAATCACACAATCTTGAACACCATTATAAAATACAAAATTGAAATCACAACAAGAAAATAGAACTTTTGAATAAAACGTGTTTTTGTGTGAAAACTTAAAACACACACAAACATATATATTGTTGTTTAGTGAGTTTCTTTAATGCCTTAATATTAAAGCAATTAGCAATCCTTAAAATAAGGTAACTTACTCGCTTATCTTAGGCTGTGCATCTTGAATAAATACTAATTCACATGAAAATTGAAATATCTTTTTTTAAGGTGATAACTATCAAAGGAGATTCTATGTCAAGTTATTATGAACTAGAAGTATTTTATTTACGCAACACGGTTGTCGGTTGATATTCTCATTATAAATTTGAATGTTGATACTTGGTTTTATCTTGATAAAAGAACTTCTTATCTAAGGCTGTAAAATATCAACGGTAGTAAATAATGATAAATTGACAATTAATACTCTATTCATCTACACAAATTTGTAATCATATTTAAAGAGAAGATTGAAGAAATGGAGGTAGGGAGGTGAATTTGACTATTCTAAAGATACTAAAAAAGAATGGCATGAATTCGAATAATGGTTGGTACTCCATACTAAATTAAAGATTTAAAAAATTCAAAGAATAATTAATTTTTCTTCTTAAATAAAAGATAAAAAGTTTAAATAATTGATGGCTCTCCATCCTTAATAAAATATTAAAATGATTTTTTTAATAAATAATAAATAAGTATATATATTAATTAAATCTAAATCGATCTAAATGAAAACTATAAACCAATTAAAAATAATCTAAAATTGCATAAAATTAAATATTTTTGAACATTTGGATTTCATTTGTTTATATTTAATCAGATTTCAAATAGAATTTTAAAAATAAAACAAAACAAAAACAAACTACCTACATATATTTAATTATATATTATTGTATAACATTTTTTTTAATCTCTCTCTCTCTCTCTCTCTCTCTCTCTCTCTATATATATATATATTATATATATATATATATATATATATATATATATATATATATATATATATATATATATATATATATATATATATATATATATATATATATATACCTTACTAATCCAATTTATTTTCAATTTAATTTTATATGATTTAGATATAAGGGGTAAGTCTCATTTTATAATTTTGAATCTTAATATATAATTAAATTATAATTTATATCAAAATAAATATTTATTCGTTGCGTCTTTATAATACTATTATTATTTAATTATAATTTGTAAATTTAGATATTATAGCAAAGTAATACAAAATAAACCAAATTAACTTGATCGATTTTGATCGATCAAACATTTTCTAAAAATTCAATGAAAATCTAATCTAACTGCATAAACTTTATATCTTTAAATCAAATGGATTTTTACTTTGAAATCATAATAAACCGCATTGCAAATACCCCAAAAATAATTTAACCAAATTTGTCTAAACATATTAAAATCAGTAAATAATCCTCTTCCACAAACATAGAAGTATTTATTCGATTAATCCAACATACATCACAACATCCTTCTTAATAATCTCATAACATAAAATTATAAATATAAACTACTCCTTTGGAATTGTTGGATGGTGAATCTTTGATGGAGAAAGAAGTGGGGATATCGATGGTTTTTCAAAAGCACACATACCCCAAAAACAAAAGCTTCCAATAGGACATACCCTTCCACATTCACCACAATTAAAAGGACTTATAAATGGGTTTACACACAAACGGTTACAACACCGCAGAGGAGATGGACAAATCAATCCACAAATACCACAATTGTATGGGTCAGAACTAAGATCAACACATCGATTTCTACAACATACACTTCTTGGTAGAAATTCTCCGTTGTTACATATTAATGCACTTTTGCTACAATCAAATGGTCCTGGATAATTCACACCAACTTCTTCAACAGCAATGTTGGTCAAGTAATTTTTGTTCACTTCAGCATTTGTAATTGAAATTGAATTTGAGTCTCCATCTATTTGAACTAGCATTGCTAAAATCAATGTCACAAAGGTCACGAATTGTGTTGTTAGAGTACTCATTTTGAAAAGTTATGAGAAAATTATAATTTTGATACCTATTTATATAAGTACTTAATTGATAACATTTATAACTTTTCTAACAAGCTTGAGTAACTTGTATGACATGTCAACCGTGTTCATTTTCTATGGGCGATGGTGAATGATTTTATTTCCAAAGGAATTAAATTGATGCTCAATGTTAGAAATCAGAGTCTTTGTACTTTAGTTTTAATTATTCAATATATTTTTACATTAATATATTTAAATATAAATTATTATATATATTTTTTAGTTTATATTTATATAAAATAAATTTCATTATATCATTATAAATTCTTTAAAATTATCTCTTTGATATAAATAATTTAAGAATTACATTTTGAAAATATTCAAAAATAAATTATGACTGGAAAAACATTCTAATAATATTTATTTTAGTAAAAAGTTAAATGATAAATACTTTAGTCATATGAATTATATATTATATCTCATAATAGTATATATTAATCTTTTAAGTTTAAAATAAACGCAACAGGCGCAGGCTATTAGGTTCGTGGCAAAATTATCGCACCCAATTTAAAGTTTAATACATTTTAGAAATTGAATTTGAACTTAGGTTCTTAACAGAAATTAATAACGTTAATATTATTGAAAAAATATAAACGTCAAAAATCATATTTTTTCTTTTATAAAATAGGATTTTCTTTAAAGTTAATAATATCAATTTTAGCAAAAAAAATGTTATACATTAAATTTAGACAAAAAAGTAATTTTAACCTCAAAAATAAATTGAGAACCTTTAAGAAATATGCTCTTATTTCAAAATAACTTTTGTAACGTATGATCAAATCACACAATCTTGAACACCATTATAAAATACAAAATTGAAATCACAACAAGAAAATAGAACTTTTGAATAAAACGTGTTTTTGTGTGAAAACTTAAAACACACACAAACATATATATTGTTGTTTAGTGAGTTTCTTTAATGCCTTAATATTAAAGCAATTAGCAATCCTTAAAATAAGGTAACTTACTCGCTTATCTTAGGCTGTGCATCTTGAATAAATACTAATTCACATGAAAATTGAAATATCTTTTTTTAAGGTGATAACTATCAAAGGAGATTCTATGTCAAGTTATTATGAACTAGAAGTATTTTATTTACGCAACACGGTTGTCGGTTGATATTCTCATTATAAATTTGAATGTTGATACTTGGTTTTATCTTGATAAAAGAACTTCTTATCTAAGGCTGTAAAATATCAACGGTAGTAAATAATGATAAATTGACAATTAATACTCTATTCATCTACACAAATTTGTAATCATATTTAAAGAGAAGATTGAAGAAATGGAGGTAGGGAGGTGAATTTGACTATTCTAAAGATACTAAAAAAGAATGGCATGAATTCGAATAATGGTTGGTACTCCATACTAAATTAAAGATTTAAAAAATTCAAAGAATAATTAATTTTTCTTCTTAAATAAAAGATAAAAAGTTTAAATAATTGATGGCTCTCCATCCTTAATAAAATATTAAAATGATTTTTTTAATAAATAATAAATAAGTATATATATTAATTAAATCTAAATCGATCTAAATGAAAACTATAAACCAATTAAAAATAATCTAAAATTGCATAAAATTAAATATTTTTGAACATTTGGATTTCATTTGTTTATATTTAATCAGATTTCAAATAGAATTTTAAAAATAAAACAAAACAAAAACAAACTACCTACATATATTTAATTATATATTATTGTATAACATATTTTGTTTAATCTCTCTCTCTCTCTCTCTCTCTCTATATATATATATATATATATATAATATATATATATATATATATATATATATATATATATATATTATATATATATATATATATATATATATATATATATATACCTTACTAATCCAATTTATTTTCAATTTAATTTATATGATTTATATAAGGGGTAAGTCTCATTTTATAATTTTGAATCTTAATATATAATTAAATTATAATTTATATCAAAATAAATATTTATTCGTTGCGTCTTTATAATACTATTATTATTTAATTATAATTTGTAAATTTAGATATTATAGCAAAGTAATACAAAATAAACCAAATTAACTTGATCGATTTTGATCGATCAAACATTTTCTAAAAATTCAATGAAAATCTAATCTAACTGCATAAACTTTATATCTTTAAATCAAATGGATTTTTACTTTGAAATCATAATAAACCGCATTGCAAATACCCCAGAAATAATTTAACCAAATTTGTCTAAACATATTAAAATCAGTAAATAATCCTCTTCCACAAACATAGAAGTATTTATTCGATTAATCCAACATACATCACAACATCCTTCTTAATAATCTCATAACATAAAATTATAAATATAAACTACTCCTTTGGAATTGTTGGATGGTGAATCTTTGATGGAGAAAGAAGTGGGGATATCGATGGTTTTTCAAAAGCACACATACCCCAAAAACAAAAGCTTCCAATAGGACATACCCTTCCACATTCACCACAATTAAAAGGACTTATAAATGGGTTTACACACAAACGGTTACAACACCGCAGAGGAGATGGACAAATCAATCCACAAATACCACAATTGTATGGGTCAGAACTAAGATCAACACATCGATTTCTACAACATACACTTCTTGGTAGAAATTCTCCGTTGTTACATATTAATGCACTTTTGCTACAATCAAATGGTCCTGGATAATTCACACCAACTTCTTCAACAGCAATGTTGGTCAAGTAATTTTTGTTCACTTCAGCATTTGTAATTGAAATTGAATTTGAGTCTCCATCTATTTGAACTAGCATTGCTAAAATCAATGTCACAAAGGTCACAAATTGTGTTGTTAGAGTACTCATTTTGAAAAGTTATGAGAAAATTATAATTTTGATACCTATTTATATAAGTACTTAATTGATAACATTTATAACTTTTCTAACAAGCTTGAGTAACTTGTATGACATGTCAACCGTGTTCATTTTCTATGGGCGATGGTGAATGATTTTATTTCCAAAGGAATTAAATTGATGCTCAATGTTAGAAATCAGAGTCTTTGTACTTTAGTTTTAATTATTCAATATATTTTTACATTAATATATTTAAATATAAATTATTATATATTTTTTAGTTTATATTTATATAAAATAAATTTCATTATATCATTATAAATTCTTTAAAATTATCTCTTTGATATAAATAATTTAAGAATTACATTTTGAAAATATTCAAAAATAAATTATGACTGGAAAAACATTCTAATAATATTTATTTTAGTAAAAAGTTAAATGATAAATACTTTAGTCATATGAATTATATATTATATCTCATAATAGTATATATTAATCTTTTAAGTTTAAAATAAACGCAACAGGCGCAGGCTATTAGGTTCGTGGCAAAATTATCGCACCCAATTTAAAGTTTAATACATTTTAGAAATTGAATTTGAACTTAGGTTCTTAACAGAAATTAATAACGTTAATATTATTGAAAAAATATAAACGTCAAAAATCATATTTTTTTCTTTTATAAAATAGGATTTTCTTTAAAGTTAATAATATCAATTTTAGCAAAAAAATGTTATACATTAAATTTAGACAAAAAAGTAATTTTAACCTTAAAAAAAAATTGAGAACCTTTAAGAAATATGCTCTTATTTCAAAATAACTTTTGTAACGTATGATCAAATCACACAATCTTGAACACCATTAAAAATACAAAATTGAAATCACAACAAGAAAATAGAACTTTTGAATAAAACGTGTTTTTGTGTGAAAACTTAAAACACACACAAACATATATATTGTTGTTTAGTGAGTTTCTTTAATGCCTTAATATTAAAGCAATTAGCAATCCTTAAAATAAGGTAACTTACTCGCTTATCTTAGGCTGTGCATCTTGAATAAATACTAATTCACATGAAAATTGAAATATCTTTTTTTAAGGTGATAACTATCAAAGGAGATTCTATGTCAAGTTATTATGAACTAGAAGTATTTTATTTACGCAACACGGTTGTCGGTTGATATTCTCATTATAAATTTGAATGTTGATACTTGGTTTTATCTTGATAAAAGAACTTCTTATCTAAGGCTGTAAAATATCAACGGTAGTAAATAATGATAAATTGACAATTAATACTCTATTCATCTACACAAATTTGTAATCATATTTAAAGAGAAGATTGAAGAAATGGAGGTAGGGAGGTGAATTTGACTATTCTAAAGATACTAAAAAAGAATGGCATGAATTCGAATAATGGTTGGTACTCCATACTAAATTAAAGATTTAAAAAATTCAAAGAATAATTAATTTTTCTTCTTAAATAAAAGATAAAAAGTTTAAATAATTGATGGCTCTCCATCCTTAATAAAATATTAAAATGATTTTTTAATAAATAATAAATAAGTATATATATTAATTAAATCTAAATCGATCTAAATGAAAACTATAAACCAATTAAAAATAATCTAAAATTGCATAAAATTAAATATTTTTGAACATTTGGATTTCATTTGTTTATATTTAATCAGATTTCAAATAGAATTTTAAAAATAAAACAAAACAAAAACAAACTACCTACATATATTTAATTATATATTATTGTATAACATATTTTGTTTAATCTCTCTCTCTCTCTCTCTCTCTCTCTCTCTCTCTCTCTCTCTTCTCTCTCTCTCTTCTCTCTCTCTCTCTCTCTCTCTCTCTCTCTCTCTCTCTTCTCTCTCTCTCTCTCTCTCTATATATATATATATATATATATATAATATATATATATATATATATATATATATATATATATATATATATATATATATATATACCTTACTAATCCAATTTATTTTCAATTTAATTTTATATGATTTAGATATAAGGGGTAAGTCTCATTTTATAATTTTGAATCTTAATATATAATTAAATTATAATTTATATCAAAATAAATATTTATTCGTTGCGTCTTTATAATACTATTATTATTTAATTATAATTTGTAAATTTAGATATTATAGCAAAGTAATACAAAATAAACCAAATTAACTTGATCGATTTTGATCGATCAAACATTTTCTAAAAATTCAATGAAAATCTAATCTAACTGCATAAACTTTATATCTTTAAATCAAATGGATTTTTACTTTGAAATCATAATAAACCGCATTGCAAATACCCCAGAAATAATTTAACCAAATTTGTCTAAACATATTAAAATCAGTAAATAATCCTCTTCCACAAACATAGAAGTATTTATTCGATTAATCCAACATACATCACAACATCCTTCTTAATAATCTCATAACATAAAATTATAAATATAAACTACTCCTTTGGAATTGTTGGATGGTGAATCTTTGATGGAGAAAGAAGTGGGGATATCGATGGTTTTTCAAAAGCACACATACCCCAAAAACAAAAGCTTCCAATAGGACATACCCTTCCACATTCACCACAATTAAAAGGACTTATAAATGGGTTTACACACAAACGGTTACAACACCGCAGAGGAGATGGACAAATCAATCCACAAATACCACAATTGTATGGGTCAGAACTAAGATCAACACATCGATTTCTACAACATACACTTCTTGGTAGAAATTCTCCGTTGTTACATATTAATGCACTTTTGCTACAATCAAATGGTCCTGGATAATTCACACCAACTTCTTCAACAGCAATGTTGGTCAAGTAATTTTTGTTCACTTCAGCATTTGTAATTGAAATTGAATTTGAGTCTCCATCTATTTGAACTAGCATTGCTAAAATCAATGTCACAAAGGTCACAAATTGTGTTGTTAGAGTACTCATTTTGAAAAGTTATGAGAAAATTATAATTTTGATACCTATTTATATAAGTACTTAATTGATAACATTTATAACTTTTCTAACAAGCTTGAGTAACTTGTATGACATGTCAACCGTGTTCATTTTCTATGGGCGATGGTGAATGATTTTATTTCCAAAGGAATTAAATTGATGCTCAATGTTAGAAATCAGAGTCTTTGTACTTTAGTTTTAATTATTCAATATATTTTTACATTAATATATTTAAATATAAATTATTATATATTTTTTTAGTTTATATTTATATAAAATAAATTTCATTATATCATTATAAATTCTTTAAAATTATCACTTTGATATAAATAATTTAAGAATTACATTTTTAAAATATTCAAAAATAAATTATGACAGGAAAAACATTCTAATAATATTTATTTTAGTAAAAAGTTAAATGATAAATACTTTAGTCATATGAATTATATATTATATCTCATAATAGTATATATTAATCTTTTAAGTTTAAAATAAACGCAACAGGCGCAGGCTATTAGGTTCGTGGCAAAATTATCGCACCCAATTTAAAGTTTAATACATTTTAGAAATTGAATTTGAACTTAGGTTCTTAACAGAAATTAATAACGTTAATATTATTGAAAAAATATAAACGTCAAAAAATCATATTTTTTCTTTTATAAAATAGGATTTTCTTTAAAGTTAATAATATCAATTTTAGCAAAAAATATGTTATACATTAAATTTAGACAAAAAAGTAATTTTAACCTCAAAAATAAATTGAGAACCTTTAAGAAATATGCTCTTATTTCAAAATAACTTTTGTAACGTATGATCAAATCACACAATCTTGAACACCATTAAAAATACAAAATTGAAATCACAACAAGAAAATAGAACTTTTGAATAAAACGTGTTTTTGTGTGAAAACTTAAAACACACACAAACATATATATTGTTGTTTAGTGGTTTTCTTTAATGCCTTAATATTAAAGCAATTAGCAATCCTTAAAATAAGGTAACTTACTAGCTTATCTTAGGCTGTGCATCTTGAATAAATACTAATTCACATGAAAATTGAAATATCTTTTTTTAAGGTGATAACTATCAAAGGAGATTCTATGTCAAGTTATCATGAACTAGAAGTATTTTATTTACGCAACACGGTTGTCGGTTGATATTCTCATTATAAATTTGAATGTTGATACTTGGTTTTATCTTGATAAAAGAACTTCTTATCTAAGGCTGTAAAATATCAACGGTAGTAAATAATGATAAATTGACAATTAATACTCTATTCATCTACACAAATTTGTAATCATATTTAAAGAGAAGATTGAAGAAATGGAGGTAGGGAGGTGAATTTGACTATTCTAAAGATACTAAAAAAGAATGGCATGAATTCGAATAATGGTTGGTACTCCATACTAAATTAAAGATTTAAAAAATTCAAAGAATAATTAATATTTCTTCATAAATCAAAGATAAAAAGTTTAAATAATTGATGGCTCTCCATCCTTAATAAAATATTAAAATGATTCTTTTAATAAATAATAAATAAGTATATATATTAATTAAATCTAAATCGATCTAAATTGAAACTATAAACCAATTCAAAATAATCTAAAAGTGCATAAAATTAAATATTTTTGAACATTTGGATTTCATTTGTTTAGATTGAATCAGATTTCAAATAGAATTTTAAAAATAAAACAAAACAAAAACAAACTACCTACATATATTTAATTATATATTATTATATAACATATTTCGTTTAATCTCTCTCTCTCTCTCTCTCTCTCTCTCTCTCTCTCTCTCTCTCTATCTCTCTATATATATATATATATATATATATATATATATATATATATATATATATATATATATATATATATATATATATATATATATATATATATATATATATATATATATATATATATATATATATATATATATATATATATATATATATATATATATATATATATATATATATATTAAATTATATATATATCAAAATAAGGGATAATTCTGATTTATAATTTTTTTATATTTTAAATTTTATATATTTTTATTTAAAAAATATTTATTTATTGCGTCTTTATAATACTATTTTTATTTAATTATAATTTGTCAATTTAGATATTATAGCAAAGTAATACAAAATAAACCACATTAACTTGATCGGTTTTAATCGATCAAACTTTTTCTAAAAATTCAATCAAAATCTAATCTAACTGCATATACTTTATATCTGTAAATCAAATGGATTTTTTCTTTGAAATCATAATAAACCGCATTACAAATACCCCTGAAATAATTTAACCCAATTTATCTAAACATATTAAAATCAGTAAATACTGCTCTTCCACAAACATAGAAGTATTTATTCCATTAATCCAACATACATCACAACATCCTTAATAATAATCTCATAATATAAAATTATAAATATAAACTACTCCTTTAGAATTGTTGGATAGTGAATCTTTGATGGAGAAAGAAGTGGGGCTATCGATGGTTTTTCAAAAGCACACATACTCCACAAACAAAACCTTCCAATAGGACATACTCTTCCACATTCACCACAACTAAAATGACTTATATATGGATTTACACACAAACGGTTACACTTGGTGATGTTATCCATACTAGTTAATAGAAAATAGGGGTGGAAATGGTGTGGCTTGTTAAAAATATCCATTTTGTGTACATATTTTTACGGGTTAAGCCCCGGATTTAGGCTCACACCATTTATTATGCCCGCATCACCCCCTTTTTTTAAGGGGACGCGAACATGCATTTTTGAAACATTTAGGCTTTAGAGACAAGATAGAATTTTATGCTGGAGCAATAACCACGAAGAGCGAAGAGAGCATTCATACTTGGTCGAGTTTTAATCAGGGTAGAATCCCTTTTTTCCTAACTTGGATATCCATTTTTCAAATGAAAATCAAAAGAGTAACACTTCCAGCATATAGCCCATAAAATCATAACCAAATTGGCTACTTAGAAAATGGAAATTTTATCCATTATAAGAATAATCTAATTAATAAAGTATGTCAACATACCGGTCTACTCTTTTCGTATCTATTTGTGGCCAAAAAAAGGTGCTAGATTAACTACACTCCTGCTTCATAATTTTTATCTGATTGGGACACTATGATAAGATCTATATGGTGTCTATGAAAACGGTTTGTAAACCGTATGACGAAGGAAATTGAATGAAGCCATTATTCTTCATTTGAGTAGTAAAGTGTTAGCATCACAGAAGGATTTAGTCGGAATTTATAAATCTAGATATATTTGAAATATCAACCTAGAACCTACCTTACAAAATCTTCAATTCGATTGATGATAAAATTGTATTAAAAAGAACAATAAAGAATACCAAATTAATATTTAGCATAAGAAAAAACATTAGTTGTTAGGGCAATAACCACACAAAGGAAAGAGATCATTCATACATGGTCGGGTTTTAATCATGGGCAAATTCCTTTTTCTTACCTTGGCTGTCCATTTTCAAAGGAAAATCAAAAGAGTTACACTTTCAGTATATAGCCAATAAATCACAATCAAATTGGCAACTTAAAGAGGGGTTTTCTCTCCATAATTGGAAGAATGTAATTAATAAAGTCTATCATATATGGTATGTGGATCTACTTTTCATATCTATTTGTGGCCATAAAAGGTGTTAGCTCAATTGGATTTTTGGTTTAGACTTTTTATCTAGAACTGGGACATTATGATTAGAAAAATACATATGGTGCCTTGGGAAAGGGTTCGTGAATTGTAAGAAGAAGGAAAATTAGGTCTTAGATCTGGTAGAAAAATGAATGAAGTTCTTATTATTCAAATGGGAAAATGTTAGCATCACATAAGGATTGAATATAAATTTGCAAATCTAGATATTTTAGAAAGATCACTCTAAAAGCTACCACCTAAAAACATAAATTTGATTGGGGATAAAATTCTATTACAAGAAACAATAAATAGTACCAGGTGAATAATTGACACAGAATTATATATATATATATATATATATATATATATATATATATATATATATATATATATATATATATATATATATATATATATATATATATATATGAGTGCATTATAATCCACTTATCTAAGAAAATTTTAAATTACATTATTCATCTTTTGAATTGATCGGGGAAACATGGATGTGACATGTCTTAGTCCATAATAGTGTGAAAAAGGATTAACCTTCTCATTCTCCCGCTTCTAGAAGCACTTGCTATTTTCTAGGAGTTTAATGTCTTGGTCCAGGGACCTCTATAAATACCTCGATCCTATATTTGAGAGGATGCAATCTCGTTATGCAAAGACTAGATTCTCACCTCCCTCTGTGAGCAAGCTCTAAACCTAACAACAAACTCTAAAATACTCTAGAATTCTTTAATCTCTAGGGATTGTTACGTATTGTACTTTTTGCAAGTACAATTGGTATCCACCAGAGGCTCCTGGAAAAATAAATCGGGGACACCATTATAGCTTTCAGTAGATATTTGTCCTCACGTTCAACCACTCAGTCTATCATGGTGAACAAGAAGGTAAAAACTTTGTCCATCAATAGGGATGAAGGTGAAGAAAGCGTCATGGAAGAAATGTGAGTTGTCATGTTGTCATATCTTGAATAATACGAGCTCGTGAGGCACATCGCAGGCTCGTAGATAACTAACAGAGTCTCCACCGTTGTTTATTTATTCCTAAGAAAATGGGAAATGACGATAAAACTCTAAGGGGAAGAAAAGAGATTAGATGGTCATCACAACCAAATTTAGGGTTCGTGAACCGGTTATGCGAGGGGAAGGTATTATCATCCCTCATGTTTGTTGTAACTTAACGGGAACCTCATAAATTTCTAAGGTTGATTGTTTGTTAAGGGTATGTTTGTTCTAATTTATCTTATTTATTATTAATGTATTTACAAGAAGAGAAATTAATTATAAAAGAAAGGAGAAAAAAAAGTTTTTTTGATTATTGAGCTTGCCAAGGTTTCAAAACCATGTGCCTGCATATTTTCAAAGTGCAGTAAGAAAGTCAGAATTCCGTAGTTCGTAAAAAATATTTGTGTATTTGATTAATTTAAATTTGTGAAAATGTTTTCATCGCACGACGGCATAATAAGAATGACTTTGATGAGTTGGATTGATTTAATTTCGATGTGCGACAACTGAAAAAATTGTTTGAAAAAAAACTTTGTTTTTGATCTTTTTTATTATTTTAATATCTTTTTTTTACTTTTATAATTAATTAAATATTCATATAAAGAGGTGAAAGAAAATATATTTCATTTTTGTTGTTAATAATAAAAATTAGTCAATCTAAGAAACTAATGAGATCCAAATTAAAACAAACTAAACTTAAATATAATAAAGATGAGATTTTGTACTTTTGATGTTTTTAATAGTAAAAGAAATAAATAAATAAAAATCAAAATAATATAAATAAAATAAAAACAAATTTGGGATGAACAAGTTGTGATAGGTGTTGATTAGTAAAAGGGTACAGTTAGATAAATAAGTTCAAACATATAGTAAAGTCTTTCTTAATTCTATCAATAATAATAATAATAATAATAATAATAATAATAATAATAATAATAATAATAATAATAATAATAATAATAATAATAATAATAATAACAATAATAATAATAGTAATAATAATAATAATCATAATAATAAAAAATAATAACTATTATAATAATAATAATAATAATAATAATAATAATAATAATAATAATAATAATAATAATAATAATAATTGATAATAGTAATAAAACAAATATAATTTAAAAGAAAAAGAACAATAACATGAAGGTGATAATGGAGGAATTTTGTATGATTTTTTTTTTTTTGGTTTTATGAATGATTTGTGCATAATGATTTTGAACGTTTAAAGGTTATAGGTGGTTTATGAAGAGTTGTGTGAATGTGTTTTTATTGCAAACACAAAATCATGAAGGAGAGGGTGATTTATTTCTTTTATGTAATTGATTTGTGTTGTTATTTCTCTGGGGATGAGAACGGATGATTTTTGACAAAATACTTGGGAAGAGAAAACTCATTGGGGGTCGAACAAAATTAAGTGACAACTACTAGGGAGAAACAAAGGTGATAACATCTCGATCCGAGGATCAACTATGAAAGGACTGAACACGACAACATCTTCATTCGAGAATTAACTCGGAGAGGAATGAACAGATCATCTATATCCGAGATTCGCACTATAGAGGGATAAATAGAGCATCTCAACCCGAGGTTCATACGAGAGAGAAATAAACAAAATATCAAAGCATATCTGCCTAGGATCTACACTAGAGAGGAATAAATAGAATGTATAAATTTGGGATTCACACTAAACAAAACATCTCAATTCAGGTTTTTACGACATAGAGGAATAAATATCAAAGTCAGGATTCGCACCAAAGAGGAATAGACATAGCATCTCAATTCAGGATTCACCCAGAAAAGGAATAAACATAATATCTCAATTCGAGATTCACACCGAAAAGGAATAGACATAGTATCTCGATTCGGGATTCACACCAAAGAGGGATTAAAATAGAGCATCTTGATTCGGGATTCACATCGAAGAGGGATAAAAAATATAATATATTGATTCCATATTCACACCAAAGAGGAATAGGAAACACATCTCGATTCAAGGTCCACACCGAAGTGGCATACAAAAATAGAGCATCTCGATTCGGGATCACACCGAATAGTAATATATAGAGCATCTAGATTCGGGATTGACATCGAAGAGGAATAAAAAATAGAGCATCTCAATTTGGGATCCACACCAAAGAGATAAAATATAGAGCCTCTTGATTTGGGATCACACCGAAGAGGAATAGACAGAGCCTCTCGATTCGGGATTCACACTGAAGAGAAATAGGCATATCATCTCAACCCAAGGGTCATAACAAAGAGGAATAAACAGAATATCTGAATTTGAGATTCAAATAGCATATTGATTCGAGATTCACACCAAAGAGGAATGGACATAACCTCTCGATTCGGGGTTCATACCGAAGAGATAAAAAAAAGCATCTCGACTCAGTATTCATACCGAAGAGGAATAGGCAGGTCATCTCGATTCGGGTTTCACACCGAAAAGGGATAAGAAAAGAGCATCTCACTATAAGACTCACACCGACGATGAATAGACAGGGCATATCAATTTGGGATTCACACCGAAGAGGGATAGAAATAGAATCTCGATTTGGGGTTCACTTCAAAGAGGGATAAAAAAGAATAGCATCTTGATTTAGGAATTACACCAAAGAGAAATAGGCAGAGCATTGTGATTCAGGATTCACACCGAAGAGGGATAAAGCTAAGTTCTTTAATGTGCCAAACAAAGTTGAACTTGAACCTAAGAGATAAAGTGTTAATAGAAACAAGTCTTTGGGAAATGCAAATGAGCGTGAAACACCTTCTGAGCTATGTGTGATTTTGAATTTTGCTTATATGTATGATGTATGAATAATCGATGCATGCAATGTTTTGTGAGGTGTCAATAAAAGATTGGACTTTGATTTTTTATGTTCGTTCTACAAGGCTCCATGCTATGGGAATATGCCAGATGAATGTGATGATATACATGGTATGATGCTAGAGAGAAGCAACATGATTAATGTATGACAAATATTTTTGCAATGATTTACGTGTTTCCAAAAATGCCCATGTATTGGGTAATAAAAGGATTTTTGCAACAAAGTTCCTTATCGAGGGAAAAGTTATTTGATGGGAGATGGTTTTAAAATGATCTCCCGACACTCATTTCGAACTCGATCATTGCTGTTATATGGTAGGACTCGCTTATTTACCTTGAAATATGGAGAGATCCTTGTTGATTATACAACTCGTCATGCCCCAGTTTTTTGGGCCTTTGAAGAAGTTCATCTGAGAAGGCTTTCCCAAATATTTTGATTCTTGAAAAATTATGCCTTTGATTAATCAATTCTTGGAACAATTTATTTTGTTTGAACCTTGCAGCGATCTGCCCTAGTATTTGATTGAGCTTTGGAGGGATTTGCCCTTGATGAGTGGTGTCTTCATGCGATTTTCCCCTGTTGGTAGGACCTTTTGAAGGATTTTTATGAAAAGGAATTTGGATCCCACTATCTTGTGATATGATTTCGACATGGACTACCCTACTAGTTGAATCTTGAAATATATGCCCATGATCATTAGGGTCTGGAGGTGATTTAAATTATGTTGGTCAATTCTTGGATTTTTTTCTGATAGGATGTTCAGATGATTTTTTCATGATTCTAAGGATTTACTCTTGATCGGAAGGATCCCTAAGTGATTTTCCCCTAGTCACAAGTGTTCTGAAGAGGTATGCCCTTATCAGATCTTTGTTGAAATTTCCTTGATGCTAAGTATTGATTTGCAAGTAAAACTGTTCCTTTTGAAAAGTAATTCTAACGTAACGCTCATGCATGTTTTGAAATCGAAAATTGTTACAAATAAAAGATATGTCGTGTTTAATGGATGAGTACGAATGGAGATGTGAAAATGCAATACGAAAATGTGGTTGACGATGATTTAACAAACATTTTGAGTCAGTTTAACCATAATTTTTCTGAGTATGCTTTCGGAGTGAACGTAACTTTAATTAGGTCTTTTGAAGGGTTGTAATGTGGGTTGGTTCACAATTTTATGAAGAAAAACAGGACATAAGGCTCAACTTCTGATTTAACCCACCCCCTAATCCTTTGATGTTCTCCATTCCAAAATCCAATTAACTCAAAAGATGCATTCAATTGGAAAGAGAACTTTGGTAGTCATGATGATGGATAGTGGTACAAGCACTAATGAGATTCTTTTGAATTTACGAGCGTGTTTCCATTTTTTTGCTTTTAATCCCTATTTTGCATGGACCGATTCTTTTTAATTTGCGGTCTATCAAGACCCCTAACTTTTTCCTAAGTCAACTTTTAAGATTTTTTTTTGACTTAGCGGACTTTTTTTAGGGAACAATTCATCTGAGATTTTATTTTTGATTTAGAAAGGTTGTGACTGCCATGTTAATTATGGTGAGTTTTATCTCTTCTTTGATTCCCCGATGTTGGATGGTGTGTACGAAGAAGAGAGGTGCTTGAACCTCTTCTTGGGGTGTGTCATACCTAAAAATTTCCCCTATCTTCTTTCCATTTTTCATCTAACTTTTGACCCTAAGCTCATCTGTATACTCATGCCATATTCATTCATTTATAATTGCATTTATTATACAAGCATCATGGAGTCAAAGGTTGTTGTTCATGGCACACGTTTTTGACATGTTTCTTTTTTATGGTGTTCTTAAGATTCAAGTGTATGGTATTTTGATGTTACACTTAACTGTGGCATTAGATATGATTATTGATTGCAAGTGTGATTGATTAATTTCTTCATGGACCTGGTCATTTGGTATGGATTCAAGACAAGGCTTTACAATTCAAAATCAAGTCAAATAAATCAAGATCCATTCAAGCTCATTCAAGTACAAGTTCAAATGCTCAAACCAAGATTTGGAGGGAATACTTCTTCTCAAAAAAACACAAGAAACAATTCATCTCAAAGGGGCATTTCATTGCACACAAAAAATACATCCATTCCATTACCAAAAAGACCATTTCATTACAAAACCAAAATATTACACAAAATTTTGTCATTTGATCAACTGTTGAATTTTTGGTCAAACAGTTGACCAAAGTCAAATGAATCTCCTAGACCCTACTTATTTTTCATCCCATCATGAGTCTTTCATGCTTGAGTTTCCACATCTTCAAGATTCCAAAATGACTTGCCAAAATGTTGTTCATCCCACCATACGCTAGCCCTGCAAAACAATGCACAATTCAATTCAAACCATGACTTATACTCTTTCGTGCATAGCTACAAGAAAAGACCAAGACAATACTTCATACACAAGGCCATACATCCAAAACATTGAAAAATCAAGTTTTCATTTTAGTAACCGGTAAACTGAATTAGTGTAACCGGTTACACATACTATTCATGCCATTCCAGTCGCCAAACCATCCAAAATTTCATTTAGCTAACTGGTTACCTAAATCAGTGTAACAGATTACACCGGTATGCTCATCAGTTCTAGTAGCAACAAGAACACTGAACATCAAGTTGATAACTAGTTACCAACAACAGGGTAACCTGCTATAGGTATAATACAACCTCGTCACACCAGCGAAGAGCACATGTTATCGAATTGGTTACCGGTTACCAACAGCAGGGTAACCGGTTACACCTGTATCAAAATGCAAAAATAGTCCATTTTCCAAACCTCATTGCAATACCTATTCCAAAACAAGTTACAATAACAATGAGCACATTCAAAGCGAATGAAATAATGCAGTAGCAATAAATAAACTATTTCATACATTGAACCAATCATCACTAACATTCATCAATGCTTGAGCTACACTAACCTCACCAACCTGTCATAACATTCCCTAAATACCACTTCACTAACAATTCCAACTGTCAAATTCAATCTAACAGCTCACTAACACTATTAACTTCATAACCAACTTGCTCATTAAAACACTTAACACTAAGTGTTGCCCTAACTTCTGACCACCATTGCTAAAAAATGACTAAAATGGTTGGAAGATTCACTTATATAAACTCATCACTCTCTTCAATTTGAGGGTATTCATTTATGAACCATCACCATATTCATTCACTCACTAAAATGAATATTAACAACCAACGGATCCGTATTTTCTACCACTAAATACGGAGCTTTGATTTTCTCATTACACTATGGGGATACGTAGGCACGAGAGTTTGAATCCTTGGCGAGCACACTAATTATAAACCTTTTTTTTTCTTTATCATTTGTAAGTAACCTTTAGATAATAACACACATTCATGCAAAGAACAATCAAAATGGTTCTCGTTGAGTACAATGGATGTGAGGGATGCTAACACTTTCCCCTTTCACAACCGACTTCCTTACTCTTTTTCTCTCCCCCTTGGGTTTTATCGATATTTTCATTTTCCTTCGGAAATAAATAAAGTTCAGCTGTGACTTTGTTGTATCTTAGAGCATACGATGCAATCATATATTTTTTTAGGCGTGACAACTGGCGACTCTGCTAGGGAATCCATAAGCAAGTCAAGCCTAGTTTTGTTTGCTTCCTTGTTTGTTTGGGTGTTTATCTTTATTTCCTTACTTTCTTTATCATTATTTTATTTTATTGCATTCTTTACTGCTTTATATATTCACTATACTCTGGATATATGCTATATTCTCTGTTGTTGGGTTGGGATGATGTTACATAAGAGAAAGGCTATACACCCGAGCTTGAGTATATACACATGATAGAATTATGGATAGTCGTGTCGATATGCATTTCGCGTGTTTGGTTGGAAAGAGACCCACACCCATACTAGATTTACTTAGAAGTACCTTTGTCCTGCATGGATTTTCTATGACAATGTGTTTTTATTTGGGTCCATAGCTCTGGGAGGCCTTTTAGGGATCATCTTTGAAGACTAGAACCTACCTGTGAGGGGATATTGGGTTTTTGCAAGAAACCAAGACCCTACAAACTTATAATATCATGTATATGTCATACCTATGGACCTACATCAAGAAGTATATACAAATTACCCAGAATATGGAGAACCTTTGAATATATGATGTTGCATGCCATTTCATAATATCATCAAAACAAATAAAAAAACTAATTTTAGTATGTGCATTTCTAGGGAACCCAAAATCTTTAGTCTTTGTTGAGCATTCAAAAAATATTACGATTCCCTAGAAACTTAAAAACCTTTTTACATACATCCATGCATCATTTTTCATTTCATAAAACAAAATAAGGAAAACTCATTATCCTCTGGCCTTTTTGCTCATAATTTTCGATCGTCAAACTGACTTCCCGACATTGTTACAATACTCATAAAAATCAAAGATGGTTGATGGATCAAATAGATAAAAACAAAGTTGTGATGAGAGAAGACATGCTCACTATAAGGACCTAGATGGGTCAACTTATGGAAACTATTCAAGTTATGGCTAGAAGCCAAGAAGAGTTACGACATGCCGCTATGAGGGTTGCTACTGTGAATCCTCTTGTGTCACTTCCGGTGAATCAACCAGTTGGTACCCATCCACCTCCCGAGGGAGGTCCTTTGAATCAAAACTCTAGTCCTACATTTAAAAGTCCTGTCAATTCAGGAGGTCGACTTAAAACAAATGATCATCATGACACTTTCTTCATTCCAAAGACTGATTCAGTTTTTGACGCCTCTAGACCATCAATTGCTAGAGTCGAGAAGAAGTTATGTGTTTTGGAAGAGAAGATGAAGGCCATTGAGGTTTCCAATGCCTTTGGTTTAGATACTACTGACATGTATCTGGTTTCGGGTGTTAAAATTCTTGTGAGTTTCAAGGTCCCTGACTTTGAGAAGTATAAAGGAGTTAGTTATTTCAGAACTCATACCAGATCTTACTGTAGGAAGATGGATGCCTACTTGGATGATGAGAAGTTACTGATGCATTTATTTTAATATAGCCTTTGTGGGGCGTCTCTTTAGTGGTACATGCAACTCGAGCGCACTTACCTCAAAACATGGAGAGAGCTGGCAGAGGCGTTTCTCAAGCACTATTAATACAACACTGATATGGATCCCAATAGGACCCAACTTCAAAGCTTAACTCAGAAGACTGATGAGTCCTTCAAAGAATATGCATAAAGGTGGAGAGAGTTAGCTGCCAGAGTTCAACCGCCCTTGCTAGAACGAGAACTTATGGATATGTTTATGAGTAATCTCTAAGGTCCCTACTTGGACATAATGGTTGGAAGTTCCTCCTCTGGTTTTTCAGATCTGGTTGTTGCTAGGGAACAAATCAAGAACTGACTCAAAAATGGAAAATCCAAGGTACTATCGTTGCCTCTAACGGAGCTAAAAAGCCCAATTCCGGACTTACAAAGAAGAAGGAAAGGTAAACTAATGTTGCCACCATCTCCAAGGGGAAGGTTTGAGGCTACCAAGTACCTTACTACCAAGTGGCAGCAGTAGCACCGAATTAGCATCTGTAACATGCTTATACAATTCCTGTCGAGCAACCCACCGGGAAACACCTAGTACAATATCAATAGTTGTACGCTCCACAACAACAAAATTATTATCATCCAGGTCAACAAAGACTAAGAAGGCCAAAGAAGAAGTTTGACCCAATTTTGATTCCTCATGATTAACTACTTACTCATTTGCTCAATGACTCTTGGGTTCAACTAAGAGAGGCTAGGCCTCCTCCAAATCCTCTTCCTCTAGGTTTTGATGTTGTAAGACCCTAATTTTGACCCTAAGATCCCTCATGTCATCTCATCATATGCATTAGCATGGGGATCACACCTTGCATCCTCCTTACCCCTCATCCATTGGATTTGAATTGGAAGAGATCACCAAGCACATTTTATTGTATCATACTTCATTTATCTTTATTTTTACTAACCAAAATACCAAAAATATATCTTTGTATAATCTAACTCTTTTGTAGGTAGGGCACATGCTCACCATTGATCTATCAAGCTCATATATAGGGTTCAAGACCCTTATTGCAAGGAGATCAATCAAGAATTGGTCTATTATGGATCTAAGCATCATATATGGATCCCCATGGTCTTCACATGTTATTTTGATCAAGAATTCATCAAGAGTTTGGAATTGGTTTGCCTTGGAAATCCTAGTTCATCTGGGTATCTTATGTAACTTCTTCAACAAGCTTCTTCAACAATTGATCAAATGTTTCAAGGTATACTTAAAATTTCATGATATTATACATATATGATCGTCCATGAGTACCAAAAGTCAAGAGATTGTCAAGATAGCAAGTTGGTTCATGGTGGTTGACTAGAGGAATTCATCTGATCAAAACTGGGGGTTCCCTAGACCATATATCCTACACTTTTTGTCATATGAAAATGATTCCAAGATCAAAGTTACTCTGAATGACATTCCAAACAACTTTAATGTTGAGGTCAAGATCTATTTTTTCTTGGAAAGGAATTTTTTATGGTGAAAGATTATAGGTCATTTTGTCTAAATCCTAATTTGAAGGTCAACTTCCCAAGGCCATAACTTGCTCAATTTTTATGAGATGAAAGCCATTCAAGTTTGATGGTTAAATTAAATATGTCTAATTCAACTTTTATGTTTGGAGTAAGAGAAAATCCAACTTTTAAATGCATGTGATATGAGGATACATTATAGGTCATTTTGGACCAATGCCATTGAACAAGTGATTTTCCTCAACTTCAAAAATGCATAACTCCTTCATGCTAAATCCAAATGAGGTCAAATTTATGACCATTTTTAAGGACTTTGAGATATATTCAACTTTGATTAAGGAACATTTCTCATTTGAAGCTCATATGAAAAATTAGCCAAGGTGGAATAAGTGAACATATGGCTTGACACTTAGAATTTGTTTTGATATGTTTGATTTTCCTAACTTCCACCTTAAAAA
Organism: Lathyrus oleraceus; assembly: GCF_024323335.1. Lineage (NCBI taxonomy): Eukaryota > Viridiplantae > Streptophyta > Magnoliopsida > Fabales > Fabaceae > Lathyrus > Lathyrus oleraceus. Next base: position 79,688,909 of record NC_066580.1, on the reverse strand, counting down.
TCATCATGATCCAAGCTTCAAATGAAAAAGTATTCAACATGAAAGTTGTTCCTCTTGATCTAACCTTTCAAAAAAGTCCAATTTCACCCATTTGGATAAAGTATGAGTGACTTGCGCATGGCTTGAACTTGGATCACCATTTGGCATAATTGAACTTGCATTCCTCATACACAATTTCATGGCTTACCAATGTGACTTCAGCAATGTTTGTACTCATTTTTGGACCTGAAGGGATGATTACATGGGCCTATCACACACCCATACATCCATGCAATGAACATTGCTATTTTTGGAACTTTGATTCAAGTGTGCAAATAACAATCATTTGGCCTATAAATAGAGATCCTTGCACTCTAAATTGAGGACCCTGCGTGCCAGCTTTGGATCCCCAGCTCCAAACCCTCTCATTCAAAGGATAACCTTGAGGATTTCCATTAGAAATCGAGTTTGAATCTCCAATTTTTGAGATTCAAATCTCCAAGAGTTTTGTTGCTTTTGTTGATTCAATCTCATTCCATCAAGTGTCCAGAGCAAGGCCAAGTGAAATTGGAAGCAAGATCGTGTTCATACAGACCCACATTGAAGGTGATTTTCAGAATTTTCCATCTCTTCGATTCTCACTCAATTCTCCATAATTCTTCTTGATTTTTAGTTGTATGTAGGCAACAAGATTGAGTTGCTTTAAGGTCAAATCGAAGAAACTCAGATCCTGATCCTCAAAATTCAACTCACTATATCTTTTAATATACTTGGAGTTAGGAGAAATTGAGGCCAGATTCAAGCTCCTGAGCATTTTCTCTTTAAATTCATGTCCTCTTTTTTTATTTTTGTGATGGTTGAAGGTGGACCAATATGGTGAGGTCCACCGGAGAAGAAGACCGGAGTAACAACTTTGGTCGTGTGTTGGCACGTCTCATACCATAGGATCCTAGCAAAACGTTTTAATCTCGTGTGTTGGTTTTAAATATCATCCCTGCAGCGCATTAACTAGTGTCCATTGTGGAATGCGCGCTGAGGACCACTTGATCTGCCACCTCAATTAATGAGGGAGATCAAGTGGTCAATGTTTTTTTGCTATTTTCTTATTTTCATTTTATTTAGCTTATTCTCATTAATTCATATTAATTTTAATATTGGTCCATGTCCTTTGACATTGTTTGACCTATGATAAATCTCATTATTTGGTGTTTTTATGAGGTTTTAGGATTTTGACCAACCATAATTTAATTTAATGCATTTTTTTATTGATTTTGATTGTTTAATTGCAAAATAAATTGTGTTGAGTTTTTGATATTGACTTGTTGAGTTTGACTTGTGTTGTTGGGCCTTGGTCAAGGTTGATTTGACTTTGTTGAGTTAAAATCATTGGATTTAGGGGATTGATGAAATGTACATTTCATCTTCCAAAATGAATGATTGATTTTAATTTGATAAAAGTCCTCCTTTGACCAATTTGTGTTGATTCCATTCCCCCTCCCTCTTCATCTCAATCCCATTCTCTTCTTATTCATTTCATGGACCTATGATATCCCAATATCTTAAGGCTAGTTGATTGCAAAATCAACATAAGTATGGATGAGATTAGGTCCACCCCTTTTGCATTTTCTTTTAAGTGTGGTATGTTTTAGGAGTATGGTTCATAATACCATATCTCTAACATGCATTAACACTAAAACTTCTATTGTCCAGCCTCAAATAGTTGTGACTTCTACATAAGTCCAATTACGATTGCTTAAGATAGTGCTAAATTGTGACACTAAAGGCATATCATTCTAGTAAGTGATATTGTAAGTCTCCCCTCTTTCATGGTATTGTGTGGAAACTTGGCCTTTTTTCCTTCCTTTGGAAAATGTCTTGGTTCAAGGATCCATGCTTGTGAATAGTGGGTTGGGTGTTCTCCAAAGAATGACTTAAACAACAAAAGCAAAAGCAATACTAACTACTAATCAACTAACAACTAACATCTAATTTCAAACCATTTACTTTTATGCACTTTAATTTAAGTCTTTATTCATTTGCCAATATTCATACCATTTAACTTATTTACTTTAATGCCATTTTCACTTTGCTCACCTGAGCCTTATTTTTGTGATTATATTATGATTGTATATACTTGTTTATGTATTTTGTTTGTGGTCTTTTGATCTTAATGTACATAATAACAACAAAAACCCTAAAAAAGACTTGTGTGAACTGTTGGATTTGATCTGAGACAATGGACTTCGAATTAGGCAACACTCCCTATGCAAAAGGACTTGGCCAATGCCAACTTTCATGAAACCAAGTGCTTGTGAAGTGAATTTTCATCTGAAACAAGTGTTGAGACCCCATTTGAGTTCATCTACTACATGGTCTTATTGAAGTTGTTACATTGAACTTGTGCGTAAAGCTTTTCTCTGATTTCATCTAATACATGGGAATTATGAAGAAGATCATGGAGTTGCTAAGCTTGGATGTGGCTATCTTTATTTGATGCCTTGCTCTTCATCTTGCTATTTGTGTATTGATATTTATTTATTCTAAAGTCCAAGGGAAATTTGGGGTTTCTATATGACATTCTTGTCTATTAGATTGCAGCCTATTGGTCATATCTTTTCCACTCTTAACTTTTAATTTTTGCTTAGGATTAGTCTCTTCATCTCCTCTCCACTTATTTAATTTCAAATCTCTCTCTCCCTTTAAAATCTTCTTTGCTTGTGTTTTCTAAACTTAGACCATATTGCAAAATAGAAACTTTGGCCTTATGCCATTGCATTTTAAAAATTCTTTTCTTAATCAAACTTGTAAATGAACGTAACTATACTTGACTTAAAATTTCAAAAGAAAAAAAGAACTAACACTCATTCAAACATTTTTAGGCCTTTTGTGCCTTTGCTAAACTTAAATTTTTTGTTAAAAGCAACGCATTCACTTTGAAATTGTTACCACGAACTACGAGGTTTTGATCCCTCATTTTATGCTGGTACATAGGCACAAGTATGAAGGTCTTGTCAAACACAAAAATTTAATTAATGAATTCTTTTCTCATCCCTCCATTCTATTTTATTGCAAACATCATTTTATACAAAAACACATATGCACACAAGAAAGGGCTCCCTAAGAGTACCTAGGACACTTTGGATGCTAACACCTTCCCTTTGTGTAACCAACCCCCTTATTTGTAATCTCTAGCATTTTATTAGTTTTGATTTGAAAACTTCTTATATTTTGGATTTGGTTCGTACTTTTCCCTTTTCCCTTGAAACAATAAAAACGCGATGGCGACTCTAGTTTAATTGACGTTTAGCTTATCCATAGCTCGATGGTCATAAATTTACCACTACAGAAATTAAGTGGCGACTATGTTGGGGAGTAGTCTCCAGTGGGTTTAGCCTACTTTTTTGTGTGTATATAATTGTATATTTGATGTTTGTATATTTGTTTGTATGATATAATCTGCTGGTTGTGCTTGGTGATCTCTGAGTGGTGAGATAAGTTCTAACCCGAACTTGAGTGCAATTAAGATAGAAGGATGGTATAGTCATGTTCGACTTGTGTGGAGTAGTCCTTAACAAGTTGGCTTGAGATCCATCTACTCAGTGGAGACCCTTTTGGAGTTATGAATGTCACACAAGTTATTTGTGGTTAGGCATTATTTTCTCCGATTTGGGGTCCGAGAAGCTAAGGACCGTAGAAAATTTAACCCATCTTGGCCTATTTAGGATATAGTGCAGAGACTATTCAAGTGTAGACTTGATAACAGTTGTCACGCGATACTACACTCAGACGAGTTTCTCTTGAGAATATTATGGGTTGATGAGTCAGTCATCCTAACCTATAATATCTGATAGATGGAATTAAGACTCTGGGAATTTTTAGAACATGATCTACAAGTTTTATCATTAGTACACTCCTTTGGGATGGTTCTTACCCTGACTCCATGCCCGTGACTCACAACAAACCATTGATTCTTGGTTGATCCAATCAAGTCTTGTCAATATCAATGGAACTTGGGTGTTGATAAGGTGAAAACCATAATCCACCAAAATGGATGATTGATCTTGATAATGACTTGATTCATCACTTGACCTTTGTTTGTTTGCCTTGTGTGTGATCCATTATTTGTGATTGTTGCATTCATGCATTCATGCGCATCATAACATTCATCACACCAAAAAATAATTTCAAGGAACTGAGGTCTTATTTGCAAATATATTTAGACCATGGATTATGGACGAAGGAACACTAAGAAGTACAATTTCAAATGTCCAGATTTGAAAGAGTTAAGGAAGCTATCATCTTTTGTATTAGATCCCTTAGAATTCAAACAACGTCATGGGAAACTTCTATCTGTGTTATCTGCTGATGTGGTTGAAGGACTCTTGAGTGTGTTGGTTCAATTATATGATCCTCTCTACCGTTGCTTCACTTTTCCCGATTATCAGCTTGTGCCTATGTTGGAGGAGTATGCCCATCTCTTGGGAATACCTATTTCTGAAAAAGTTCCCTTTAGTGGATTGGAAGAGATTCCCAGATCTCATATTATAGCTGAAGATCTTCATCTGAAGAAGTCTGAGATTGAGGCTCATTGGGTGAAGAAAGGAGGATTGTTTGGGTTAACTTCTGATTTCCTCATCAAGGAAGCTTCTGCCTTTGCTCAAGCCGGTATTGTGGATGCTTTTGAAGCTATCTTTGTGTTGCTCATCTATGGGTTGGCTTTGTTCCCTAACATTGACGGTTTTGTTGATGCTAACACCATTAGAACTTTCTTGATTGGGAATCCAGTGCCTACTCTGTTAGGAGATATGTACTTCTCTTTGCATCTAAGGAATTCTATAGGTGGTGGAACTATTGTGTGTTGTGTTCCTCTTCTATACAAGTGGTTTATTTCGCACTTTTCTCAGACGCCTGCTTTTATGGAGAACAAACAATGTCTACGGTGGTCTCAGAGACTTATGTCTCTCACTAATGATGATATAGTTTGGTACGATTCTTCATTGAGTAGCTTGGAGATTATTGATTATTATCGTGAATTATCTAATGTACCTCTCATTGGTACACAAGGAGGAATCAACTACAACCCTGCTTTGGCTCGTCATCAACTTGGGTTCCCCTTGAGAGACAAACCTAATAACACTCAGTTAGAAGGTCTTTTCTATCAAGAGGGTAAAGATCCCCAACATTTGAAGCAGAAGATTGTGCATGCTTGGCATAATGTGCATAGAAAAGGAAGATTCGAGCTTGGTCCGCACAACTATGTAGCTTTGGAAGCTTAAACTCTTTGGGTGAAGAAGAGAGCTTTGGAATTAAATATGGAGTATGCTTGTGAGAGACCTATGTCTATGGTTGTGGTTGAGCCATTAACTCTCCCTAGCCAAGATGTAGAGGAGTTGGAAGACGCACTCGCCAAGATGAAGCAAGAGAAGGATATGTGGGAAGAACGTTTCCATGCTTTGAGCCGAAAGCATGAGGAGTTGCAGCTTGAGTTTAAGGACAAAAATGCACTTATTGAGCTTCTTGAAGACCGAGTAGTGAAGAGGCAGAGAGAGCCATAGGTTTTATCTTCCTTTAGTATGCTTCAGACTTCTGTTGCTCGGAAGACGATTGTTGACCAACTTGTCCTCGAGAAGACTCAGATGAATACTTCTTTTGAGTCCGAGATTCGATGTATCCGAAGGAAGTACGCGCCTGCGGCTCGATCATCTGACGCCAGTATTGTTAGGGGATCCTTAGGATAATTAGTCTCCTCTTCTCTTGTATTTTGTATTTTGGTTTCTGAAATTATACTCAATGTAATCCTTCCAATTATATAAATAAAATAGATTTTATGGTTAATCAAATTGTTGCAATTGTTGTTATTATATATATTTGCAAATAAAACGGTATGTTCCTTAAAAATAAAAACAATCAAGCATTGTATTTCATGAATCATTTGCATACATGGTTTCTCTTTCACCAGATGTATTATTGGTTATTCTTATGTGCTTCAGCCAAGCTGACTCATCGATACAATTCCCACGCCAATCATCCGTGAATCATGGAACATCTAGAGCAAGAGAATAGATACTTGAAAGACAAGATCGCCCGCTTGACTGCCATGATGGAGTCAGTCCTAGCTGCTCAAAGTCAACCTTCTCCAATGCATGCAACTCCTCCTCCTAAGAGGACTATTATATCAGAGGTTGTTTCTTCAGGCGTTCCTGCTGCTCATTATGCACCTACCATGCCTGCCTGATTCCCGTGGGGAATGCCGCCCAACTTTGTGCCCGAGGGTTTTGTACCTACTTTTGCTTCCATGTCGGCATCTAGCCCGGTCATGTCTGTCCCATCATCGGTTGTTCACACTCTGCCTCATATTGAGGACACCATCTATCATTCTGAGCCGTCTGAGGGTTCAGATGTTTATGAAAAGATGGATGAAATGAAAGACCAATTCCTTGAGCTGCGAAAGGAGTTGAAGACCTTCAGGGGAAAAGTTTATTCGGTAAGAGTGCTGCAGAAATTTTCTTGGTTCCTAATGTCAAAATTTCGATGAATTTCAAAGTCCCTGACTTTGAAAAGTATAAAGGGAATACCTGTCCTCTCAGTCATCTCCTCATGTATGCTAGAAATATGTTGATGCAAACTGATAATGATCAGTTAATGATTCATTATTTCCAAGACAGTCTGACTGGTGCCGCTCTGAGGTGGTACATGGGTTTGGATATTGCAAATGTTCGCACATTCAATGATTTGGGTGAGGCTTTCATGAAGCAGTACAAGTATAATGTGGATATGGCGCTGGATAGGGACCAATTGAGGTCATTGTCTCAGAAGGATAAGGAGACGTTTAAAGAGTACGCCCATCGATGGAGAGAGCTAGCGACTCAGATCAACCCTCCTTTGGAAGAAAAGGAGATGACCAAGATTTTTCTCAAGGCCCAGAGCTCATTTTATTATGAGCGCATGATTGCCAGTGCCCCTAGTGATTTCACTGAAATGGTGAACATTGTGATGAGATTAGAAGAGGGAGTTCGAGAGGGACGGTTATCTAAAGAGGAGGTTTCGTCTAGCAAGAAGTACGACAGTGGTTTCTCCAGAAAGAAAGAAGGTGAGACTAATGCAGTATCCGTTGGGAGACAGAGGAGGCCTCATGTTAGAAGAAGTCCACAACCCCGTCAACACCATCATCAAGTATCATCTGTTATTCCAGTATTTGCAAATAATCAATCAATGCCAATTCAACAACAACGTCAACAATAGCCACAACAAAGAACGAACAACTACAACAACAACAATACCAACAATCATCTACCACAACATAATTTTGAGAGGAAGAATGTCTATTTTTACCCGATTCCTATGACTTATGCTGAATTGTACCCATCATTGGTTTTCAAGAACCTTCTGCAACCAAGAAATCCTCCACAAATTCTTGAACCACTTCCATGGTGGTACAAGCCAGAGCTTTATTGTGCCTTTCACCAAGGGGATCCTGGCCATGATATTAAAACCTATTACCCTTTGAAGTACGAAGTCCAGAAGTTGGTCAAAAGTGGGATGATGTCCTTTGAGGACCGTGCGCCAAATGTCAAAGTTAACCCACTACTTGCTCATGGTAATCCTTCTGTCAACATGGTAGATGGTTGTCCTGGGGAGTTCAAGGTATATGATGTCTGTTTCATTAGAAGGTCCTTGGTGAGGATGTACAAGGATATCTGTTTAGTAAGTGATTGTGAGCATGACCATGATGGTTGTGCAATCTGCAGCGTCAATCTTAGAGGTTGTGTGGTTGTGAAGAGCGACATCCAGAGGTTGATAGTATGATCCAAATTCTTCAGCCCCGTCACTTGGTTGACGATGTGAATGTAATAGTTCATGTGTTTAAGACACCAGAGAGAGTGGTGATTCAATTTGACAGCAGCAATAGTAACAATGTCAGCAATAGATCGGTATCACCGTTGGTTATACGGTTAGCGAGTCCCGTCCCGTATGCATCCGATAAAGTTGTTCCATACCAGTATAATGCGACTATGTTGGAGAATGGTTAAGACATTCCTTTGCCTACGACCAGTTCTGTTGTGAGCATTGCTGATGTTATGAAGGTGACCCGTAGCGGTCGAGTTTTTGGGTCGGTGTTCCCAAAGAATGTAGAAGACGTATCTGCCAGTAAGAAAGTTGAAGCACCCACAATTGATCCGGTTAGCGCTCTGTAGCGGGGTATTCATTACCTTTAGATTTATTGAGTAAATCAAAAGTAAGCATACAATTTGAGTCGCCACCGTACTTCTATTTATCCAAAGGAAAGGTTAGAAAGCGAACAAAAACTAAGTAAGAAGTTTTATCAAATCAAAAACTAATAAAGATATCAGAGATCTGGAAGGAGGTTGGTTATGAAATGGGAAGGTTTTAAGCACCCAAAACATCCTTAGTACTCTAAGGGAGCCCTTTTTGCAAATGTGCATTGTAGGTTGGTATTGTAGCGGGGTATTCGTTACCATTAGAGATATTGACTAAATCCAAGGTAAACCATACAAGTCGAGTCGCCACCGCACTTCTATTTATCCAAAGGAATGGTTAGAAAGAGAACAAAAACCTAATAATTTTATCGAATCAAAAACTAGTAAAAATGTCAGAGATCGGGGTAAGGGGGTTGGTTATGCAATGGGAAGGTTTTAAGCACCCAAAACATCCTAGGTACTCCTAGGGAGCCCTTTTCACACTTGTTGTAAGGTTGGTATTTTTGTGAAAATTTATTTGTGCAAACATGATTGAAGAGATGAGAAGAGAATATACAAGTTATTTACAATTTTGTGTTTGGATGGATAAACCCATTGCATACGTACCATCTTAAAAAAGATTAGGATCAAAACCTCGTAGTTCGGGGTAAAAATCTCAAAACAAGTTGGTGAATTGATTGGTCCAAAAGCCTTAAGGTCTTTTGTTATCCAAGGGAGAAAACTCAACCTAAAACCACAAATCCACCATGTGAGGATAGCTTCAACATGCTAGTGAGGGGTTAACCCTATAATAAGCATGGAAGACTCATTATCCATCACTAAGGATATAGGTGAGTATTACATCTACCTCAAGGATAACTCAAACCTAATAGCTAAAGGTTATGAAAAGTTTTTGATAAAGAAAGTGACCATTGAAACCACAAAAGTATTTGAATGAGTTATATTACCAATGAAAAGTATTTACAAAATATGGTCAAAGTTGACTTAAAGATCCAATTCAAAACAAGTGTTATGAAAAGAAAGTTTGAAAATCAAAAGCATAAGGCTTAGGTTTCTAATGTTTGAAAACAAGTGTTAATGTTTACACAAAAGTTTTGGCTTGGGTTAGAGTGGAGGGAAGAAGAAGAATGACTAAAGTCCTAATCATACAAGAGATGCAGGATACTAAACAAGACCACAAATGGAGTTCCTCTCTTGAGATCATATTGATGATCCAAGTAGCTCCCATCCTTTGGAATAAGAAAGCAAATAAGTATAAGCTCAAGCAATCAAATTAATCAAGCAAGCTCTTAGAAGATCCCCAATGGCTCTTGTATCTTTCACTTTGGATGAACATGGCAATGGTTCTTCAATTTGGCTCAAATAGGATTCCCTAGCACAAAAGCACACACATCAAAAAGTTCTATGAAGTAAATCAAGAATGGACAAGAGTGAGCTTAGAGATTTGGTCCTTCTAATCCATCTTCAACATTAAGGCATTTTTACTCCAATTTTGCATAGGGAATGTCCTAGAAACTAAGTCCATTTGTCCATTTTTTTGCATTTGGTCCACAACAATCAAAACAAAAGCACAAGCACAATAATATATACACAATTATGTGCTTAAGTGAGCAAAAGGCAAATTGCATTAACATAAACATGTGCTCAAATGAGCAAAGGGCAAAAGCAAATGAACAATATGTACAAGAATAGTAAATTGCATAAATATAAAGAGCAAGAATTAAATGTTAATGGTTAATGGTTAGTGTTAGAGTTAGTGTGCCATAAGGCAATTTAGCGCTATGTTAAGAAATAGTAATTGGACTTATGTAGAAGTCACAACTATCTGAGGCCGGTCAATAATAATGTAGGCAACAACATAAGTTAGAGATTTTGATTAGTGAATCAAACTCCTACAACTTTCCATGCCAAAAGGAAGATGAGAAATGATCTTGTATTGCTTTAGGTGCTTTGCTTGATTAGGAAGCAACCTATCCTTAATGCAAAGCCATTCACTTGATCCATGATCAAGTTGAATTAGATTTGAATCAAGGAAGATTAAACCTCCTATGTATCAAGGCTAACCACCAATCTTTAACTCATTGATCAAAAAAAGAAAAAGAAGAAGAAGAAGAAGATGAATATTAAAGTACATTAATGGAAATGGAAAGAAATAATCAACAAGCATTGACTAAAGATAGAGAAGATCAAGGTCAAACAATAGTAAACAGAAGTAAAATGAAGATTAGAGGTCAAGAAACAAATAAAATATTTTTGGTATTTTTCAATATTAAAATAAAACTTGAATTAAAATAATAAAGAAAGGTCAAACTTCAAACTCACTTCAAATCAACTTTGAAAAGTCCAAGTGAATTATCCTAAGTTCAACAAGATCAAACAAAGTTTGACAAAAAATTTCAGCATTTTTAGAAGTCAGAAACTATTTTTAATCAATTAAAAATGCATAAAAATAACCTAATTGAATTAAAATCTCAAATAAATCTCAAATCAATAAATAAATTGATGAGAGTATTTTTCATAGATCTATCATCATTCAAAGAGGTTGGAAAAATATTTTTGTATTTTTTAGATATCAAAAACTATTTTAAATGAATTAAAAATAACCAGAAAAGAGAAAATTCCTAAAAAATATCAAATGATAAAATAAAAAAAAATTAAAAATCATTTTTAGAAACTAGAAATTAAAAGAAGAAAAATGCAATTGGTCTCATATTTTTTGGACCAATAATGAAGGAGATATGAATTTTTAAAAAAGAAATTGAATTAAAAGAAATAAAAGAAATTAAAATCAGAAATTAAAAATGATGGAAAAGCGTGGACCGTCTGATGAGATTTCATTAATTGACGTGGATCATCACGTGGCAAGGAAGCGCACGCTCACCATACACGCTAGTCAACTGAAGCGCACAGGGCCTTAAAACAAGTCATAACGTTGCACGGCCTGGATTAAATTTGGAAACGCAAGTGGATGGCTCAGATTCAATATGGAGATTGGACGGTGACCAGCGCCACCATCTTCTCAGACCAGCTTCCGGCGAGGCTCAAAATTGCAGAGAAACAAATGTTCACCAAATGCCACGATCTAGGTATCAATCGAAAGCTGGGGTGATGTACATCACCCTTGTACCAACCAAATCCACTCTAGGTTTCTACATTAAGAGAAATCAGAGATGGAATTTTTATGGTGTTCAACTGAACTTAATGGATTTTGAAAATTTGAAGCTCAAGAATGTTGCCTCTATGCAGAGGACTTCAGATCACACAACAACAACAAGAAACAACCAGTATATGAGCAGATTCGAAGAAATTAAAATGTGAAGTAAACCTCTGATTTGCAGAGTTTGAGAGCATAATTCCTTGCTATGGATGCTTGCAGTTTGTTCTTTGGATCAAAGGGAAGAAGGCTAAGGAACTTTAGATCCAGAAAACAATCAATGAAATTGAATTCTAGATCTGAAAAATTGAGAGAAAATTGGTGAGTTCCTTTGGTAGTGAGGGTGAGGATTCAATTGTGCAGCATTTAGGGCGCCTTCAGGTTCCTGAAATGAGAGGCATGAGCAATGTATTTATAGCCAAAGCAAGCTGATATGCATGAACATTTCATTGCATGAATGGAAAGGGCCTCCATGCATGGGCCTGTACAGGCGCATGGAGGGCCCAATTCCACTTGGATTTGGCAGTTGATCATTAGCATATGCAAACTGGACGTGCAGATTATGTAGTAATGGCTCATGCAATGCAAATTCAAATGATTTTCAAAAATGGACCAAAATGTTCATGCCTTCGAAAATACCATGTCCAAACTTGAAACACAACCTTATGAGTAATGGTTGGAAATATTTTTGCATGAGGATCATTTGTTATGTTGATCACAGATTCATTTGAAACTTGGAAATTGATGAAAAGTGGTCATGAAGTGTAGGGTGCAAAACATGTACATGTGAGATTTTCAAAAATGGCCAAAGTTCAAGCCCTTATGTTTCAATGATGCAAGCTCCAAATGACAAAATCTTAAACATAACAGTTGTATATCTTTTCAAGTCAATCAATTTGGACTTAAATTTTGCATCATTTGAATTTTTGATGAAGAAGTTATGGGCACTTAATGTTGGACTTTTTCACATTTCAATGCTTTTGGTCCAAAGTGACCTATAATGTTTTGCATTATCACATGTATTTATTTTATGATTTTGAAATTTTTATCAACATAACATTTGAAGTATACATCTTAAGCTTTCCAATTCATTTGATCCCACCTAAAAATCATGAAAAATGAAGTAGTTATGTCCTTGGGAAGTTGACCTAAAATTAGGGTTTTAGTCAAAATGACCTATAATGTCTTGGAATGGATGATGACCTTTACAAAGCTTCAAATCAAATTTTAATGAACATGAAAGTTGTTTGTATGGTTCTTAAGAACATTTTTTCTCTTGGGGTCATCTCCATTTGACAAACACATAAAACTTTAGGTCTCAGTGTATTTCAAAATAGTCAGATGAATTGACTGATCAACTTCTCAAGTCCATGCCTCATATCTTGATGAATTGATGATTGAGGACACTTAAATAAGTTGAAATATGCATGAAATGATGATTGAAAGAACTTCCCTTGATTGTATTTGAATGTGGGTTGAGGTTGCTTCATGAACAAGGCATAGTTGATGAATAAATGAATTAGGGTTTCCTTGGGAAACAAGCCTCAAACCCTTTGATTTGCTTTTATCAAAATGATGAATTGAGATACTTGGGAGGAATATTTTATGGATGAGAGATTTGGGAACCATTCTCATGATTGCTTTCATCTTCAATTGGCCCTATCAATGCACATAGGATCTCCTAGAAGCTTTAGATCTTGTGACTGCTCAAGCTACAAACAAGAGATGTTAGTGACATATTTTTGTGCTTTTGGTTAGTAAATAAAATGATAAAAGCAATAATATACAATTCAAGCATGCTTGGTGATCTCAAACCAACTCACAAGGGATCCCACCCAAAGGTAAAGGAGCCAAGATGTTATGATCCTTGAGACAAGATGCAAATGCAATGTTATGATGCCATGAGGGATCTTAGGGTCAAAATTAGGGTCTTACAGGTATTTATGAAAATATTTGTGCAAACAATATTGGGGAGATGAGAAGAGAATATACATATTATTTACAATTTGTTGTTTGAATGGATAAACCCATTGCCTACGTACCATCACAAAGGTAGGATCAAAACCTCGTAGTTCGGGGTAAAAATCTCAAAAGATCGGTGAATTGATTTGGTCAAAAGCCTTAAGGTCTTTTGTTATTAACCTAAACCAACAATCCACTATGTGAGGAGAGCTTCAACATACTAGTGAGGGATCCACTCTATAATAAGTATGGAAGACTTATAGTCCAATCACTAAGAATAAGGGGAGGTTTACATCAACCACTATGATAACTCAAACCTATGGCTAATGTCTATGAAAAGTTTTAACAAAGGTGGCCATTGGAACCACAAAAACAACTTGAAGTGAGTTGTATTTACAAATTATAAGTATTTGCAAAATGAAGTCAAAGTTGACTTAAGGTTCATTCACAATGAGTATTAATGAAAAGAGTTTGAAAAAATCAAAGGCATAGGGCCTAGGTTTCTATTTTGAAAACCATGTCAAAGTTTGCACAAAAATAGTTTGGCTTGGGTTAGAGTGGAGAGAAGAAGAGAAGGGTTAGTCCTAAACATGCAAAGCTGAGAGAAGAGATAAAACCCTTGGAGTTCCTTTCTTGAGATCATAAAGATGAAACAAGATGTTCCTTTCCTTTGGACTTAGCAAGCAACAAGCAAACAAGAAAATATTATATTCAAGCTCCTAGGATCTCCATTTGGCTTGTCTCTCTTAACTTGGATATTCATGACAATGGTCCTTCTTACTATATCAAGTTAGGATCCCTATCACACAAGAACAAACAATCAAAATGTTCACAATTCAATAAGAGGAATGGACAAAGAAATGAGTTTAGATTAGGGGGTCCTTTCAAGTCAACTTTAAGATTAAGCATTCTAAAGGCATGAGGCCTAGTTGCTCTTCAATCAATTTAGCATTCTAAAGGCATGAGGCCTAGTTGATCTTGAACTCCTTTAAGCATAGGTAAGGTCCTAATTCTAAGTCATTTCTCCTTTTTGCATTGGGTTCACACAAATAGAGACAAAACAAACACAAAGCAACAATATATTTATTCACAATAATAAGCTTAAGTGAGCAAAAGGCAAATAGCATAAACATAAAATATGAGCTCAAGTGAGCAAAGTAAAAAGCAATATGAATAAATGAGCAAGAAATTAAATTGCATTAAAGTAAATTGCAAGAATTAAATGCTTGAATTAAAGTTAGTAATTAGTAGTTAATGTTAGTGTGTCATAAGACAATTTAGCGCTATGTTAAGCAATTGTAAGTGGACTAATGTAGTAGTCACACCTATCTGAGGTCGGTCAATAAAACTATAGGCAAATAAACACAAGTTAGAGATCATGACTAGTAAGCCAAGCTCCTACAACTTGCCATGCCAAAAGAAAAGAAGGAAAGGCCTTGTATGGATTTCAGGTTCTTTGCTTGACCAAGAAGCAACCTATCTTGGACACAAAGCAACTCACTTGATCTTTGATCAAGTTGAGTTTGATTTGGATCAAAGAAGGTTAAGCCTCTCATACGTCACGGCTAACCACAAATCATTAACTCATTGGCCAAAATAAAAAGAAGATGAAGACGAAATCAAATGGATAAAAGGAAGAATTCAAATGACATAACCAAAACACAATGATCAAATGTGAATGAAATCAACATCATCCAATGTAAAACATAAGAGGAATGAAGATTAGAGGTCAACAAAGTCAAACATATTTTTTTGGTATTTTTGAAATTAAAATAAAACATAAAATAAAATGAAGAAAGTATGGTCAAACCTCAAATTCGATTCAAATCAACTTGGATAAGTGCAATTGAATCATCATAGGTCTAACATGGTCAAACAAGGTTTGACAAATTTTCTCAATATTTTTTGAAAACAAAAACTATTTAAAATCAATTAAAAACAATAAAATTAAACATAAATGAATTAAAATCTCAAATCAATTAAGAAATTGATGAGAATATTTTTCATAGACTTATCATGATCCATATGTGTTAAGAAAATATTTTTGGAATTTTTGGATATCAAAAAGTAATTAAAATGAATTAAAAACTATTAAAAACAAAATAATTCACAAAAAATATTAAATGGAATCACAAAAATAATTAAAAATCAGATTATGAAACTAGATTTTTCAAGAAATTTTTTAGTGTTGGTCTCATATTTTTGTGATTCCAAATAAAATAGTTACGAATTCTTGAAATAAAAGAGAAATAAAGAAAATAAAATAGAAATTTAAAAAAAGAGAAAAATCAGGGAGCGCTTGATCCATTTCATTAAATGACATGGACATATCAGGCGGTCCAAAAGCGCGCGCGTACCATGGTCCACAATCAAACGCGTTACACTCTGAATTAAAAAAAAAAGTCAAAAGAATCATTGGCCAGGATTAGAACGCTGAAGCCTCATCCAAGGGCCTGGAATCATCCACGTGGGGACGGTGGTGGAAACCACCGTCTTCTCCGGTGGACCAATTGATTTCGGCCACCAGTTGCAGGTTTTTGAACCTCAACTAAAATGCACGAGCCTTATACCAAAATGAAGCTGGGGTGATGTACATCACCCCTGTAACCTTGGATTGTTCTCAAGATCTCTATCAAGTGAGAAATCTGAGCTTGAATATCCAAGTGTGTAAACTGAAACTTCTCAAAACACAAAATCAAGACCACCACTGGCATGTCTCTTGCTCGAGGACTTTAGAAAAGCATTCAAACACAACCAACTCACATTGTATGATGAGATTCAGATCAAGACAGTTGGATCATATACCTTTGAAGAACAACTTTAAACAGCACGATCTGCTCCAATTCTTGCTTCCACTTTGATCAGGAGATGATGATGATGATAGGCTTAGGAATTGGAACTTCAAGATCAACTGATTTTGTTGAAATTCAAGTTTGAAAGTTAGAAAAAAATCAGAATTCCTTTGAGTAATGGATGGGTTTTCACTTCTGCAGAGTTTCAGGTTACCTTGAGGTTCAAATTTGAATGAGGCAAGGCATGTATTTATAGCTGAGATGCAAGCAAGCAAGTGCCAAACTCGTGTGCATGAAGCTTTGGGTCCTCCATGCATGGGCCTGTACAGGCGCATGTGAGGCCCAAACTTGATTGGAAATGAATGCTGAGCTCATTTGAAGAGGGTTTGGACGTGCAATTTGAACTACAATGGCTTGTGCATGAAAATTCATGTGAAATGCATAATTGGGCATAAACGTTCCCCTCTTCGAAAGTCACACATAAAAAATCTAATCATAGGCATGTGAATAATGGTTGGAAAGGTCTTGACATAAGGAACAAAATCTATGTTGGGAAAAAATCCATTTGGAGTTTGTAAATTTGTGAAAACTGACCTTGAAGTTTGAGGTACAAAACATGTATAAGTTCCCTTTGAAGATTTTTCCAAAAAATGACCAACTTCAAGCCCTTCTGTTTCAATGATTCAAGCCTCAAATGAAAAAACATTCAACATAAAAGTTGTAGATAATTTCAAGATGATCAATTTGGACTTAAACTTTGCATCATTTGGATTTTTGATAAGAAAGTTATGGGCACTTGAAGTTAGACATTTTCAAGATTCAATGGTTTTTGTCCAAAGTGACCTATAATGTTTTGTATTATCACATGTGTTTATTTTAGGATTATAAAATTTTGTCCAACATAACATTTGAATTAGACATCTTAATATTTCTAATGCAATTGGTCTCACCTCAAAATCATTAAAAAATGAAGAAGTTAGGTCCTTGGGAAGTTGACCCAAAATTAGGGTTTCAGTCAAAATGACCTATAATGTTTTGAAATGAATGATGACCTTACAAGTTTCAAATGGATTTTGGATGAACATGAGAGTTGTTCATATGGTTCGTAATAACATTTTTGATATTGGGGTCATCTTCATTTGGAAAACACATCAAAAGTTGGGTCTCAGTGGATCTCAGTTTGGTCAGATGATTTGACTGGTCAACTTCTCAAGGCCAAACTTCAAATCTTGATGGATGAATGATTGAGGATACTCACATAGGCTAATATATTCATAAAATAATGAATGAAATAAGTTACCTTGATTGAATTTGATCATAGGTTGAGGTTGCTTCATGAGCAAGGCACAGTCAATGCACAATTGAATTAGGGTTTCCTTGGGAAACAATCCTCAAGCCCTTTGGTTTATCTTGATCAAATTGGAAAATTGAGATACTTGGGAGGCATATATGATGATTAGGAACTTTTTGGACCATTGTCATGCTTGTTTTCATTTTCATCTAGCCACTTAATTGAGCATAGGAGCCTCCTAGGAGCAAAGGATCTCATGATTGCTTGTGCTTCAAAACAAGAGAGGTTAGTGACATATTTTTGTGCTTTTGGTTAGTAAACAAAATAAGAAAAGCAATAATATACAATTCAAGCATGCTCGGTGGTCTCAAACCAACTCACACAAGTCCCAACCCTAGGGTTAAGGAGCCACACATGCTATGATCCTTGAGGCAATGCATTGAGCAATGATATGATGCCATGAGGGATCTCAGGGTCAAAATTAGGGTCTTACAGATGCCCCTATTTAAGGTCATTCTAGACGGAGATATGAAGGTTAAAATCTTCGTCTCGATGAGGTAGAATGGGCTTAAATAAAAACATAGAGACGAATTTTGGTCCCTAAGAGACCTCTTGATGAAAATTGTAAGCATGCAAAAGCTAATACTTTGTGGGTAAATATGGCCACAAAGGAAAAGAAATCAAGAGAAACTGAAAATCCATAGGAGTAACACACTCACTAGGGAGACAGAAACTCTGGGGAGAGATAAGGGTAAAAACGCGTGAGCAGGTCACGTCTTGAGAACTTGCTGGGAGACACGAAGGGATTCCCTGGAAATGGAAAGACTCGAGCTGACGCAAAGATGCATGTATTGGGGAATGTGCCAATACAGCGAAACTATCCACCAAGGATACTTCGGATAAAAATCCGGACTTAGACGGGGAAATCCAATAAAGGACTCAGCTGAGGAAGAAAAATGAGATATTACCGGTTACTGGGTAATACTTAAAGAGAGACATGTCATCAAAACACTGATTACTGGGTGAGAGAACAACTTGCTCAGGGAGAAAGAATATCTAAGACCGGTATAAGGGTGAGAGATATCAATCATCCGAAACATCTGAGGAAGGCCTAAAGAGGCATATCTCAACTCAGGAAAATCTGACTCCACGGGGGACAAAAAGTCATAATAGGGAGCAGAAGGAAGGAAAATCAGGGATACCGGTTACTGGGTATATAATCGGTGACTAACCAGGCGTAAATTGGGAACATATCCAAGACACTCATCATCCGAAAAGGAGGCCTGAAAAAGCAAACTCAATTTATAGGATGGGCATTCGATTCCATAAGGAAAAACGAATCTTACTCAACTGGGGAAGAAAAAGACTTCGACTGAAGAGTGCATGAGACATATTATCTATTATCGTCAGAACGTAGATAACATACTCACATGGAAGATTATCCACAACCGGTTACTGGGTTAATAAAGGATAAATCGACCGAAAAGAAAGGACATCGGGATACCGGTTACTGGGTATAAAATGATGACCAATCCAAAGAAGAAATAATCATTACCGAACAAGGGTAAATGAAAGATGACTCGCTGGGGATACATTGACAAAAGCAATGATCCCAAAGATATATCACCGGTTATTGGGTGGTATACTGAAAAATGAAGGAATATCAATACCGAATATTGGATAAAGATAACCAACAAAGAGGGGATTACATCTACTGGTTACTAGGTAGAAAACCATAGAAATAGGACTTACAACTACCGGTTACTGGGTAGAAGGCCACAAAAATCCACTGGTGAAGAGGTGGACCATTACTGGTTACTGAGCAATTGAACACCTAACTTGCAGGGAACTGCAGGGGAAATAACAGGAAAGGAGTCAATCTAGGAACAAACTAGAAAGACACAATCAAACAAGACTCAACCCAATGAGGATATAACTTAGGGGAGTAATTCCATCCAGATATACAACTGGGGAGGAAACGAAAACAAGAATCATCCACGAGGATATAACTCGGTGGGGAATAATGAAGGAAAGATGGAGAGATCAGACACAAACATCTTCTTGGGGAAGAATATTTCACCAATAGCAGGAGATAACAAGCAAAGATATATGGCAAAGAATGCAACATGAATATCTAAATGCTATGATTATGCATGCATGTGCGTGGTTTATGTATGATTAATGCTGACAAACATACATATCTAACACAAACAGGTCCGAGAATCAATGGAAGAACGTCCGGTATACTATCTCAAAAGAGAAAGGCTAGGTCCACAGGAGAAATCAACTCTGGTGAGAAGAATCAAATACCAGGAGATACAAACCACCGTTGGGGACAAAGACCACCATCGGGGATAAGCACAGATCACAGCTATCAACCGCCGGGGATAGACAAAGTCTCAGTCGGGGAACATACAGAGGTAGCAATAAGATCTATCATAGAAGAACTCTCCTAGGGATCTTATCAGGGGAAGATGTGAGACTCTCGGGGGAATAACCACCAACCAGGTATGTGCTGACGAACAGACACAAGATCCAACGTAAAGGAAACTCTACTAGGGAGCTCCACACGGATAAGATCCGTCGTAGAAGAAACTCTATTGGGGGACTTATCAGGGGATAATGTGAGACTCCGGGGGGAACAACCACCAACCAGGTATGTGTTGTCGAACATACACAAGATCCAACGTAGAGGAAACTTTACTGGGGAGCTCAACACGGATAAGATCCGTCGTAGAAGAAACTCTACTGGGGAACTTATCAGGGGATAATGTGAAATTCTATGGGGAACAACCACCAAATAGAAGTTTCAACAATCAAAACAATTCCTTCTCATTTGCTGGAGAGACATCTCTGCGAAGGGGAGAGAGAAGCAATTGCTCCGTTGAGGAAGGAAATAAACATCTTCACCACCAGCTCAACTTAGAGAAAACTTTCCAACAGAGGGGAAAACGAATTACCAGGCTCTGGTCAGGCAACTCTACTAGGGATAGATTGTAGGCAATCCAACTGGGGAAAGTCTGTTGTGAGCAACCTTACTGGGGTGAGTGAGCTGTAGGAAAACCTGCTGGGGATGACTACAAGCCAACCTGTTGAGGATAGCTATCAGTATCTCCGGAGGAACTATCTTGGCTAAGGGAAACGGAAGCAAATCCTACGTCAACACGTGTCATGTTGGGGATGAAAAGGGAACAATCCTTCACCAACTGCTCTAGGCATCTACTGCTGAGGAGATATCTGAAAAAATAGCTTTGTAGGGAGCACATGCTCACTCCTGCTGAGAATTTCTATTCATGCTGGGAATTCCTGCTCAAACTGCTGGAGATATCCATCCATGCCGGGGGGAAAGACTAGCTTTCTCGTGAGTAGATAGCATATCAATTTTTATCAATCTATAAGGGATTTTAGGTCAGTCCGCACAAGGGATGACAACCATATAATTGATAAAACACAAATTCTAGACTCAGACTCTCTGGAGAGTTGAGGATGTTTGAGATAGAGGTATACATATCTCTAGAAAGGTCAAGGCCAACACTCCAGACTCTCTAGGGACTTGATGATGTATCACCCTTCTTTGCGCTTGCTAGGGAGACAACCTGAAAGATGATGAAAAGGATATAAACATGCCATAACATGAACAAATGTCTTACCCTTTAGGAGATCATACTATCCTTGGGAGAGCACTGAAGACATTCCATATAGCCTTTCAGTCATTGTGAATATTCACTTTGTTTAAAAAAAGTTTATAAAACTTTATTTATTTAAAATAATGATATTTATCAATTAAAACATGCAAACATTTGTTCAACAGAAACGAATAAGAGTGCAAAGAATTGGATAAAGGCTCAAATTTATTTGATAGAATGGTAGTCCGCGAATGGCGAGACTCCATGGATCTTTACAAATTTGAAATTGGTGATATATATTGGAAAAAAAGGGCTACATTGAACATAATGACCGTTTCTCCACCAACTCTGAATCCGATGTATTTGAAGCTTCAGTTGACGATGATTGAGCGAGAATCTCTAACAGATGACAGCTTGTAGAGCAAAGTCTTTTCAAGATGCAGTTACTTGCCAAATCCCTAATTTTTGCCTAGATTTCCCCAGGGTGAGGTACTCAATCTAGCGGGATATACATATTCATTATTTTCATGTCCCTGACTTTTTCCTGGACCGCCCTTTCGGGTTTTCAATCCACCAAGACGCTCATTTTTGCCTAAGCTACCCTTTCGGGTTTTCAACTTAGCGAGCTATTCTGTTTTTATTTTCAGGCGAAGTATTTCTTGATTGCATCTGAATTCACAGGACGAGTGAAATCCTCCCCATTCATAGTTGTAAGTATCAAAGCACTGCCTGAAAAGGCTCTCTTAACAACATATGGACCCTCATAGTTTGGAGTCCACTTTCTTGAGCACGAGGTCACCTTCTCAGAACACACGAGGCTTGACCTTCTTATCAAAGGGTTTCTTCATCCTTTTCTGATACAACTGGCCGTGGCACATGGCAGTTAATCTCTTTTCTTCAATCAAATTCAACTGGTCATAACGACTCTGAACCCATTCAGCCTCAGTCAACGTGGCTTCCATCAAGACTCTCATTGATGGGATCTCAACCTCTACGGGGAGTACAACCTCCATGCCATATACAAGAGAGAAAGGGGTTTCCCCTGTTGAAGTGCGGACAGATGTACGATAACCATGCAAGGCAAATGGCAACATCTTGTGCCAATCTTTGTACGTAACAACCATCTTCTGGATAATCTTCTTGATGTTCTTGTTAGCAGCTTCAACAACCCCATTCATCTTGGATCTATAAGGAGAAGAATTATGATGCGCAATCTTGAACTCGCCACACGGCTCTTTCATCATCTTATTGTTCAAGTTAGATCCATTATCAGTAATGATCTTGTCTGGATACCGGAAAACTGGCCTGAATGCCACTTCGGTCTGGATACCGGAAAACTTCATGCCTGTCAGCATTGGCAGAAATAGGGAATGATAATAGAGGCGGCGCATGGGCCAATGACACTTGCTGGGGATAACAAAGGTAAGTCATGAACAATCTTCAGTCTGAGTATTGGAAACAACTTCTAGCTTATCACTTGGGATACCTAGAATGTTTTATGCTTACATGCGTATGTTTGAATTTTTCAATGGCGTAATGCCCCATGAAAATGGAAATGCTACGCGATTTGGAAGGATGCAATGCAATATGATTCTACATGCAGGGATGCGAAATGCTGGGTAGAATGCCAAGCTGAGGCAAGGGATCTGCTGGAGAAATGATCACCATCCTCTGGGCTCTGGCCAGGCTGCTGGAGATACACACCACAATGAACTCTGTGGGGAGATGACTAGCCATGCGGTGTTCTGGACATACCGAGACTCTGATCGGGGAAAGAATGGCATTGGAAGCCTGCTGCTGAGGAAAGCTACAATGGTTCTGGCAATCACGATTTGCGAGAGATGACTCAGCAGGGGTAGCAATCACGATCGAGGAATATGATGGAAGTCAACCTCAGTAAAGAAAGTGGAAATCCTACTCGCATAATATCTGTATGGGATGAGGCAAGGCTGATTCGTCTCCCATTCACCCTTAATCTGATTAACAACAAGGGCCGAATCACCATAAACATCAAGATGTTTGATCCTAAGATCAATACACTCCTCCAAACCCATAATACATGCCTCATACTCCGCCATATTATTCGTGCATTTGAAAGTTAGCCTTGCTGTAAATGGAAAATGTGTGCCCTGAGGAGTAATAATCACTGCCCCAATACCATTTCCATATTGATTAACAGCGCCATCGAACACCATGCCCCATCGGGAACCAGGCTCTGGCCCTTCATCGAGCGTAGGCTCATCGCAATCTTTCATCTTCAAATACAGAATCTCCTCATCAGGGAAGTGTCGCAACCTGAAAAATACAGTGTGCGAAAAAAACAACGGGCGAAAGAGAATGACAGGAGAGTCGCCACCGTGCGTTATTCATCCCAAAGGAGGGAAAGGAAACGCTCGAAGTAAACCTGAAAAAAGGAAAGGACAAGACGGGGTCTTGCAACCAAATCTTGGGTTCGGGAGTCGGTTATGCGAAGGGAAGGTATTAGCACCCCTACGCATCCGTAGTACTCTACGGGATCCACTTTTGTAGTTCTTGTCTAAAGGGTGTGGGTTTATCTTGTGCTGTTTGCCAAAAAAAAAAAAAAAGGGTTAAATGAAAATGACTCGCGCGGATGTCGCATCCACTGCATACGTATCTCATCTGAATATGAGAATCAGAGTCTTCGTAGCTCGGTTGACCTATGAGTTGGGGGGATGTGTGCTCGCTAAGACATCGCGTCTTATGCCTACGTATCTCATCTGGAATGAGAATCAGAGCAAGCCGTAGTTCGGCTAACTACGGGGTTATGGATTGGGTTTTGGACGAACAACGTTACTACGCAATCTACCGGATGCTCGACCTTTGGAGACTTACTCGTCTGTAGTAGAAGGAGTAAACATGTTGCTTTGGGTTTTAGGGTTTGGGATGCTCGAGGGCAAAAAGGCAGTCCTTGACGAAGGAACCGCGCTACCTGCAGGGATATGAATACAAAACACAAAACATGTATCTCAAAGTAAAATGCCACCAAGGGGCTCAAACATTGCCTCCTATCGAGGTCTTCCAGCTAAGAAAGCGATAAAGTATGAGAAAGGGAAAAAATTACCACACGGATAAAGATCCGAAGCTATAGCAGTTAAAGGGGCAAGAAACCCTGAAATGTCTCCAGCTGGACCGTCAAAGGAAATCAGTCAACACGAATAATCAGAATAAAACTCCAGGGGGTATCCCACAAATAAAGTGGGAAACCACGCGAGTGTCTCTGCGAAAGCCATGTGAGCCCTCACAAAACTCGACAAAGGGTTAGAGTAGTAGGATGAAATCAAGAGAAAACAATGCCATGGAAACACAAGACAGGTTAGAATAAACAAAATAAGGTAACCCAGAGTTGCCCCTAAATCAAAATATAACCACATGAATAATTCCATCAAAATTCACAAAAGGCTCACAAAAAGGTATCAAATTCACCCATAATACCTCATACATTTAGAGCATTCAAATAAAAGGCATAAAGATGATGGATATAGGGCAAACCTGATTGGAGAGCTTGATTGAGTTGCGCCCGTGAGGTTTACAAGTTGATTTCCCTTCAGGGTTTGGAGGCTGCTCTGAACTCTGTTGGCTTTTCTCTCACTATCTTTTCCTCAGGGTTTTGCTTCTCTTCCTTCTTTCTCCAGTGAATCTCCCAGTGTAACTCCAAGTGTAACTCCAAGTGTGTTTTCCTCTACTGAAACTTCAGTATTTATAGACTGATTTTCGTGGGTAATGGGCTCAAATGAGGGAGACCCAAGTCCAAAATAATTTGTTATATTTTATTTATTTATTTTATTTATTTAATTAATTAATTAATTAATTAATTAATTAATTAATTAAATTATTTTTTTATTTTTTTTATTTTTTTTTCAGGAAAAATGAAGGGTAAATTTTGGGGTATTACAGCTGCCCCTATTCAATCAACTGGAGACTCGGAAAGAAGATGGCAGTTGCTTTCGTACTTTCGAGGTATCAAGGGATTGAATACAATAAAAGCCCAAAAATTTGCACTGAAGTGAAGTGAAGTAACAATGTCTGTCAGAATCAGCAAAGAGGTGGTCTTGAAAGAAGAATTCGTCTGGTCCGGTGAGAGTCAGTTTGAATATCGAAAAAGAATGTTAAACTGGATACCAAAATAAATGGTAACACAGAAATAACCATGGCTTGAATGCCGCTCATCAGTCTGAATACTGGAAACGATTTCGATCTGCACATCGGAAAATGGGCCTGAATGCCACAAGTCGCATCGACCTGAACGTCGGAACCTTCTTCGATCTGAACATCGGAAAATTGGCCTGAATGCCACTTCGATCTGAATATCGGAAAATTGGCCTGAATGCCACTTCGATCTGAATACCGGAAAATTGGCCTGAATGCCACAAGTTGCATCGACCTGAACGTCGGAAACTTCTTCGATCTGAACATCGGAAAATTGGCCTGAATGCCACTTCGATCTGAATATCGGAAAATTGGCCTGAATGCCACTTCGATCTGAATACTGGAAAACTGGCCTGAATGCCACAAGTTGCATCGACCTGAACGTCGGAAACTTCTTTGATCTGAACATCGGAACACTGGCCTGAATGCCACTTCGGTCTGGATACCGGAAAACTGGCCTGAATGCCACTTCGGTCTGGATACCGGAAAACTTCATGCCTGTCAGCATTGGCAGAAATAGGGAATGATAATAGAGGCGGCGCATGGGCCAATGACACTTGCTGGGGATAACAAAGGTAAGTCATGAACAATCTTCAGTCTGAGTATTGGAAACAACTTCTAGCTTATCACTTGGGATACCGAGAATGTTTTATGCTTACATGCGTATGTTTGAATTTTTCAATGGCGTAATGCTCCATGAAAATGGAAATGCTACGCGATTTGGAAGGATGCAATGCAATATGATTCTACATGCAGGGATGCGAAATGCTGGGTAGAATGCCAAGCTGAGGCAAGGGATCTGCTGGAGAAATGATCACCATCCTCTGGGCTCTGGCCAGGCTGCTGGAGATACACACCACAATGAACTCTGTGGGGAGATGACTAGCCATGCGGTGTTCTGGACATACCGAGACTCTGATCGGGGAAAGAATGGCATTGGAAGCCTGCTGCTGAGGAAAGCTACAATGGTTCTGGCAATCACGATTTGCGAGAGATGACTCAGCAGGGGTAGCAAACACTGATACGGTACCGAGGTTCTGCTTCAAGGAAAGAAACCATGGATCTGGCATTGGGATTATCGATCTGGCATCGAACTCTAAGGAGCAGCCACTTCTGCTGGGAAGATACAGTCTGGCACTGTCAACTCCGCTGGGGATATATAGTCTGGTACTATCAACTCTACTGGGGAGTGTATGTCTTGAAACAACCGCTTGGGGAAGTACGATGGTGAGAAACTGCTGGGGATTGAAGAATCCAACGCTCTGATCAGCTCTGCAGGGATAAGACACCGAATTTGTCTGTTGGTGTCTTCACTGGGGAAGATATTCACGATCATCTGCAGGGAATTTTAAGGAAATGCCCCGAGGGTATCTGTTCTGAATAGACGATCCAAAGCACTTAAAATTTACAGCGATTTTAAATGTTTATTAAGCATGTACCTGTAAAGCCCTTATGTGTCATGATGCAATGTTTATCAAAAATTCGGACGTCATTTTTGCAAACAAAACAGTAAAATGAAAATGAAAACAGAGATATACTGAATAACATGATTTTATTGATTGAATGGCCTCTGAATAGGCATTTACATTAGGAAGCAATCCCTGGAAAGAGGTAATCGCACAATAGATAAAAATAGAAATTAATCTAATGGCAATGTGAAATGGATTTCTATTGGGTTCCAATTCTGCTATGACTTGCTCGTCTTCAAGATCCTCCAGATAATCAGCCTTCTGAAAGAGTGATTGGACTGTTTCCTATCCTTCAAAAATTTCTAGTCATTGGCACGAGATGAGATTTAGAACTACT
The DNA here is from genome assembly GCF_024323335.1 of Lathyrus oleraceus. NCBI lineage: Eukaryota > Viridiplantae > Streptophyta > Magnoliopsida > Fabales > Fabaceae > Lathyrus > Lathyrus oleraceus. The sequence continues at coordinate 79,661,913 of NC_066580.1, read as the reverse complement.
CAGAACGCAGTCATTCGCTTAATCCCTAACTTTTGCCTGGATCGCCCTTTTCGGGTTTTCGATCCACCGGGATACCCATTTTTGCCTAAGTTGCCTTTTCAGGTTTTCAACTTACCGGGTGTACAATCTTTTTTTATTTTTGTTCCTAATTTTTGCCCGAACCTTTTCATTTTCTTGGTTCGCCGGGATGCCCATTTTTTGCCTGGACTATTCTTTTTACTGTCCAGCGGGTCTATTTTATGCGAAGTATTTTTTAACTGCGTCTGAGTTCACAGGGGAAGTGAAGTTTTCACCATCCATAGTTGCAAGCATTAAGGCCCCACCATCAAAAACCTTGGTGACAATATACGGTCCATCATAGTTAGGAGTCCACTTGCCCCTGTGATCTGTCTGAGGAGGAAGGATCCTTTTCAACACTAAATCTCCGACTTGGAAACAACGAGGACGCACTTTCTGATCAAAGGCTCTCTTCATCCGACTCTGATACAACTGCCCATGACAAATGGCTGCCATTCGCTTCTCTTTGATAAGACTCAACTCATTGAACCTTGTCCGAATCCATTCAGCTTCGTCTAGCTTGATATCCAACAAGACTCTTAGAGAAGGGATCTCCACTTCAACAGGTAAGACTGCTTCCATACCATACACAAGGGAGTAGGGGGTTGCCCCGGTCGATGTACGTACTGAAGTACGGTACCCATGCAAGGCGAAAGGTAGCATCTCATGCCAATCTCTGTACCTGACGACCATCTTCTGCACAATCTTCTTTATGTTCTTATTTGCCGCCTCAACAGCGCCGTTCATCTTAGGACGGTAAGGGGAAGAATTATGATGCTGAATGTTGAAGTTCTGACACAACTCCTTCATCATTTTGTTGTTGAGATTAGAACCATTATCAGTAATGATTCTTTCGGGAATCTCATAGCGACAAATGATTTCTTTCTTGATGAAACGGGCAACCACATGTCTGGTGACATTCGCGAACGACGCTGCCTCGACCCACTTGGTGAAATAGTCGATGGCAACAAGGATGAAGCGATGCCCATTGGAAGCAGTCGGCTCAATCTTTCCAATCATGTCAATGCCCCACATGGCAAACGGCCACGGCGAAGACATCACATTCAGAGGATTCGGCGGTACATGCACCTTATCAGCATAAATCTGGCATTTATGACACTTCCGAGCATACTTGAAACAATCTGATTCCATGGTCATCCAATAATAACCCGCTCTCAACAATTTCTTAGCCATTGCATGTCCGCCTACATGAGTACCGAAGGAACCTACATGAACTTCCTGCATTAACATGTCCGCCTCGTGTCTGTCCACGCATCTGAGCAAAACCATGTCGAAGTTCCTCTTATACAGCACATCGTCTTTGTTCAAGAAGAAACTGCCTGCCAATCTTCTCAAAGTCTTTCTGTCATTGTTGGATGCCCCTGCAGGGTACTCTTGATTCTTCAGAAAGCACTTGATATCGTGATACCAGGGCTTGTCATCGACTACCAATTCAGCAGCAAACACATACGCGGCCCTGTCAAGGCGCATCACATCGATCCTGGGAGCATGGTTCCAACGAATTGCCTTGATCATGGAGGATAGAGTAGCAAGTGCGTCTGCCATCTGGTTCTCATCACGAGGTATATGATACAATTTTACTGTTGTGAAGAAAGTCAACAGTCTTCTCGTGTAGTCTCTGTAGGGGACCAGAGTGGGCTGGAGAGTATTCCAATCACCGTTCACTTGATTGATCACCAAAGCTGAATCTCCAAAGATGTCCAAAGTCTTGATTCTCAAATCAATGGCTTGCTCAATACCCAAGATACAGGCCTCGTACTCAGCTTCATTATTTGTGCACTCAAAAGTCAAACGAGCGGTGAAAGGCATGTGGGAACCCTTCGGAGTAGTAATGACAGCGCCAATTCCACTACCTCTAGCATTGACAGCCCCATCAAACAACAAAGTCCACTTTTCGTTTGGATCAGGTCCCTCCTCAACAACTGGCTCTTCACAGTCTTTCATCTTGAGGAACATGATGTCTTCATCAGGGAATTCAAACTTCATTGGCTCATAATCATCAATCGGTTGCTCGGCAAGGTAGTCTGACAGAATACTCCCTTTGATGGCCTTCTGTGACGTGTACTGAATATCATACTCTGTTAAAATCATTTGCCAACAAGCGACCCTTCCGGTGAGAGCTGGCTTCTCGAATATGTATTTCACTGGATCCATCGTAGAAATCAACAAGGTAGTATGGTTCAACATATACTGTCTCAGTCGGCGAGCAGCCCAGGCCAAAGCACAGCAAGTTTTCTCAGGCTGCGAATATTTGATTTCACAGTCGGTAAACTTTTTGCTAAGGTAGTATATGGCATGCTCTTTTCGACTAGACTCGTCATGCTGTCCCAATACACACCCCATCGAGTTCTCGGTCACTGATAGGTACATTATCAGAGGTCTCCCAGGAACTGGAGGTATAAGGATCGGAGGTTTCTGTAGATACTCTTTTATCTTCTCGAAAGCCCTTTGACAATCTTCATTCCACCTGATAGCCTGATCCTTCCTCAGCAATTTGAAAATTGGCTCACACGTGGTTGTTAGGTGAGAGATGAACCTTGCAATGTAGTTCAACCTCCCTAAGAAACTACGGACTTGCTTCTCTGTTCTTGGCTCAGACATTTCCTGTATTGCTTTTACTTTGTCAGGATCCACCTCAATCCCTTTTCCGCTAACAATAAAACCCAGCAATTTTCCCGATCTCACCCCGAAAGTGCACTTATTCGGATTAAGTCTCAGTTTGAATTTCCTCAAACGCTCAAACAGTTTCTGCAAATTCACCAAATGTTCTTCTTCTGTCTGAGATTTGGCAATCATATCGTCCACATAAACCTCGATTTCATGATGAATCATATCATGGAACAGAGTCACCATTGCTCGCTGATATGTTGCTCCGGCATTTTTCAGACCAAACGGCATCACCTTGTAGCAGAAGGTGCCCCATGGGGTTATGAAAGTTGTCTTTTCCATGTCTTCTGGTGCCATCTTGATTTGGTTATAGCCAGAAAAGCCATCCATGAAGGAGAATACCGAGAACTGAGCTGTATTATCCACCAAAACGTCGATGTGAGGTAATGGGAAATCATCTTTAGGGCTAGCTCTGTTCAGATCCCGATAGTCGACACACATCCGTACCTTTCCGTCCTTCTTAGGTACTGGGACGATGTTTGCAACCCATGGCGGATAATTGGTGACTGCTAGAAACCCTACATCCAACTGCTTTTGTACTTCTTCCTTTATCTTGACAGCCATCTCTGGTCTTGTTCTTCTGAGTTTCTGCTTGACCGGAGGACAACCTTCTTTGAGAGGCAAGCGGTGTACCACGATGTCTGTGTCCAGCCCGGGCATGTCCTGATAAGACCAGGCGAAGATGTCAACGTATTCTTGCAGCAATTCAATCAGCCCTTTCTTCACATTGTCTTCTAAAGCAGCCCCTATCTTGATTTCTCTCTTGGTGTCCTCGGTGCCGAGATTAATCACTTCAACAGACTCTTGATGCGGTTGAATAACCCTTTCCTCTTGTTTTAATAACCTGGTAAGTTCTTTAGGGAGTTCACAGTCTTCATCACCCTCTTCTTCAGCTTGAAAGATTGGATTTTCAAAGTCGAAGCGAGCCATAGCAGAACCGTTATCAATAGGATCCGGTGTTGTGCATCTGCATGAGTGATGGTATGTGCTTATGAGTGTGAACAAGAAGTGAAAACTAAACAAAACATTGCCATTTTTTTTATTTTGAAAAACTGCAAAAATAGAAAGACAGGGAACAAAATATTTGAATGCAAAAAGACGTCCTTTATTTATGATAAAAATGCAATTGTCACATAGATGGGCCCTACAATGAGTCATTACGCCCTGGGCGGAACGTAAGACTTGGATATGCATGAATAAACAAAGAAAATTACTCTTCAAGAAGAGTGACTTGGATAATCTTCTCAGAAGACCAATTGTTGAGAACTTCACCCGGGATCCTCGGACGCACCCAGTTGTCAATGTCACAATCACTATCCCCATCTTCTTCGTCGACTGCAGAGACTTGACCATACTGAATGATGCCAGCACTGGAGAAAGTGATCGGCCCCTGAAGTGTTGTAGAAGTCAAAACTGGCTGATACCCAATCCCGAACTTATCTTCTTTCATTGGTAATTCCAACAGACGCCCCCAACCGGGAGCAACACCTGAATCCACCACGGCCCGTGCCTGCTTAAAAGATGAGATAGAGGCACCCACTTTAACCTCTTTCATAGACTCTTGGACAGACAAATCTTCAACCTGGAGGATACCTTTGTCGAGCAAGGCCTGGATACCTTGTTGTAGCTTCAAACAACCTCCACTCTGAGTAGCACAATCCAAACAACCCTTCCCACAACCGGGGAAAACATCGGCCTTTAGCAAGCATCCTTTGATATCCAACAATGGAGTCTTCAACTTCAACACATCCTTAATGGGCTTGGCTTTTCCCTCTATCATATTAACGTTTGCACCACCATGCTGGGGCATGGGATTGTTGAAGACATTCGGAGCTGGTGCAAGGTCGATGGCCTTTGAATCTATGAGGTCCTGAACTACGTGCTTAAAAGCTTTGCAGTTCTCAATGTCATGGCCAGGTGCCCCAGAGTGGAAGCTACACCTAGCGTTGGCGTCGTAACCCACCGGAAGTCTACCAACAGGAGGAGCCAGAGTGCGCAGTTGCACAAGCTGTAGTTGTTGAAGACTAGAAAGCATCTGAGCGTACGACATTGGAAGGGTGTCGAAACGCCGGTCCATCATCCTTTGCCTCTGTTGATAAGCGGGTCTGTTACCCGGTTGTTGCTGCTGTTGATACTGAGCTGGTTGACGTTGTGATTGTTGTTGTTGTAGTGGTGCTGCAGCTGGAATGGTCACCAATGCGGCAGTACCTGTTATGCAAGACATGCTAATGAATATGCAAATGCAATGACATGTTTATCAATTCCAAAGGTATTCTACCCCCTTGATTCCAGTCTCACATTTGATAAACAGTGTAAGAAAAGACTAAGCCGTTGATGAGAACCAAGAAAATTCCAACTAGAATCAAGTGGAAGATATAAACCCCACAGAAATGGATAAACATGTGTGAATGATTATGAATGCAAAATGATGTGATGCAACGATGTGAATGCAATGCAGTGGCATGTCAATCAGGATTGCTGTATCTGCTTGAACATCTGTCAGGTTGCACTGTCTGGAGAGAAATTAAGAGTACACCAAACAAAGGTCATGGGATGGATCATGTTATCCTTAATATCAACCACCCATTTTGGCGGATTATGGTTTACACCTTATCAACACCCGAGTTTCATTGATATTAAGGATACCTGATCGGATCAACCATGAATCAAGGGTTTGTCACAAGTCACGAGCATGGAGTTTAGGTTAAGAACCACCCAAAAGGAGTGTACTAAGGTTTAAACCTGCCAAACATGTTCTACAAAACGGTTCCCATAGTCATAATCCCATCTTTCAGATATTATTAGAGGAACGACTACTCGTATTCCAACAATATTCTCAAGAGAGACTCTTATGAGTGTAGTATCGCGTAACAATCGTATCAAATCTTACATTTGAACGACTTTCGCACTACGTCCTACGAATAGGCCAAGATGGGTTAGGTAAACTAAGGTCCTTGGCTTCTTAGGTCTATATTGGAACAAGTAATGTCTAACCACAACTTACTTATGTGACATTATTGATCTCAACATGACCTCCACCAAGTGAATGGGCTTGCAAGTCAACTCGCTAAGGAATACTCCACACAAGTTGACAGGACTATGCCATTCTCCTATCTTAAGTGCACTCGAGTTCGGGTATAGAACTCATCTCACAAAGATCACCAAGCAGCCAGCCAACAGAAACAGATACAACAATGATATGTACACAATGTAATAAGGTAAAGCAGGTAAATAAATAACTGTACAAAAGCATGAACACCCAATAAACAAACAAACTACAAAAGCTAGGAGGGACTCGCTTAGGGAAGATGGACCAGCAAGAGGTCAACTTCTTAAAGTCCCCAGCAGAGTCGCCAGCTGTCGCAACCTGAAAAATACAGTGTGCGAAAAAAACAACGGGCGAAAGAGAATGACAGGAGAGTCGCCACCGTGCGTTATTCATCCCAAAGGAGGGAAAGGAAACGCTCGAAGTAAACCTGAAAAAAGGAAAGGACAAGACGGGGTCTCGCAACCAAATCTTGGGTTCGGGAGTCGGTTATGCGAAGGGAAGGTATTAGCACCCCTACGCATCCGTAGTACTCTACGGGATCCACTTTTGTAGTTCTTGTCTAAAGGGTGTGGGTTTATCTTGTGCTGTTTGCCAAAAAAAACAAAAAAAGGGTTAAATGAAAATGACTCGCGCGGATGTCGCATCCACTGCATACGTATCTCATCTGAATATGAGAATCAGAGTCTTCGTAGCTCGGTTGACCTATGAGTTGGGGGGATGTATGCTCGCTAAGACATCGCGTCTTATGCCTACGTATCTCATCTGGAATGAGAATCAGAGCAAGCCGTAGTTCGGCTAACTACGGGGTTATGGATTGGGTTTTGGACGAACAACGTTACTACGCAATCTACCGGATGCTCGACCTTTGGAGACTTACTCGCCTGTAGTAGAAGGAGTAAACGTGTTGCTTTGGGTTTTAGGGTTTGGGATGCTCGAGGGCAAAAAGGCAGTCCTTGACGAAGGAACCGCGCTACCTGCAGGGATATGAATACAAAACACAAAACATGTATCTCAAAGTAAAATGCCACCAAGGGGCTCAAACATTGCCTCCTATCGAGGTCTTCCAGCTAAGAAAGCGATAAAGTATGAGAAAGGGAAAAAATTACCACACGGATAAAGATCCGAAGCTATAGCAGTTAAAGGGGCAAGAAACCCTGAAATGTCTCCAGCTGGACCGTCAAAGGAAATCAGTCAACACGAATAATCAGAATAAAACTCCAGGGGGTATCCCACAAATAAAGTGGGAAACCACGCGAGTGTCTCTGCGAAAGCCATGTGAGCCCTCACAAAACTCGACAAAGGGTTAGAGTAGTAGGATGAAATCAAGAGAAAACAATGCCATGGAAACACAAGACAGGTTAGAATAAACAAAATAGGGTAACCCAGAGTTTATAAAACTTTATTTGTTTAAAATAATGATATTTATCAATTAAAACATGCAAACATTTTTTCAACAGAAACGAATAAGAGTGCAAAGAATTGGATAAAGGCTCAAATTTATTTGATAGAATGGTAGTCCGCGAATGGCGAGACTCCATGGATCTTTACAAATTTGAAATTGGTGATATATATTGGAAAAAAAGGGCTACATTGAACATAATGACCGTTTCTCCACCAACTCTGAATCCGATGTATTTGAAGCTTCAGTTGACGATGATTGAGCGAGAATCTCTAACAGATGACAGCTTGTAGAGCAAAGTCTTTTCAAGATGCAGTTACTTGCCAAATCCCTAATTTTTGCCTAGATTTCCCCAGGGTGAGGTACTCAATCTAGCGGGATATACATATTCATTATTTTCATGTCCCTGACTTTTTCCTGGACCGCCCTTTCGGGTTTTCAATCCACCAAGACGCTCATTTTTGCCTAAGCTACCCTTTCGGGTTTTCAACTTAGCGAGCTATTCTGTTTTTATTTTCAGGCGAAGTATTTCTTGATTGCATCTGAATTCACAGGACGAGTGAAATCCTCCCCATTCATAGTTGTAAGTATCAAAGCACTGCCTGAAAAGGCTCTCTTAACAACATATGGACCCTCATAGTTTGGAGTCCACTTTCTTGAGCACGAGGTCACCTTCTCAGAACACACGAGGCTTGACCTTCTTATCAAAGGGTTTCTTCATCCTTTTCTGATACAACTGGCCGTGGCACATGGCAGTTAATCTCTTTTCTTCAATCAAATTCAACTGGTCATAACGACTCTGAACCCATTCAGCCTCAGTCAACGTGGCTTCCATCAAGACTCTCATTGATGGGATCTCAACCTCTACGGGAGTACAACCTCCATGCCATATACAAGAGAGAAAGGGGTTTCCCCTGTTGAAGTGCGGACAGATGTACGATAACCATGCAAGGCAAATGGCAACATCTTGTGCCAATCTTTGTACGTAACAACCATCTTCTGGATAATCTTCTTGATGTTCTTGTTAGCAGCTTCAACAACCCCATTCATCTTGGATCTATAAGGAGAAGAATTATGATGCGCAATCTTGAACTCGCCACACGGCTCTTTCATCATCTTATTGTTCAAGTTAGATCCATTATCAGTAATGATCTTGTCTGGCACACCATAACGGCATATGAGTTGATTCTTAATAAACTTCACAACCACCTGCCTGGTCACATTCACATATGATGTCGCTTCAACCCACTTGGTGAAGTAATCAATGGCTACGAGAATAAAACGGTGACCGTTAGACGCCTTAGGCTCTATCATGCCAATCATGTCAATCCCCCACATGGAGAAAGGCCATGGTGATGAAATAACATTCAGAAGTGTCGGGGGAATATGAATCTTATCCGCATAAATATGAAACTTGTGGCATTTCTTCACATATTTGCAGCAGTCAGACTCCATTATCAGCCAATAGTAGCCTACTCTCAACATCTTCTTTGCCATAGCATGTCCATTGGAATGAGTACCAAATGAACCCTCATGGACTTCAGTCATCAACAGGTCTGCTTCGTGTCTATCCATGCATATGAGCAAAACCATGTCAAAATTCCTCTTATAAAGCACATCACCATTGAGGTAGAAGCTGCCAGATAATCTCCTCAAAGTCTTCTTATCTTTAACAGATGCCCCAGGCGGGTAAATCTAACTTTGGAGAAAGCATTTTATATCAACATACCATGGCTTATCATCTTTCACTTCTTCAACTGCAAATACATGAGTTGGTCTATCCAAGCGCATCACAGTAATATTGGGGACTTCATTCCAATATTTCACCACAATCATTGAAGCAAGCGTAGCAAGAGCATCTGCCATCCGATTCTCATCTCGAGGAATATGATGGAAGTCAACCTCAGTAAAGAAAGTGGAAATCCTACTCGCATAATATCTGTATGGGATGAGGCAAGGCTGATTCGTCTCCCATTCACCCTTAATCTGATTAACAACAAGGGCCGAATCACCATAAACATCAAGATGTTTGATCCTAAGATCAATACACTCCTCCAAACCCATAATACATGCCTCATACTCCGCCATATTATTCGTGCATTTGAAAGTTAGCCTTGCTGTAAATGGAAAATGTGTGCCCTGAGGAGTAATAATCACTGCCCCAATACCATTTCCATATTGATTAACAGCGCCATCGAACACCATGCCCCATCGGGAACCAGGCTCTGGCCCTTCATCGAGCGTAGGCTCATCGCAATCTTTCATCTTCAAATACAGAATCTCCTCATCAGGGAAGTGTCGCAACCTGAAAAATACAGTGTGCGAAAAAAACAACGGGCGAAAGAGAATGACAGGAGAGTCGCCACCGTGCGTTATTCATCCCAAAGGAGGGAAAGGAAACGCTCGAAGTAAACCTGAAAAAAGGAAAGGACAAGACGGGGTCTTGCAACCAAATCTTGGGTTCGGGAGTCGGTTATGCGAAGGGAAGGTATTAGCACCCCTACGCATCCGTAGTACTCTACGGGATCCACTTTTGTAGTTCTTGTCTAAAGGGTGTGGGTTTATCTTGTGCTGTTTGCCAAAAAAAACAAAAAAAGGGTTAAATGAAAATGACTCGCGCGGATGTCGCATCCACTGCATACGTATCTCATCTGAATATGAGAATCAGAGTCTTCGTAGCTCGGCTGACCTATGAGTTGGGGGGATGTGTGCTCGCTAAGACATCGCGTCTTATGCCTACGTATCTCATCTGGAATGAGAATCAGAGCAAGCCGTAGTTCGGCTAACTACGGGGTTATGGATTGGGTTTTGGACGAACAACGTTACTACGTAATCTACCGGATGCTCGACCTTTGGAGACTTACTCGTCTGTAGTAGAAGGGGTAAACATGTTGCTTTGGGTTTTAGGGTTTGGGATGCTCGAGGGCAAAAAGGCAGTCCTTGACGAAGGAACCGCGCTACCTGCAGGGATATGAATACAAAACACAAAACATGTATCTCAAAGTAAAATGCCACCAAGGGGCTCAAACATTGCCTCCTATCGAGGTCTTCCAGCTAAGAAAGCGATAAAGTATGAGAAAGGGAAAAAATTACCACACGGATAAAGATCCGAAGCTATAGCAGTTAAAGGGGCAAGAAACCCTGAAATGTCTCCAGCTGGACCGTCAAAGGAAATCAGTCAACACGAATAATCAGAATAAAACTCCAGGGGGTATCCCACAAATAAAGTGGGAAACCACGCGAGTGTCTCTGCGAAAGCCATGTGAGCCCTCACAAAACTCGACAAAGGGTTAGAGTAGTAGGATGAAATCAAGAGAAAACAATGCCATGGAAACACAAGACAGGTTAGAATAAACAAAATAAGGTAACCCAGAGTTGCCCCTAAATCAAAATATAACCACATGAATAATTCCATCAAAATTCACAAAAGGCTCACAAAAAGGTATCAAATTCACCCATAATACCTCATACATTTAGAGCATTCAAATAAAAGGCATAAAGATGATGGATATAGGGCAAACCTGATTGGAGAGCTTGATTGAGTTGCGCCCGTGAGGTTTACAAGTTGATTTCCCTTCAGGGTTTGGAGGCTGCTCTGAACTCTGTTGGCTTTTCTCTCACTATGTTTTCCTCAGGGTTTTGCTTCTCTTCCTTCTTTCTCCAGTGAATCTCCCAGTGTAACTCCAAGTGTAACTCCAAGTGTGTTTTCCTCTACTGAAACTTCAGTATTTATAGACTGATTTTCGTGGGTAATGGGCTCAAATGAGGGAGACCCAAGTCCAAAATAATTTGTTATATTTTATTTATTTATTTTATTTATTTATTAATTAATTAATTAATTAATTAATAATTAATTAAATTATTTTTTTATTTTTTTTATTTTTTTTTCAGGAAAAATGAAGGGTAAATTTTGGGGTATTACAGCTGCCCCTATTCAATCAACTGGAGACTCGGAAAGAAGATGGCAGTTGCTTTCGTACTTTCGAGGTATCAAGGGATTGAATACAATAAAAGCCCAAAAATTTGCACTGAAGTGAAGTGAAGTAACAATGTCTGTCAGAATCAGCAAAGAGGTGGTCTTGAAAGAAGAATTCGTCTGGTCCGGTGAGAGTCAGTTTGAATATCGAAAAAGAATGTTAAACTGGATACCAAAATAAATGGTAACACAGAAATAACCATGGCTTGAATGCCGCTCATCAGTCTGAATACTGGAAACGATTTCGATCTGCACATCGGAAAATGGGCCTGAATGCCACAAGTCGCATCGACCTGAACGTCGGAACCTTCTTCGATCTGAACATCGGAAAATTGGCCTGAATGCCACTTCGATCTGAATATCGGAAAATTGGCCTGAATGCCACTTCGATCTGAATACTGGAAAACTGGCCTGAATGCCACAAGTTGCATCGACCTGAACGTCGGAAACTTCTTTGATCTGAACATCGGAACACTGGCCTGAATGCCACTTCGGTCTGGATACCGGAAAACTGGCCTGAATGCCACTTCGGTCTGGATACCGGAAAACTTCATGCCTGTCAGCATTGGCAGAAATAGGGAATGATAATAGAGGCGGCGCATGGGCCAATGACACTTGCTGGGGATAACAAAGGTAAGTCATGAACAATCTTCAGTCTGAGTATTGGAAACAACTTCTAGCTTATCACTTGGGATACCGAGAATGTTTTATGCTTACATGCGTATGTTTGAATTTTTCAATGGCGTAATGCTCCATGAAAATGGAAATGCTACGCGATTTGGAAGGATGCAATGCAATATGATTCTACATGCAGGGATGCGAAATGCTGGGTAGAATGCCAAGCTGAGGCAAGGGATCTGCTGGAGAAATGATCACCATCCTCTGGGCTCTGGCCAGGCTGCTGGAGATACACACCACAATGAACTCTGTGGGGAGATGACTAGCCATGCGGTGTTCTGGACATACCGAGACTCTGATCGGGGAAAGAATGGCATTGGAAGCCTGCTGCTGAGGAAAGCTACAATGGTTCTGGCAATCACGATTTGCGAGAGATGACTCAGCAGGGGTAGCAAACACTGATACGGTACCGAGGTTCTGCTTCAAGGAAAGAAACCATGGATCTGGCATTGGGATTATCGATCTGGCATCGAACTCTAAGGAGCAGCCACTTCTGCTGGGAAGATACAGTCTGGCACTGTCAACTCCGCTGGGGATATATAGTCTGGTACTATCAACTCTACTGGGGAGTGTATGTCTTGAAACAACCGCTTGGGGAAGTACGATGGTGAGAAACTGCTGGGGATTGAAGAATCCAACGCTCTGATCAGCTCTGCAGGGATAAGACACCGAATTTGTCTGTTGGTGTCTTCACTGGGGAAGATATTCACGATCATCTGCAGGGAATTTTAAGAAATGCCCCGAGGGTATCTGTTCTGAATAGACGATCCAAAGCACTTAAAATTTACAGCGATTTTAAATGTTTATTAAGCATGTACCTGTAAAGCCCTTATGTGTCATGATGCAATGTTTATCAAAAATTCGGACGTCATTTTTGCAAACAAAACAGTAAAATGAAAATGAAAACAGAGATATACTGAATAACATGATTTTATTGATTGAATGGCCTCTGAATAGGCATTTACATTAGGAAGCAATCCCTGGAAAGAGGTAATCGCACAATAGATAAAAACAGAAATTAATCTAATGGCAATGTGAAATGGATTTCTATTGGGTTCCAATTCTGCTATGACTTGCTCGTCTTCAAGATCCTCCAGATAATCAGCCTTCTGAAAGAGTGATTGGACTGTTTCCTATCCTTCAAATATTTCTAGTCATTGGCACGAGATGAGATTTAGAACTACTCAGAACGCAGTCATTCGCTTAATCCCTAACTTTTGCCTGGATCGCCCTTTTCGGGTTTTCGATCCACCGGGATACCCATTTTTGCCTAAGTTGCCTTTCAGGTTTTCAACTTACCGGGTGTACAATCTTTTTTTATTTTTGTTCCTAATTTTTGCCCGAACCTTTTCATTTTCTTGGTTCGCCGGGATGCCCATTTTTTGCCTGGACTATTCTTTTTACTGTCCAGCGGGTCTATTTTATGCGAAGTATTTTTTAACTGCGTCTGAGTTCACAGGGGAAGTGAAGTTTTCACCATCCATAGTTGCAAGCATTAAGGCCCCACCATCAAAAACCTTGGTGACAATATACGGTCCATCATAGTTAGGAGTCCACTTGCCCCTGTGATCTGTCTGAGGAGGAAGGATCCTTTTCAACACTAAATCTCCGACTTGGAAACAATGAGGACGCACTTTCTGATCAAAGGCTCTCTTCATCCGACTCTGATACAACTGCCCATGACAAATGGCTGCCATTCGCTTCTCTTTGATAAGACTCAACTCATTGAACCTTGTCCGAATCCATTCAGCTTCGTCTAGCTTGATATCCAACAAGACTCTTAGAGAAGGGATCTCCACTTCAACAGGTAAGACTGCTTCCATACCATACACAAGGGAGTAGGGGTTGCCCGGTCGATGTACGTACTGAAGTACGGTACCCATGCAAGGCGAAAGGTAGCATCTCATGCCAATCTCTGTACCTGACGACCATCTTCTGCACAATCTTCTTTATGTTCTTATTTGCCGCCTCAACAGCGCCGTTCATCTTAGGACGGTAAGGGGAAGAATTATGATGCTGAATGTTGAAGTTCTGACACAACTCCTTCATCATTTTGTTGTTGAGATTAGAACCATTATCAGTAATGATTCTTTCGGGAATCCCATAGCGACAAATGATTTCTTTCTTGATGAAACGGGCAACCACATGTCTGGTGACATTCGCGAACGACGCTGCCTCGACCCACTTGGTGAAATAGTCGATGGCAACAAGGATGAAGCGATGCCCATTGGAAGCAGTCGGCTCAATCTTTCCAATCATGTCAATGCCCCACATGGCAAACGGCCACGGCGAAGACATCACATTCAGAGGATTCGGCGGTACATGCACCTTATCAGCATAAATCTGGCATTTATGACACTTCGCGAGCATACTTGAAACAATCTGATTCCATGGTCATCCAATAATAACCCGCTCTCAACAATCTCTTAGCCTTGTCTATATTGGAACAAGTAATGTCTAACCACAACTTACTTATGTGACATTATTGATCTCAACATGACCTCCACCAAGTGAATGGGCTTGCAAGTCAACTCGCTAAGGAATACTCCACACAAGTTGACAGGACTATGCCATTCTCCTATCTTAAGTGCATCTCGAGTTCGGGTATAGAACTCATCTCACAAAGATCACCAAGCAGCCAGCCAACAGAAACAGATACAACAATGCTATGTACACAATGTAATAAGGTAAAGCAGGTAAATAAATAACTGTACAAAAGCATGAACACCCAATAAACAAACAAACTACAAAAGCTAGGAGGGACTCGCTTAGGGAAGATGGACCAGCAAGAGGTCAACTTCTTAAAGTCCCCAGCAGAGTCGCCAGCTGTCGCAACCTGAAAAATACAGTGTGCGAAAAAAACAACGGGCGAAAGAGAATGACAGGAGAGTCGCCACCGTGCGTTATTCATCCCAAAGGAGGGAAAGGAAACGCTCGAAGTAAACCTGAAAAAAGGAAAGGACAAGACGGGGTCTCGCAACCAAATCTTGGGTTCGGGAGTCGGTTATGCGAAGGGAAGGTATTAGCACCCCTACGCATCCGTAGTACTCTACGGGATCCACTTTTGTAGTTCTTGTCTAAAGGGTGTGGGTTTATCTTGTGCTGTTTGCCAAAAAAAACAAAAAAAGGGTTAAATGAAAATGACTCGCGCGGATGTCGCATCCACTGCATACGTATCTCATCTGAATATGAGAATCAGAGTCTTCGTAGCTCGGCTGACCTATGAGTTGGGGGGATGTATGCTCGCTAAGACATCGCGTCTTATGCCTACGTATCTCATCTGGAATGAGAATCAGAGCAAGCCGTAGTTCGGCTAACTACGGGGTTATGGATTGGGTTTTGGACGAACAACGTTACTACGCAATCTACCGGATGCTCGACCTTTGGAGACTTACTCGCCTGTAGTAGAAGGAGTAAACGTGTTGCTTTGGGTTTTAGGGTTTGGGATGCTCGAGGGCAAAAAGGCAGTCCTTGACGAAGGAACCGCGCTACCTGCAGGGATATGAATACAAAACACAAAACATGTATCTCAAAGTAAAATGCCACCAAGGGGCTCAAACATTGCCTCCTATCGAGGTCTTCCAGCTAAGAAAGCGATAAAGTATGAGAAAGGGAAAAAATTACCACACGGATAAAGATCCGAAGCTATAGCAGTTAAAGGGGCAAGAAACCCTGAAATGTCTCCAGCTGGACCGTCAAAGGAAATCAGTCAACACGAATAATCAGAATAAAACTCCAGGGGGTATCCCACAAATAAAGTGGGAAACCACGCGAGTGTCTCTGCGAAAGCCATGTGAGCCCTCACAAAACTCGACAAAGGGTTAGAGTAGTAGGATGAAATCAAGAGAAAACAATGCCATGGAAACACAAGACAGGTTAGAATAAACAAAATAGGGTAACCCAGAGTTTATAAAACTTTATTTATTTAAAATAATGATATTTATCAATTAAAACATGCAAACATTTTTTCAACAGAAACGAATAAGAGTGCAAAGAATTGGATAAAGGCTCAAATTTATTTGATAGAATGGTAGTCCGCGAATGGCGAGACTCCATGGATCTTTACAAATTTGAAATTGGTGATATATATTGGAAAAAAAGGGCTACATTGAACATAATGACCGTTTCTCCACCAACTCTGAATCCGATGTATTTGAAGCTTCAGTTGACGATGATTGAGCGAGAATCTCTAACAGATGACAGCTTGTAGAGCAAAGTCTTTTCAAGATGCAGTTACTTGCCAAATCCCTAATTTTTGCCTAGATTTCCCCAGGGTGAGGTACTCAATCTAGCGGGATATACATATTCATTATTTTCATGTCCCTGACTTTTTCCTGGACCGCCCTTTCGGGTTTTCAATCCACCAAGACGCTCATTTTTGCCTAAGCTACCCTTTCGGGTTTTCAACTTAGCGAGCTATTCTGTTTTTATTTTCAGGCGAAGTATTTCTTGATTGCATCTGAATTCACAGGACGAGTGAAATCCTCCCCATTCATAGTTGTAAGTATCAAAGCACTGCCTGAAAAGGCTCTCTTAACAACATATGGACCCTCATAGTTTGGAGTCCACTTTCTTGAGCACGAGGTCACCTTCTCAGAACACACGAGGCTTGACCTTCTTATCAAAGGGTTTCTTCATCCTTTTCTGATACAACTGGCCGTGGCACATGGCAGTTAATCTCTTTTCTTCAATCAAATTCAACTGGTCATAACGACTCTGAACCCATTCAGCCTCAGTCAACGTGGCTTCCATCAAGACTCTCATTGATGGGATCTCAACCTCTACGGGGAGTACAACCTCCATGCCATATACAAGAGAGAAAGGGGTTTCCCCTGTTGAAGTGCGGACAGATGTACGATAACCATGCAAGGCAAATGGCAACATCTTGTGCCAATCTTTGTACGTAACAACCATCTTCTGGATAATCTTCTTGATGTTCTTGTTAGCAGCTTCAACAACCCCATTCATCTTGGATCTATAAGGAGAAGAATTATGATGCGCAATCTTGAACTCGCCACACGGCTCTTTCATCATCTTATTGTTCAAGTTAGATCCATTATCAGTAATGATCTTGTCTGGCACACCATAACGGCATATGAGTTGATTCTTAATAAACTTCACAACCACCTGCCTGGTCACATTCACATATGATGCCGCTTCAACCCACTTGGTGAAGTAATCAATGGCTACGAGAATAAAACGGTGACCGTTAGACGCCTTAGGCTCTATCATGCCAATCATGTCAATCCCCCACATGGAGAAAGGCCATGGTGATGAAATAACATTCAGAAGTGTCGGGGGAATATGAATCTTATCCGTATAAATATGAAACTTGTGGCATTTCTTCACATATTTGCAGCAGTCAGACTCCATTATCAGCCAATAGTAGCCTACTCTCAACATCTTCTTTGCCATAGCATGTCCATTGGAATGAGTACCAAATGAACCCTCATGGACTTCAGTCATCAACAGGTCTGCTTCGTGTCTATCCATGCATATGAGCAAAACCATGTCAAAATTCCTCTTATAAAGCACATCACCATTGAGGTAGAAGCTGCCAGATAATCTCCTCAAAGTCTTCTTATCTTTAACAGATGCCCCAGGCGGGTAAATCTAACTTTGGAGAAAGCATTTTATATCAACATACCATGGCTTATCATCTTTCACTTCTTCAACTGCAAATACATGAGTTGGTCTATCCAAGCGCATCACAGTAATATTGGGGACTTCATTCCAATATTTCACCACAATCATTGAAGCAAGCGTAGCAAGAGCATCTGCCATCCGATTCTCATCTCGAGGAATATGATGGAAGTCAACCTCAGTAAAGAAAGTGGAAATCCTACTCGCATAATATCTGTATGGGATGAGGCAAGGCTGATTCGTCTCCCATTCACCCTTAATCTGATTAACAACAAGGGCCGAATCACCATAAACATCAAGATGTTTGATCCTAAGATCAATACACTCCTCCAAACCCATAATACATGCCTCATACTCCGCCATATTATTCGTGCATTTGAAAGTTAGCCTTGCTGTAAATGGAAAATGTGTGCCCTGAGGAGTAATAATCACTGCCCCAATACCATTTCCATATTGATTAACAGCGCCATCGAACACCATGCCCCATCGGGAACCAGGCTCTGGCCCTTCATCGAGCGTAGGCTCATCGCAATCTTTCATCTTCAAATACAGAATCTCCTCATCAGGGAAGTGTCGCAACCTGAAAAATACAGTGTGCGAAAAAAACAACGGGCGAAAGAGAATGACAGGAGAGTCGCCACCGTGCGTTATTCATCCCAAAGGAGGGAAAGGAAACGCTCGAAGTAAACCTGAAAAAAGGAAAGGACAAGACGGGGTCTTGCAACCAAATCTTGGGTTCGGGAGTCGGTTATGCGAAGGGAAGGTATTAGCACCCCTACGCATCCGTAGTACTCTACGGGATCCACTTTTGTAGTTCTTGTCTAAAGGGTGTGGGTTTATCTTGTGCTGTTTGCCAAAAAAAACAAAAAAAGGGTTAAATGAAAATGACTCGCGCGGATGTCGCATCCACTGCATACGTATCTCATCTGAATATGAGAATCAGAGTCTTCGTAGCTCGGCTGACCTATGAGTTGGGGGGATGTGTGCTCGCTAAGACATCGCGTCTTATGCCTACGTATCTCATCTGGAATGAGAATCAGAGCAAGCCGTAGTTCGGCTAACTACGGGGTTATGGATTGGGTTTTGGACGAACAACGTTACTACGCAATCTACCGGATGCTCGACCTTTGGAGACTTACTCGTCTGTAGTAGAAGGAGTAAACATGTTGCTTTGGGTTTTAGGGTTTGGGATGCTCGAGGGCAAAAAGGCAGTCCTTGACGAAGGAACCGCGCTACCTGCAGGGATATGAATACAAAACACAAAACATGTATCTCAAAGTAAAATGCCACCAAGGGGCTCAAACATTGCCTCCTATCGAGGTCTTCCAGCTAAGAAAGCGATAAAGTATGAGAAAGGGAAAAAATTACCACACGGATAAAGATCCGAAGCTATAGCAGTTAAAGGGGCAAGAAACCCTGAAATGTCTCCAGCTGGACCGTCAAAGGAAATCAGTCAACACGAATAATCAGAATAAAACTCCAGGGGGTATCCCACAAATAAAGTGGGAAACCACGCGGGTTTCTCTGCGAAAGCCATGTGAGCCCTCACAAAACTCGACAAAGGGTTAGAGTAGTAGGATGAAATCAAGAGAAAACAATGCCATGGGAACACAAGACAGGTTAGAATAAACAAAATAGGGTAACCCAGAGTTGCCCCTAAATCAAAATGTAACCACATGAATAATTCCATCAAAATTCACAAAAGGCTCACAAAAAGGTATCAAATTCACCCATAGTACCTCATACATTTATAGCATTCAAATAAAAGGCATAAAGATGATGGATATAGGGCAAACCTGATTGGAGAGCTTGATTGAGTTGCGCCCGTGAGGTTTACAAGTTGATTTCCCTTTAGGGTTTGGAGGCTGCTCTGAACTCTGTTGGCTTTTCTCTCACTATCTTTTCCTCAGGGTTTTGCTTCTCTTCCTTCTTTCTCTAGTGAATCTCCCAGTGTAACTCCAAGTGTGTTTTCCTCTACTGAAACTTCAGTATTTATAGACTGATTTTCGTGGGTAATGGGCTCAAATGAGGGAGACCCAAGTCCAAAATAATTTGTTATATTTTATTTATTTATTTTATTTATTTATTTAATTAATTAATTAAAAAAAAATTTTTTTTCGTTTTTTTTTTTTTTTTCGTTTTTTTTTTTTTTTTTTTTTTCAGGAAAAATGAAGGGTAAATTTTGGGGTATTACAGGAAGTCGTACTGAACAGACTGATAATCCTCAATTGGTTGATGTGCCAAGTGGTCAGCCAAGATACTACCTTTAATAGCTTTCTGAGCTCGATACTCAATGTCATACTCAGATAATAACATCTGCCAACGGGCGATCCTACCAGTTAAAGCATGCTTCTCAAAGATATACTTGATTGGATCCATTTTGGATATCAACTAAGTCGTATGATTTAACATATACTGGCATAAACGCTTAGCGGCCCAAGCCAAAGCACAACATGTCTTCTCAAGCATTGAGTACCGAGACTCACAATCAGTGAACTTCTTACTCAAGTAGTATATAGCATATTCTTTCTTCCCTGATTCATCTTGCTGACCCAATACACAACCCATAGAGTCATCAAGCACAGTCAAGTACATAATCAATGGTCCCCCATCAACAGGCGGAGGCAGAATCAGAGGCTCAGACAGATACTCTTTGATGTTGTCAAAGGCTTTTTGGCAATCCTCGGTCCAATCATGACGCTGATCTTTCCGAAGGAGCTTGAATATAGGCGCACATGTGGCAGTCATGTGGGATATAAATCTGGAAATATAATTCAAGCGGCCAAGAAAACCTCGGACTTGCTTTTCAGTTTTGGGCGCATGAATCTCTGGTATTGCTTTGACCATGGCAGGATCAACTTCAATACCTCTTTCACTGATAATAAAGCCCAATAACTTGCCGGATCAGACTTCTCAAACGCTGGAAAAGCTTCAACAAGTGCTCTACATGTTCAACTTCCATTCTCAACTTCGCAATCATATCATCAACATACACCTCGATCTCGTTGTGCATCATATCATGAAACAAGGTAGTCATAGCTCGTTGATACGTGGCTCCAGCGTTCTTCAAATCGAAGGGCATCACTCGATAACAGAATGTTCCCTAAGGTGTGATGAATGTTGTCTTCTCCATATCCTCGGGTGCCATTTTAATCTGGTTATAACCAGAAAATCCATCCATGAATGAGAAGAAATTGAATTTAGTTGTATTATCTACCAACATATCAATGTATGGTAGAGGAAAATGATCTTTAGGACTAGCTTTATTCAAGTCTCGATAGTCAACACACATTCAGACTTTTCCATCTTTCTTAGGCACGGGCACAATATTGGCCACCCATTGAGGATATGTAGAAGTCACCAAAAACCTCGCATCAATTTGCTTTTGAACTTCTTCTTTAATCTTCACTGCCATATCAGGATAAGTTTTCTGAGCTTCTGCGTCAGAGGCACACACTCAGGCTTCAAAGGCAGGAAATGTTGCACGATATCAGTATCTAGACCAGGCATGTCTTCATACGACCAGGCAAAGACGTCGACATATTCTCGTAGCAACTCAATCAACCCCTTCTTTACAGACTCCTCCAGGAGTGCCCCAATCTTCACTTCACGAACACAATCCTCAGATCCCAAGTTGATTGTTTGCAGATTCTAAAGATGTGGCTAAATGATCTTCTCCTCGTGCTCAAGCAGACGGGTAATCTCGTCAGGAATCTCTTCAACATCATCTTCTTCGGCCTCAAATACAAGGAACTCAAAGTTGGGAATGACGTTGAATCATTATGTTCAATGGGTTTGATCAACCTGCATAATGATTTTGAGTATAAAAGAGATTTCAGAATTTGAACAAGGCAAATCATTATGCAGATGAAAATATTGATTTTATTCTCTTTTTAGGGTTTTTTGGTGATCACCAATTTCATGCAAAAAGAAAAAAGGAAAAATAATTTGGAAAAACAAACATTTAACATGTAATTTTTGAATGAATATCATTGTATTAATATGCCAACAATGTCATCACTTC
This sequence comes from Lathyrus oleraceus, assembly GCF_024323335.1. Taxonomy (NCBI): domain Eukaryota; kingdom Viridiplantae; phylum Streptophyta; class Magnoliopsida; order Fabales; family Fabaceae; genus Lathyrus; species Lathyrus oleraceus. The sequence goes on along the minus strand of NC_066580.1, from coordinate 79,640,399 downwards.
TCCTTTTGGCATGGGAGAAGGGTTTTTAAACAAAAGTGAACATATTACGTGGACTTGTGGATAACTGTTGGAACATCAACAGCGACCCAATTATTGCAGATTCCACCAAGTATGACGAAGTTGCCCAGATCTTCCTCTTCATCATTTTCCACTATGGCGGCAGCCTCTTGATCTTCTACGGTGTGGATAAAACCACCACTCTAGAACAAACCATGCTCACTGGAAATTCCTGAAGAATACCCTATGCCAGCTCAGGATTTATTATCTTCCAGCTTGATCATTTCTCCTAAACCAGTAGTTGCACCATGCTCAATGGCCAACTTCGCATCATTGTAGAAAGCAAATGAAGAAGGTCCTTTTCTTGAAGGCTCAACAATAGATAAGGCTTGGAACGGAGTCACAACCTCATCCTCAGCGTCTATATAGAAAAAGGAAGATAAATGGCTAACCAAGAGAGCCTTCTCTCCCCCTATCACCACCAACTTCTTGTTCTTGACGAATTTCAACTTCTGGTGTAGGGTGGATGTCACGGCGCCTACCTCGTGAATCCATGGTCTGCCAAGCAAGCAGCTATATGATGGATGGATATCCATGACCTGGAAAGTGATCTGGAAATCACTAGGTCCAATCTTGATTGGGAGTTCAACTTCGCCAATCACAGTTTTCCTTGATCCATCAAAGGCTTTCACTATCACTCCACTCTACCTCATGGGAGGCCCCTGGTAAGAAAGTTTGGCCAGAATGGATTTTGGCAACACATTAAGCGATGATCCAGTGTCCACGACCACATTAGACAAGGCATCATCCTTGCAGTTCATAGAAATGTGTAGAGCCAAATTGTGGTCTTTTCCCTCCTCGGGAAGATCAGCATCGCAAAAGCTCAAACTGTTACAAGCAGTTATGTTTGCAACAATGCTATCAAACTGCTCAATTGTGACATCGTGATCCACGTATGCCACGTCCAACACCCTCTGCAAAGCTTCACGGTGTGGCTCAGAATTCATCAGCAAAGACAGGACGGATATCTTTGATGGAGTTTGAAGCAGCTGATCAACAACATTATATTCGCTCCTTTTGATGAGCCTCAGCATCTCATCACAGTCCTCTTTCAATATGCCATGCTGGCCAACAGAGACAAGAGTTTTTACTGATCTATCAACAACAGGGTCAACCCCCTTCACAACAAGTGTCGGATTCAAAGAAGAAGTCCCCACAGGACCGGCAAGATTAACAACAACAGTTCTCTTCAATACGTCTTCATGGGGTTTCAGCGGCGCCGAGAAAACACGACCACTGCGGGTCACACCACTAACGTCTGATATACTCACAACAGAGGTGGAGGGCAACGAAACCTCCTTCCCATCTTCTACCATAACCACATTGTACCTGTAAGGAACAACTTTATCTGAAGAATACGGGACCGGGCCCGCTGGCTTGATTACAAGAGATGGAGAAACCTTCTTTTTGCTGCCATCATATTTGACAACAACGGGCTCTAGTATTCTGAATACAGGAGATACAACATCCACTTCATCCTCGTTGCGATTTTGAAGTATCTCAATCATACCCTGATCCAGCATCTCTTGGATGTCCCTCCTGACTTGGCGGCATCCTCTCTCGTTGACAGTGCACAACCGACACCTTTCATGGTCATGCTCATAATGATTGTATCCATACAACAGTCTGTGCATCTCGACCAAAGATTGCCTGATATGACTGACATATAGGACTTTATATTTGCCAGGGCAACCCTGGACCATGTTGACAGCAACCTTCCCATGCTCGGGCAATGGGTTCTTCTTCATGTTAGGACCTACGTCCTCGAAAAACAAAATCCCGCTTCTCACAAGGTATTTCACCTTGGTTTTCAGGGGATAGAAATTCTCCACATCATGTCCGGGAGCACCGGAATGATATACACAATGAAGCTCTGGCTTGTACCACCACTGAGGGTTGGTAGGTACAGCAGGTGGGTCTATGGGAGTAATTAGCTTTCTATCTATCAAAGACGGATAGAGTTCATCATAGGTCATTGGAATTGGATCAAAAGTGACCCTCTTCCTATCGTAGCTGGTGCTGGTATTATTGTTGTTTCGAGGCTGGTAGGCCTGCTGTTGTGGACGATGTTGTTGTTGATATTGTTGATGATGTTGTTGTTGATGATGAATTTCTCTAAAGGCAGGTGCTATATGAGCCACAGGTGCTGGTTAATGGATGGGCGAGCAATCTTCCTCTTCACAGAGGGTCTTCGTTTAATATGGGAAGACACAGCATGTGCCTCTCCCTCTTTCTTCTTTGCAAAGCTCCCAAATCTCTTTGTAGAAGAGTTGTCCTCCCTAGATAGACGTCCTTCACGGACTCCTTCCTCTAGCCTCATCCCCATATTCACCATTTCGGTGAAGTCCGAGGGAGCACTAGCAATCATCCTCTCATAAAAGAAAGAATTCAAGGTCTTCAAAAAGATCTTGGTCATTTCTTTCTCCTCTAGGGGTGGCACAATCTGAGCAGCCAACTCACGCCATCTCTGGGCGTACTCCTTAAAAGTCTCCTTCTCTTTTTGGGACATCGCCCTCAGCTGGTCCCTATCGAAAGCCATATCAACATTATACTTATATTGCTTGACGAAAGCTTCGCCAAGATCATTGAAGGAGAGAATCTTTGCGTTGTCCAGACCCATGTACCATCTAAGAGCGGCACCGGATAGACTGTCCTGGAAGTAGTGGATGAGAAGTTGATCATTCTCTGTCTGTGTTGACATCTTGCGAGCATACATCATAAGATGGCTGAGAGGGCAAGTGTTTCCCTTGTACTTTTCAAAGTCATGCACTTTGAACTTTACAGGGATTTTAACATTGGGCACAAGGCACAACTCAGCAGCACTCTTTCCAAAGAGGTCTTTACCCCTTATAGTCTTCAGTTCCTTGTGCAGCTCAAGGAATTGGTCATTCATAGCGTCCATCTTCTCATAAACATCTGGGCCCTCAGATGGCTCAGAATGATATATGGTGTCTTCCACTCTGGGTAAAGTGTGCACAACGGGAGGTGGCACAGCAAGGACCGGGCTAGATGCCGACAAAGAAGCGAGAGTTGGATCAAAACCCTCGGGCACAAAATTTGCGGGCATCCCCCTGGGAAACCCGGCTGGCACAGTCGGCGCAAAATGAGCGGTGGCGGCAGGCACAATTGAGGAAGCTACCTCTGAAATAATCGTACTCGTGGGAGGAGTTACAGGAGTTGGTGAAGACTGGCTCTGAGCAGCCAGCACTGACTCCATCATGACAGTCAGCCTAGCTACTTCCTCCTTCAGCTCTCTGTTCTCTTGCTCTAGATGATCTATCAGCTTGGGAAGATTTGCCCTAGTGTTATACCGGTGCGTCAGCTTGTCTTCAAAATAAACGAAGAGCAAAGAGTTAGACCACTGATCAAAGCTGAACAAAACCTGCTTATGCATATGATGCATGCAATATTTGTGCATATGATTTGTTTTTATTATCAGAGGAACTTTATAGAGATCTATTTGCAAATATTTGAAAATATTGATCTTTTAAGACATGTATGGAATACTCATAGCAATAATATTTGGAAAAAAAATTTACACCAAAGAAGTAGTACAATTTTGGTAACCAAATACAATACAAGAGGAGAAGAGAATAAACATCCTATGGAGCCCTAGAAGCAATCGTCCAAAGCTCTCGAGATCGGAAGATAAGTTGCACGAAGCCTCTTCACCTCTCTCTCATAGGCTGCCTCCATATCGGCCTTCTCCTTGGCGAGTCGATCGTACTTCCTCTTCCAAAACTTGGATGAGTGAGGAAGAAGAGAAGTCACCACATCATCAGGCTCATCAATAACCTGATGCTCCAGAAAATCTATCACAGCATCCTTATCTCTGAGTTGCTGAAGTAGCTCTTCTCGCTCACGAACCCAAGCACGCAAACGATCTTCATCTCTCGACTCCTCTACTCCTTAGTTAGGGAGGGTTGAAGGACCAACCATAACGATAGGGGTAGGTCTTGGATAGTCGTATGGCATGTGGTACTCAAGCGCTCTCCTCCTCACCCAAGCGGTGTAGGGTTCCAAAGCAATACAATTCTTCAGACCAAGCTTTTTCCTTCCCGTCCTATGAATCTTGCACCAAGCGCGGACCATCCTGCCCTTCAAGTTCTGGGGATCTTTACCCTCTTGAAAGAACACACCCTCTAACAAAATGTTATTAGGTTTATCCTTTAAGGGGAACCCAAGCTGACGGTGAGCCAAAATAGGGTTGTAGTTAATCCCACCACATGTACCAAGAAGCGGCACATTGGAGAATTCACCACAAGAATCAATAATCTGGACACCATCATACACACGGTTATACCAAGAGATATCATCATTAGTGAGAGACATAAGCCTCGTGGACCACCGTAGACATCCTTTGTTCTCCTTGAAGGCGAGCGTCTGAGGCAACTGCGAAATAAACCACTTGTACAACAGAGGCAAACAACACACAACGGTACCACCACCCTTTGCATTCCTCATATGCAAAGAGAAATAAGTGTCACCCAACAGGGTCAGAACGGGATTAAGAGTAGAGAAAATCCTAATAGCGTTCACATCCACAAAATTGTCGATGTTGGGTAATAACACTAGCCCATAGATGAGAAGTACTAATATGGCCTCAAAGGCCTCCTCACTCATGGCCTTCCCAAACAAAGTAGCTTGGGCAATGAGAAAATCAGATGGGAGACCTTGAATTCCACCTTTGGTAGTCATATGAGCACCAATATCAGATACATCTATGTGAAGCAGATCAACAATCTCTTGGGAAGAAGGAACCCTCTCCAAGCCACTGAATGGCAATTGATCCAAGATATGTGTACCCACAAGATAGGCATACTCCTCAAGTGTAGGCAAAAGCTGGAAATCCGGGAAAGTGAAGCAACAGTATAGAGGATCATAGAACTGCACCAACACACTCATCAAACCTTCATCCACCTGAGTAGCAAGAATAGATAGAAGCTTCCCATGTCGAGCTTTGAACTCCAAGGGATCTAATACATAAGATGTCAAACTCCTTAACTCTTTCAAGTCGGGTTATCTGAAACTGTACTTCTTCGTATTCCTTCGTTGCTTATCCATGTCTGAAAATTTGCAAATAGACCTCTTAAGTTCCTTGAAAAAATTCTCATTGTTGATGATATGGATGAAAATGAATGCATGAATGCATGGATGCAACAATCACACTCAAGGATCAAGCAAGTCACGCCACACAAAGGTCACGGGATGGATCAAGTCATCCTCAATATCAATCATCCATTTTGGTGGATTATGGTTTTCACCCTATCAACACCCAAGTTCCATTGATATTGAGGATATACGAGAACAGATCAACCGTGAATCAAGGGTTTGTTGCAAGTCACGAGCATGGAGTCTCGGTTAAGAACCACCCAAAAGGAGTGCACTATGCTTAAACCTAACAATCATGTTCTAAAAAGAGGTTCCCATAGTCATCATCTCATCTTGCGGATATTATCGGATAAAACGACTACTCATATTCCAAAAATATTCTCAAGAGAGACTCTTATGAGTGTAGTATCGCGTAAAAATCATATCAAATCTTACACTTGAACGACCTTCGCACTACATCCTAAAATAGGCCAAGATGGGCTAGGTAATCTATGGTCCTTGGCTTCTAAGGTTTATATTGGAAAGAGTAATGCCTAACCACGACTACTCGTGTGACATTATTGATCCCAATAAGACCTCCACCAAGTGAATGGGCTTGCAAGTCAACTTGCTAAGGAATAACTCCATACAAATCAACAAGGCTATGTCATTCTCCTATCATAACTGCACTCGAGTTCGGGTATAGAACTCATCTCACAAGAGACCACCAAGAACACAAGCAATTGATATATCAAGCAAATCATACATTACAAACAATACAGTCATCCCAAATTTGCACAAAAATATGTCACAAATAATATAAACATAGAATACAACAAAGGCAAAAAATAGGCTAAACCCACTAGGAAGCAACAGTTGTCCCCAGCAGAGTCGCCACTTTAGATTTTTTGACCAAATCAAAAGTAAGTATACAATTCGAGTCGCCACCGCACTTCTATTTATCCAAAAGAAAGGTTAGAAAGAGAACAAAAACCAAGTAAGAAGTTTTATCAAATCAAAAACTAATAAAGATGTCAGAGATCTGGGTAAGGGGGTTGGTTATGAAATGGGAAGGTTTTAAGCACCCAAAACATCCTTAGTACTCTAAGGGTGCCCTTTTTGAAAATGTGCATTGTAGGTTGGTATTTATGAAAATATTTGTGAACACAAGATTGGGGAGATGAGAAGAGAATATACATATTATTTACAATTTATTGTTTAAATGGATAAACCCATTGCCTACGTACCATCACAAAGGTAGGATCAAAACCTCGTAGTTCGGGGTAAAAATCTCAAAAGATCGGTGAATTGATTTGGTCAAAAGCCTTAAGGTCTTTTGTTATCAAAGGGATAAAACTCAACCTAAACCAACAATCCACCATGTGAGGAGAGCTTCAACATACTAGTGAGGGATCCACCCTATAATAAGTATGGAAGACTTATAGTCCAATCACTAAGGAAAAGGTGAGGTTTACATCAACCACTATGGTAACTCAAACCTATGGCTAATGTTTATGAAATTTTTTAACAAAGGTGGCCATTGGAACCACAAAAACAACTTAAAGTGAGTTGTATTTACAAATTAGAAGTATTTGCAAAATGAAGTCAAAGTTGACTTAAGGTTCATTCACAATGAGTATTAATGAAAAGAGTTTGAAAAAATCAAAGGCATAGGGCCTAGGTTTCTATTTTGAAAACCATGTCAAAGTTTGTACAAAAAGAGTTTTTCTTGGGTTAGAGTGGAGAGAAGAAGAGAAGGGTTAGTCCTAAACATGCAAAGATGAGAGAAGAGATAAAACCCTTGGAGTTCCTTTCTTGAGATCATAAAGATGATTCAAGATGCTCCTTTCCTTTGGACTTAGCAAGCAACAAGCAATCAAGCAAATATTATATTCAAGCTCCTAGGATCTCCATTTGGCTTGTCTCTCTTAACTTGGATATTCATGACAATGGTCCTTCTTACTATCTCAAGTTGGGATCCCTATCACACAAGAACAAACAATCAAAAAGTTCACAATGCAATAAGAGGAATGGACAAAGAAATGAGTTTAGATTAGGGTGTCCTTTCAAGTCAACTTTAAGATTAAGCATTCTAAAGGCATGAGGCCTAGTTTCTCTTCAATCAATTTAGCATTCTAAAGGCATGAGGCCTAGTTGCTCTTGAACTCCTTTAAGCATAGGTAAGGTCCTAATTCTAAGTCCTTTCTCCTTTTGCATTGGGTTCACACAAATAGAGATAAAACAAACACAAAGCAACAATATTTTTATTCACAATAATGAGCTCAAGTGAGCAAAAGGCAAATAGCATAAACATAAAATATGAGCTCAAGTGAGCAAAGTAAAAAGCAATATGAATAAATGAGCAAGAAATTAAATTGCATTAAAGTAAATTGCAAGAATTAAATGTTTGAATTAAAGTTAGTAATTAGTAGTTAATGTTAGTGTGTCATAAGACAATTTAGCGCTATGTTAAGCAATTGTAAGTGGACTAATGTAGTAGTCACACCTATCTGAGGCCGGTCAATAAAATTATAGGCAAATAAACACAAGTTAGAGATCATGACTAGTAAGCCAAGATCCTACAAATTGCCATGCCAAAAGAAACGAAGGAAAGACCTTGTATGGATTTCAGGTTCTTTGCTTGACCAAGAAGCAACCTATCTTGGACACAAAGCAACTCACTTGATCTTTGATCAAGTTGAGTTTGATTTGGGTCAAAGAAGGTTAAGCCTCTCATATGTCAAGGCTAACCACAAATCATTAACTCATTGGCCAAAATAAAAAGAAGAAGATGAAGATGAAATGAAATGGATAAAAGGAAGAATTCAAATGACATAACCAAAACACAATGATCAAATGTGAATGAAATTAACATCAACCAATGTAAAACAAAAGAGGAATGGAGATTAGAGGTCAACAAAGTCAAACATATTTTTTTGGTATTTTTGAAATTAAAATAAAACATAAAATAAAATGAACAAAGTATTGTCAAAACTCAAATTCAATTCAAACCAACTTGGATAAGTCCAATTGAATCATCATAGGTCTAACATGGTCAAACAAGGTTTGATAAATTTTCTCAACATTTTTTGAAAACAGAAACTATTTAAAATCAATTAAAAATAATAAAATATAACACAAATGAATTAAAATATCAAATAAATCTCAAATCAATTAAGAAATTAATGAGAATATTTTTCACAGACTTATCATGATCCATATGTGATAAGAAAATATTTTTGGAATTTTTGGATATCAAAAAGTAATTAAAATGAATTAAAAACTATTAAAAACAAAATAATTCACAAAAAATATTAAATGGAATCACAAAAATAATTAAAAATCAGATTATGAAACCAGATTTTTCAAGAAAATTTTTAGTGTTGGTCTCACATTTTTGTGATTCCAAATAAAATAGTTATGAATTTTTGAAATAAAAGAGAAATAAAGAAAATAAAATAGAAATTTAAAAAAAGAGAAAAATCAGGGAGCACTTGACCCATTTCATTAAATGACGTGGACATATCAGGTGGTCCAAAAGTGCGCGCGTACCATGGTCCACAGTCAAACGCGTTACAAACTGAATTAAAAAAAGTCAAAAGAATCATTGGCTAGGATTAGAACGCTGAAGCCTCATCCAAGGGCCTGGAATCATCCACGTGGGGACAGTGGTGGAAACCACTGTCTTCTCCGGTGAACCAACTGATTCCGACCACCAGTTGCAGGTTTTTGAACCTCAACTAAAATGCTTGAGCCTTATACCAAAATGAAGCTGGGGTGATGTACATCACCCCTGTAATCTTGGATTGTTCTCAAGATCTCTATCAAGTGAGATATATGAGCTTGAATATCCAGGTGTGTAAACTGAAACTTCTCAAAACACAAAATCAAGACCACCACTGGCCTGTCTCTTGCTCGAGGACTTCAGAAAAGCATTCAAACACAACCAACTCACATTGTATGATGAGATTCAGATCAAAACAGTTGGATCATATACCTTTGAAGAACAACTTTAAACAGCACGATCTGCTCCAATTCTTGCTTCCACTTTGATCAGGAGATGATGATGATGATAGGCTTAGGAATTGGAACTTGAAGATCAACTGATTTTGTTGAAATTCAAGTTTAAAAGTGAGAAATAAAATCAGAATTCCTTTGAGTAATGGCTGGGTTTTCACTTCTGTAGAGTTTTAGGTTGCCTTGAGGTTCAAATTTGAATGAGGCAAGGCATGTATTTATAGCTGAGATGCAAGCAAGCAAGTGCCAAACTCGTGTGCATGAAGCCTTGGGTCCTCCATGCATGGGCCTGTACAGGCGCATGTGAGGCCCAGACAAGATTGGAAATGAATGCTGAGCTCATTTGAAGAGGTTTTGGACATGAAATTTGAACTGCAATGGCTTGTGCATGAAAATTCAATGTGAAATGCATAATTGGGCATAAATGTTCCCCTCTTCAAAAGTCACACATAAAAAATCTAATCATAGGCATGTGAGTAATGGTTGGAAAGGTCTTGACATAAGGAACAAAAGCTATGTTGGTCAAAAATCCATTTCGAGTTTGTAAATTTGTGAAAACTGACCTTGAAGTTTGAGGTACAAAACATGTATAAGTTCCCTTTGAAGATTTTTCCAAAAAATGACCAACTTCAAGCCCTTCCGTTTCAATGAGGCAAGCCTCAAATGAAAAACCATTCAAAATAAAAGTTGTAGATATTTTCAAGATGATAAATTTGGAGTTAGAGTTTGCATAATTTGGATTTTTGATAAGAAAGTTATGGGCACTTGAAGTTAGACATTTTCAAGATTCAATAGTTTTGGTCCAAAGTGACCTATAATATTTTGTATTATCACATGTGTTTCTTTTAGGATTATGAAATTTTGTCCAACATAACATTTGAATTATACATATTAATATTTCCAATGCAATTGGTCTCACCTCAAAATCATAAAAAATGAAGAAGTTAGGTCCTTGGGAAGTTGACCCAAAATTGGGGTTTCAGTAAAAATGACCTATAATGTTGTGAAATGAATGATGACCTTCCAAGTTTCAAATGGATTTTTGATGAACATGAGAGTTGTTCATATGGTTCTTAAGAACATTTTTGATCTTAGGGTCATCTTCATTTGACAAACACATCAAAAGTTAGGTCTCAGTGGATCTCAGTTTGGTCAGATGATTTGACTGGTCAACTTCTCAAGGCCAAACTTCAAATCTTGATGAATGAATGATTGAGGATACTCACATAGGCTCATATATGCATAAAATAATGAATGAAATAACTTACCTTTATTGAATTTGATCGTAGGTTGGGGTTTCTTCATGAGCAAGGCACAATCAATGCATAGTTGAATTAGGGTTTCCTTGGGAAACAATTCTCAAGCCCTTTGGTTTATCTTGATAAAATTGGCAAATTGAGATACTTCGAAGGAATATATGATGATTAGGAACTTTGGGGACCATTGTCATGCTTGTTTTCATCTTCATCTAGCCACTTCATTGAGCATAGGAGCCTCCTAGGAGCAAAGGATCTCATGATTGCTTGAGCTTCAAAACAAGAGAGGTTAGTGACATATTTTTGTGCTTTTGGTTAGTAAACAAAATAAGAAAAGGAATAATATACAATTCAATCATGCTTGGTGGTCTCAAACCAACTCACACAAGTCCCAACCCTAGGGTTAAAGAGCCACACATGCTATGATCCTTGAGGCAATGCATTGAGCAATGATATGATGCCATGAGGGATCTTAGGGTCAAAATTAGGGTCTTACACGCTCCAAAGTATCAGTCTGGTGAATCTAGCAATTTGAGGCCTAATGATGATGATGAGGTACTCCGATTGATCAAGAAGAGCAAGTTTAATGTGGTGGAGCAGCTGCTCCAAACTCCCTCCAAGGTGTCAGTGTTGTCTCTGCTCATGAACTCTGAAGCACATAGAGAAGCATTGTAAAAGGTATTAGAGCAAGCTTATGTAGAGAATGATGTTATAGTGGATCAGTTTGATCATATTGTGGCTAACATCACCTCTTGTAACAATTTGAGCTTCTGTCAAGGAACTTCCTGAGGAAGGTAGGAATCACAATCTGGCACTGTACATTTCAATGAACTGTAAGGAGGATGCTCTGTCGGACGTATTGGTTGATACCAGTTCTTTATTGAATGTAATTCCCAAATCAACTCTTTCCAGATTGTCATATCAAGGAGCTCCGATGAGATATAGTGGCGTGATCGTCAAGGCATTTGATGGTTCTTGCAAGACTGTGATTGGTGAGGTGGACCTTCTTATGAAGATAGGTCCGAGTGATTTCCAAATTACTTTCCAAGTAATGGATATCCACCCGGACTATAGCTTCTTGTTAGGAAGGCCATGCATACATGAGGTAGGAGCCGTTACGTTAACACTACATCAGAAGTTGAAGTTTGTCAAGAATGGAAAGTTTGTTATCGGTGGGGAGAAGGCTTTATTGGTAAGCCACCTGTCGTCTTTCTCTTATGTAGAAGCTAGGGATGAGGTTGGAACTCTGTTCCAAGCTCTATCTATTGCTGAGGAAAAGATAGTTGGGGCACTTCTTTCCTCCTTCAAAGACGCTCAGAAGATTGTTGAAGATGGTATTTCTGATCAGTGGGGACGGATGGTAGAGGTCACCGAGAACAAGAGCAGAGTCGGTTTGGGATTCCAACGAGGTTCATCTGAGAATAGAGGTAAAGATATGCAACCCAGTTTCCATAGCGGAGGGTTCATTCATGGTAATGAACAACACTCAGCTGCCATGATCGAGGGTGATGAAAATGAAGACTGCACCAGTTTTGTGACGCATGGAAAAGCTTGCAACAATTGGATTGTTGTTGATGTTCATGTTATTATGCATCGTTCTAAGTAATCGATTTTATTGTTTTTGAAAATCCTTCTCCTATGCCTAAGGGAGAAGTGAACATTGTTGCCATTTTCAAATTTGATCATTAATAAAATGCAATTCTATTCATCGACATCTATCATGTTTTATTTTTACTTTTTGCTTTTTCTAAAAATGGTAATCACAAAAAACATAAATAAATGAATATGATTTGTCCATCTGCATAATATTTGGTCACCAATTCACTTCTCTAAAATCAAAGTATCAAATCATTATGCAGGTTGGTTTCTAAACCCATTGAATACAATGATCCTACTCCTTCTCCAAACTTTGAATTCCCTGTGTTTGAGGCTGAGGAAGAAAGTGATGAAGAAGTATCTGATGAATTGTCTTGTCTACTTGAGCACGAGGAAAAAGCCATTCAGCCATTCGAATAGCAGATAAAGTTAGTCAACTTGGGTTCCAAAGATGATGTGAAGGAAGTCAAGATTGGATCTAGACTGTGTCCAGAGGTCAAGAAGGATTGATTGATCTTCTTTGAGAGTATTCAGATGTGTTTTCTTTGTCCTATCAAGACATGCCTGGGTTGGATTCTGAGATTGTGGAGCATAGAGTGTCGTTGAAGCCAGAGTGCCCGCCAAGCAAGCAGAAGTTGAGAAGGACTCATCCTGATATGGTAGTAAAGATCAAAGAAGAAGTGCAAAAGCAGATCGATGCTGGTTTCCTTGTTACTGATGAGTATCCATAATGGGTGGCCAATATTGTGCCTGTTTTGAAGAAGGATGGAAAAGTCTGCATGTGTGTCGATTATAAGGATTTGAATAAAGTCATTCCGAAAGATTATTTTCCTCTACCACACATTGATATGTTGGTAGACAATACAGCTAAATTCAAAGTATTTTCATTTTATGGACGGATTTTCCATATATAATCAGATCAAGTTGGCACCCGAAGATATGGAGAAGACCACATTCATTACACCCTGGGGAACATTCTGTTATAGAGTGATGGCTTTCGGTTTAAAGAATACTGGTGCAACTTACCATAGGGCAATGACTACTCTTTTTCATGATATGATGCATAAAGAGATCGAAGTCTATGTTGATGATATGATTGCCAAATCCATTAATGAAGAGGAACATGTTAAACATTTGTTGAAACTATTCCAGCATTTGAGGAAGTATAAACTCCGCTTGAATCCCAATAAGTGTACAGTTGGTGTTCGTTCGGGTAAGTTGTTAGGCTTTATTGTCAGCGAGGAGGGTATTGAAGTTGATTCCGCCAAGGTCAAAGCAATACAAGAGATGCTTGTGCCCAAAATTGAGAAGCAAGTCAGAGGTTTCCTCGACCGCTTGACTTATATCTCAAGATTCATTTCACACATGACTGCTACATGTGCACCTATATTCAAGCTTCTTCGGAAAGACCAGTCTTGTGATTGGACTGAAGATTGCCAGAAAGCTTTTGACAGTATCAAAGGATATCTGCTTGAGCCTCCGATTTTGTCTCCGCTTGTTGAAGGAAGACCGTTGATCATGTATTTGGTTATGCTTGAAGAGAGTATAGGTTGTGTTCTAGGTCAGCAAGATGAAACTGGAAAGAAAGAATATGCTATTTACTACCTTAGTAAAAAGTCCATCGATTGTGAGACTCGGTATTCTATGCTAGAGAAGACTTGTTGCGCATTGGCTTGGGCTACTAAGCGTATGCTCTAGTATATTCTGAATCATACCACTTGGTTGATATCCAAAATGGATCCAATCAAGTATATTTTTTAGAAGCCTGCTTTAGCTGAGAGGATTGCCCGTTGGAAAATGTTGTTATCAGAGTATGATATTAAATACCGATCTCAGAAAGCAATCACAGGTAGTGTCTTGGCTGACCATTTGGCTCACCAACCGATTGAAGATTACCAGTTAGTGCAGTATGATTTTCCTGATGAAGAGATTTTGTACTTGAAAATGAAAGATTGTGATGAACCATTGCTTGAAGAAGGGCCAGAACCTGGTTCCCTTTGGGGTATGGTATTTGATGGAGTTGTTAATCAGTATGGTAATGGAATTAGGGCAGTGGTTATTACTTCTCAAGGCACACATTTTCCATTTACAGCTAGATTGACTTTCAAGTGTACAAATAATATGGCTGAGTAAGAAGCTTGCATTATGGGGCTTGAAGAGGCCATTGATATCATAATCAAGTATTTGGACGTCTATCGAGATTCTTCTTTGGTGGTGAATCAGATCAAAGGTGAATGAGAGACGAATCAACCCAGTTTGATACCATATAGAGATTATGCGAGGAGGATTTCAACTCTCTTTACAAAGGTTGAATTTCATCATATCCCTCGAGATGAAAACCGGATGGCAGATGCTCTTGTAATGTTGGCTTCAATGATTATGGTGAAGAATTGGAATGAAGTTCCCAATTTGACTGTGATGCGTCTTGATAGGCCAGCTCATGTGTTTGCAGTTGAAGAAGCCGAAGATGAGAAGCCGTGGTATTTCGATATCAAATTTTTTCTCCAAGGTCAGACTTACCCACCCGGGGCATCTTTGAAAGATAAGAAGACTTTGAGAAGATTAGCCAGCAATTTCTACCTGAATGGTGATGTGCTTTACAAGAGAAACTTCGATATAGCTCTACTCAGATGCGTGGATATACACAAAGCATACTTATGGATGACTAAAGTCCATGAAGGTTCCTTTGGTACTCACTCCAATGGACATGCTATGGCAAAGAAGATGTTACAGGCAAGTTACTATTGGATGACAATGGAATCTGACTGTTGCAAGTTTGTAAAGAAATGCCACAAGTGTCAAATATATGCAGATAAGGTTCATGTTCCTCCGACACTATTGAGCGTCATCTCCTCTCCACCGCCCTTCTCCATGTGGGGAATTAATATGACTGGTATGATTGAGCCCAAAGCTTTGAATGGACATCATTTCATTTTGGTGGCTATTGACTACTTCACAAAGTGGATTGAAGCGGCATCGTATGCAAATGTAACCAAGCAATTTGTTGTAAGGTTTATCAAGAATCAGATTATATGTCGTTATGGTGTGCCAAGCAAGATCATTACTGATAATGGGTCGAACTTGAATAATAATATGGTTGAAGCTCTTTTCAAAGACTTCAAGATTGCACATCATAACTATTTTCCTTAGAGACCTAAGATGAATGGGGCTGGTGAAGCTGCTAATAAGAACATCATGATGATCATCCAGAAGATGGTTGTGACGTACAAGGATTTGCATGAGATGCTCTCATTCGCTTTGCATGGGTATCGTACATCCATCCGCACTTCAACAGGGGAAATCCCTTTCTCGCTTGTTTATGGCATGGAAGATGTGCTCCCGATAGAGGTTGAGATCCCATCATTGTGTGTGCTCATGGAAGCCAAGTTGACTGAAGCTTAATGGTGGCAAACCAGATTTGACCAGCTGAATTTGATTGGAGAGAAGAGGTTAACTGCCATGTGTCATGGTCAGTTGTATCAGTGGAGAATAAAGAAAGCTTTTGATAAGAAGGTCAGACCTCGTGTGTTCAGAGAAGGTGACCTTCTGCTCAAGAAAATCCTATCTTTCAGACCAGATTCTAGGGGAAAATGGACTCCTAATTATGAAGGCCCATATGTTGTTAAGAGAGCCTTTTTGGGAGGTGCTTTGATTCTTATAACTATGGATGGTGAAAAGTTCACTCGTCCTGTGAACGCATATGCAGTCAAGAAATACTTCGCCTAGAAAGAAAAGAACAACTCTCTAAGTTGAAAAGGCGAAAGGGCGGCTTAGGCAAAAATGAACGTCTCGGTGGATTGAAAACCCGAAAGGGTGTTCCAGGCAAAAGTTAGAGACATAAAACAGAAAAAGAATTATCCCGATAAATTGAATATCCCACCTTGGGGCAATTTATGCAAAATTAAGGGATTATGGAAAGTAACTGCATCCTGTTGATCTTTAGTCTTGAAGACTTTCTTGAGCAGATTGTCAGATTTTGATTGACCATCCCCGACTGACACCAAGAGTACAACGGATATCAAAGTTGGTAGAAGGATTAGTGATCATTGTATTCAATGTATCCCTTTTCCATGTAAATTACCATTTTCCAACTTTTGTAAAGATCTATGGAGTCTTGTCATTTACAGACTACCATCCCATTAAATAAAGTTGAGCTTTTTAATCTAATTGTTTCTACTATTGTTTAATTTAGCCTAATAGATTTATGTTTTTACTATGATCATTTTTGAAATTAAATTTTAATCAAAATTGTGTTTTCTTAAATATATAAAGCAATTACTTTAAGTAATCGATTTTATTAAAAGGAATATCAACAGTGGTTTGAAAAGCGGTAGGCCCAAAATGCGGAACATTATTGATTCTCCCAAGCAGTGGGCTTAATCCCTATTTCCTCCCTCGAAGCTTTTCAGTAACCGAGTTTTGTTGGTTTCCCCAACCGAGTTTGTTGGCCTCCCTTGAGTTGTAGGCGTGTTATTTCAGCAGTTTGCACGGTTTTGGCATAATTTTTGCTTCTCCGCAAGTCGTTAGAGTCACTCCTGATTTTGAGCAGCTTTTGTGGTTTCTCCCTTGCAGGGTTGTCTCCTATTTGATATGGTGTTGGCCTAAAATTCCCCGCAAAGTTGATAGTAGTTTACTCAGCAGATCTTTTCCTTGTGCTTTCCCCAACCAGGATTGAGCTTTCGAGATGTTTGATTTCTCTCCAGCAGTTGTTTCCCTCCTATGGGGATTGGCTAGGGGTAGTATCGATGATTCAAGCCAGTGACATTTGTATCCCTTGTGATCGTTTTGTCAGCATAATCATCATATATATACATATACACTCATATAATTTCATTATTGCATTATTATACTTTGTGATTCATTGTTTATTTTGATCCTCTACTATGGTGGTATACTTTTCCCCCATACAAATTTGGTTTGCCTGTCCTCTTTCAATTATAGAGTGTCAACCCATTAAGCAGAAAGACTCTAACCTTTCTCTTTCCCCACTGAGTTATTTCCTCGTGGATGATTGTTATTTCAGTTTCCTCCCCAGTAGAGTATCTAGACGAAACCATTCCCCTTGAGTTATATCCTCATTGGGTTGAGTCCTTGATTGACTGTTTCTTTCTAGATCTTACCTAGATATATGCTTTTCGTCCCCTGAGAGTATATTACCTAGTAACTGGTAATATTCTTCTCATGTTTCACTTTTGTCCAATACCCGGCAAGAGTAACTTTTTCTCCCCAGTGGATTCGTTTTCACGTTTCCCCAGGAAGTATATCCTTGATATGTTCATCCTAATCGATGACGAATATTTTCTTCCCTTGCTTGAGTCTATCCTTGATATGTTCATCCTAACTGATGACAAATATTCTCTTTTTAGTATTCTACCCAATAACCGGTAGTTGTAATCCCTATTTTGTTCCCGAGAGAGTTAATCCTTGATATGTTCATCTTGATCGGTGACAGGTTTCCTTCTCTTTGCGGTCTTTTGCCCAGTAATCGGTAGTTGTAAATCCTGTTTTTCCCCCTTTGCAGAGTTTATCCTTGATATGTTCATCCTAACCGATGACGGATATTCTCTTTTCGGTATTCTATCCAGTAGCTAGTAGATGTAATTCCTATTTCTCCCTTCTGAATCTATCCTTGATATGTTCATCCTAACCGATGACAAATATTCTCTTTCCAGTATTTGATAGATGTAATTCCTACTTTTTTAGGCAAGTCTATCCTTGATATGTTCATCTTAACCGAATACGGATTTTCTTTCCTTTGAGTCTATCCTTGATATGTTCACTTTATCCAGTGACATATATTCTCTCTCTTTGGTCTTTTGCCTAGTAACCGGTAGTTGTAAATCCTATTTTGTGGCTTTTCCCAGCAGTTTATTCTTACCCAGTAACTGGTAACGAATACACCTCCTGGTTGCCTTCAGCGAGTCATCCTTGATATGTTTACCCTAACCGGTAACGGATGTCCTCCCTGTCAGATTTTTGTTATCCCCTTACCCAAGTAACCGGTAATGGATAATAGATTTCTGCTCCTCCTGTGTTGAAGATATTTTCTTCCCCAGTTGAGTTTGAGTGTGCATTTCCTCAGTGAAATCGTCGTTTTCTGCTTGGCTCGAGTATCTCAGCTTTGTTCTGACCTACTCGTTTCCATTGTAGATGTCTTTTATTCCCCGGCTGAGTCTTTCCATTGATTTATTTTCATGGAATCCCTCGAGTCCCCCAGTTGTTTTTTAAAGTCGTAGCCTGGCCTACGCATAACCCTTTTATCCCCCCAGAGTCTCTATCTCCCAAGTGAGTTTTCCTTAGGGAATGCGTTATACTCCTGTGGACTTTCAGTCTCTCTAGATTCTTTTCCTTTGTGGCAATATTTTCCCCACAGAGATTTATTTTAACATTCATATCATATGCATCATGAGGTCTCTTAGGGACCAAAATTTGTTTCTATATGTTGATATTTAAGTCCATTCTACTAAGTCGATACGAAGATTTTAACCTTCATCTCCTTAGTTAGAACGTCCTTAAATAGGGGCAGCTGTAAGACCCTAATTTTGACCCTAAGATCCCTCATGTCATCTCATCATATGCATTAGCATGAGGATCACACTTTGGCATCCTCTTTACCCCTCATCCATTGGGTTTGCATTGGGAGAGATCACCAAGCATATTTAATTGTATCATACTTCATTTATCTTTATTTTTACTAACCAAAATACCAAATATATATCTTTGTATAATCTAACTCTTTTGTAGGTAGGGCACATGCTCACCTTTGATCTATCAAGCTCATATATAGGGTTCAAGACCCTCATTGCAAGGAGATCAATCAAGAATTGGTCTATTATGGCTATAAGCATCATATATGGATCCCCATGGTCTTCACATGTTATTTTGATCAAGAATTCATCAAGAGTTTGGAATTGGTTTGCCTTGGAAATCCTAGTTCATCTAGGTATCTTATGTAACTTCTTCAATAAGATTCTTCAACAATTGATCAAATATTTCAAGGGATACTTAAAATTTTATCATCTTATACATATATGATCCTCCATGAGTCCCAAAAGTCAAGAGAATGTCAAGCTAGCAAGTTGGTTCATGGTGGTTGACCAGAGGAATTCATCTTATCAAAATTGGGGTTCCCTAGACCTTATATCCTACAATGTTTGTCATATGAAAATTACTCCAACAGAAAAGTTACTCTAAATGACATTACAAACAACTTTCATTTTGAGGTCAAGAGCTAGTTTTTCTTGTAAAGTCATTTTTTATGGTGAAAGATTATATGTCATTTTGTTTAAACCCTAATTTGAAGGTCAACTTCCTAAGGCCATAACTTGCTAAATTTTTATGAGATGAAAGTCATTCAAGTTTCATGGTCAAATTAAAGATGTCTAATTCAACTTTTATGTTTGGAGTAAGAGAAAATCCAACTTTTAAATGATTGTGATATGAGGAGACATTATAGGTCATTTTGGACCAATGCCATTGAACAAGTGATTTTCCTCAACTTCAAAAATGCATAACTCCTTCATGCTAAATCCAAGTAAGGTCAAACTTGTGACCATTTTGAAGGACTTTAAGAGATATTCAACTTTAATGAAGGAACGTTTCTCATTTGAAGCTCATATGAAAAATTAGCCAAGGTGGAATAAGTGAACATATGGCTTGACACTTAGAATTTTTTTTGATATGTTTGATTTTCCCAACTTCCACCTCAAAAGTCATCATGATCCAAGCTTCAAATGAAAAAGTATTCAACATGAAAGTTGTTCCTCTTGATCTAACCTTTCGAAAAAGTCCAATTTCACCCATTTGGATAAAGTATGAGTGACTTGCGCATGGCTTGAACTTGGATCACCATTTGGCATAATTGAACTTGCATTCCTCATACACAATTTCATGGCTTATCAATGTGACTTCAGCAATGTTTGTACTCACTTTTGGACCTGGAGGGATGATTACATGGGCCTATCACACGCCCATACATCCATGCAATGAACATTGCTATTTTTGGAACTTTGATTCAAGTGTGCAAATAACAATCATTTGGCCTATAAATAGAGACCCTTACACTCTGAATTGAGGACCCTCTCATTTAAAGGATAACCTTGAGGATTTCCATTGGAAATCGAGTTTAAATCTCCACTATTTCGAGATTCAAATCTCCACTATTTCGAGATTCAAATCTCTAAGAGTCTTGTTGCTTTTGTTGATCCAATCTCATTCCATCAAGTGTCCAGAGCAAGGCCAAGTGGAATTGGAAGCAAGATCGTGTTCATACAGACCTGCATTGAAGATGATTTTCAGAAGTTTTCATCTCTTCAATTCTCACTCAGTTCTCCATAGTTCTTCTTGATTTTTGGTTGTCTGAAGTCCTACCAATGTAGGCAACAAGATTGAGTTGATTTGAGGTCAAATCGAAGCAACTCAGATCGTGATCCTCAAAATTCAACTCCCTGTATCTTTTAATATACTTGGAGTTAGGAGAAATTAAGGCCAAATTCGATCTCATGAGCATTTTCTCTTTAAATTAATGTCCTTCTTTTTTATTTTGGTGATAGTTAAAGGTGGACCAGCCCGGTGAGGTCCACCGGAGAAGAAGACCGAAGTTACAGCTTCAGTCGTGTGTTGGCATGTCTTAGACCATAAGATCATTGCAAAACGTTTTAATCTCGTGCATTGGTTTTAAATACCATCCCTGCGGCGCATTGACTAGTGTATATTGCGGAACGCGCGTTGAGGACCACTTGATTTGCCACCTCAATTAATGAGGGAGATCAAGTGGTCCACGTTTTTTTGCTATTTTCTGATTTTCATTTTATTTAGCTTATTTTTATTAATACATATTAATTTTAATATTGATCAAAAAAATATGAGACTTTCACCAAAAAAAATTAAATAAACCCCTCTTTCATTTTCTGAATTAGAATTATTTTTTGGATAATTATTAATATTTTTCATGATTTAATAGTTTTTGTGAATATTTTTAATTGTTTAAAAATAGTTTTAAGTTTCCAAAAAAAATGATTTTTTTTCTCCAAAGTCCTTTGACCTTGTTTGACCTATGATAAATCTCATGGCCATTTATTTAGTGTTTTGATGAGGTTTTAGGATTTTGACCAACCATAATTTAATTTAATGCATTTTTTATTGATTTTAATTGTTTAATTGCAAAATAAATTGTGTTGAGCTTTTGATATTGACTTGCTGAGTTTGACTTGTGTTGTTGGGCCTTGGTCAAGGTTGATTTGACTTTGTTGAGTTAAAATCACTGGATTTAGGGGATTGATGAAATATAAATTTCATCTCCCAAAATGAATGAATGATTTTAATTTGATAAAAGTCCTCCTTTGACCAATTTGTGTTGATTCCATTCCCTCTCCCTCTTCATCTCAATCCCATAATCTTCTCATTCATATCATGGACGTATGATATCTCAATATCCTAAGGCTAGTTGATTGCAAAATCAACATAAATATGGATGAGATTAGGTTCACCCCTTTTCAATTTTCTTTTAAGTGTGGTATGTTTTAGGAGTATGGTTCATAATACCATATCTTTAACATGCATTAACACTAAAATTTATATTTCCCGACCTCAAATAGTTGTGACTTCTACATAAGTCCAATTATGTTTGCTTAACATAGCGCTAAATTGTGACACAAAAGGCATAACATTCTAGTAAGTGAGATTGTAAGTCCCCCTCTTTCATGGTATTGTGTGGAAACTTTGCTTTTTTCCTTCTTTTGGAAGATGTCTTGGTTCAAGGATCCATGCTTGTGAATAGTGGGTTGAGTGTTCTCTAAAGAATGACTTAAACAACAAAAGCAAAAGCAATACTAACTATTAATCAACTAACAACTAAAATTTAATTTCAAGCCATTTACTTTTATGCACTTTAATTTTAAGTCTTTATTCATTTTCAATTATTCATACCATTTAACTTATTTACTTTAATGCCATTTTCACTTTGCTCACTTGAGCCTTATTTTGTGATTATATTGTGATTGTGTATACTTGTTTGTGTATTTTGTTTGTGGTCTTTTGACCTTAATGTACATAATAACAACAAAAACCCTAAAAAAGACTTGTGTGGACTGTTGGGTTTGATTTGAGATAATGGACTTAGAATAAGGCAACACTCCCTATGCAAAAGGACTTGGCCAATGCCAACTTTCATGAAACCAAGTGCTTGTGAAGTGAATTTTCATCTGAAGCAAGTGTTGAGATCCCATTTGAGTTCATCTACTACATGGTCTTATTTAAGTTGTTACTTTGAACTTGTTCCTAAAGCCTATCTCTGATTTTCATCTGATACATGAGAATTATGAAGAAGATCATGGAGTTGCTAAGCTTGGATGTGGATATCTTTATTTGATGTCTTGCTCTTCATCTTGCTATTTGTGTCTTGATATTTCTTGATTCTAAAGTCCAAGGGAAATTTGGGGTTTCTATATGACATTCTCGTCTATTGGATTGAAGCTCATTGGTCAGATCTTTTCAACTCTTAACTTTTATTTTTTGCTTAGGATTAGTCTCTTCATCTCCTCCCCACTTATTTAATTTCAAATCTCTCCCTCCCTTTAAAATCTTCTTTGCTTGTGTTTTCTAAACTTAGACCATATTGCAAATTAGAAACTTTGGCCTTATGCCATTGCATCTTAAAAACTCTTTTATTAATCAAACTTGTAAATGAACTTAACTATACTTGACTTAAAATTTCAAAAGGAAAAAAGAACTAACACTCATTCAAACCTTTTTAGGCCTTCCGTGCCTTTGTAAAACTTAAATTTTTTGCTAAAAGCAATACATTCACTTTGAAATTGTTACCACGAACTACGAGGTTTTGATCTCTCACTTTATGTTGGTACGTAGGCAAAAGTCCGAAGGTCTTGTCAAACACAAAAATATAATTAATGAATTCTTTTCTCATCCCTCCATTATATTTTATTGCAAACATCATTTTATACAAAAACACATATGCACACAAGAAAGGGCTCCCTAGGAGTACCTAGGACACTTTGGGTGCTAACACCTTCCCTTTGTGTAACCAATCCCCTTACCTATAATCTTTGGCATTTTATTAGTTTTGATTTGAAAACTTCTTATCTTTTGGGTTTTGTTCGTACTTTTCTCTTTTCCCTTGGAAACTATAAAAGTGCGGTGGCGACTCTGGTTTAATTGATGTCTAGCTTATCCATAGCTCGATGGTCATGAATTTACCGCTACATATATGAACCCCATATGTGAGTTCCACTCTAGGGCACCCGAACATACAATCAAGAATTGTAAGGTTTTCAGATATAAGGTACAAGACTTAATTAATTCCAAAGATATCTCCATCATGCCTAATGACCCTAATATGAATAACAATCATATGCCTCCTCATGCTGGTCCTTCTATGAGTGTCATAGAAGAATCTGAAGAATGAAATCTTGTGTCAAGGGTGGATAGAATGAAGACTTGTTTTGCAGTGGTTAAAGATTAACTTTTGAAACAAGACATGTTCCCCAAATGTCAAGATGACTGTGAACAGTGTTTTGAGAATCCCCAAACGTGTGAAAAGTTGAGATTTGGTGTCCAACAACTAATGAATCAAAGGAAAATTCTGGTAGAGCAAGTTCTTATAGATGAAAATATGACTACTTTGGAAATTCCCTACTATCAAGCTCAAATACCGGTACCAGCAAATCCATTGACTCTTTTGATAATCATTGTACCATTTCCTTTCCCTTTTGAGATTACAAAGGTCATTCCTTGGAATTACGATTCTGCGGTCTACATTCATGGGTAGAAGCAAGAAGATAAGCCTTTTCTGATCAAATAATCAGTTGTTACTAATATTGCTGGAATAGAGGAATAACTAGAAGTGGGCGAGTGTTTGTATTTGCACCACCTCCAGAGAAGAATATTGTTGAAGCCTTAGCTAAAGGTAAAAGCAAACAGATTGTCAATGCTGACCAAGAGCAGAATCCTCCTTTGAATACATCTCTTTTAGAAGAAGTCAAAAAATTTCTCCGCATCATAAGAAGAAGTGACTACAAGGTGGTTGAAAAACTCAACCAGATGCCATCAAAGATATCCATTTTGTCTTTACTATTGTGTCATGAAGGATATCGGCATGCTCTCATGAAATTCCTAGGGGAAACCCATGTTCCTCGGGAGATAACGGTAAATCAATTTGAAGGGGTTGTGGCCAACATTGTAGTAGGAAGTTGCATGGGGTTCAATGACAACGAGTTACCACCTAAAGGGAAAGATCATAACAAGGCATTACACATTTACATAGAGTGTGTGGACACAATTTTATCCAGAGTTTTGGTTGATACAAGGTCGTATTTGAATGTATTACCCAAGAACTCCCTAACAAAGCTAACAATAGAGGGACTGATGATTAAGCCTATCACTTTAGTGGTGAGATCCTTTGACCACTCTAAAAGATTAGTTATTGGAGAAGTGGACCTCCTCATTAATATTGGTCCCCATACCTTCCTCATCACCTTTTATGTCATGCATATATACCCTGCATATAGTTGTCTCCTGGGCCGACCTTAGATCCATTCAGTCGTGGAAGTTACCGCAACTCTTCATCTGAAACTCAACTTATAGTCAATGAAAAGCTGATCATTATAGATGGGGAAGAAGATATAGTTGTGAGCTAGTTATCATTATTCGGGTATGTTGAGGTGGATGGGGAAATTCATGAGACCCCTTTCAAAGCCTTCGAGATAGCGAATGTGATAATGGCTCCTCTTTTTAAAGAACCCAAGAAGCCTGAACTTTCCATGTCCTCCTAGAATAAAGCAAAAACGGTAGTGAAAGCTCGTCACCCTGAAGGTTGGGGCAGACTACTTGAGCTACCTGTAAAGAAAGATTTATTCGGATTGGGGTATCAATCACATCAAGATGAAGAGAAGAGGATAATTCCAAAATCAGCCAAAGGGAAGATTCTCCCATTACCGGAAACTTTCACCAGTGCTAGACGCCTCCATGAAGGCCATATTTCCTTGGGAGATGAGGAAGACAACAATATTAATACAACGTGTCTTGTGTACCAGAATGCTCAAGGAGAAGAACTTACCAACTGAACTTCTGTGGACATCCCTGAAGTCACTTTAATTGAAGACAATTTTTTTTGTTCTGTTTCAAATCCATATGCTCCGCCCAAGGCATAATGGAAGCTTGTAGGCCCCCCCATCATTTTCAAACAAAGTTTATCATAAATAAAAGAACATTTTACATTCAATTGTGTTCCCTATCTTTAGTTTTTCCCTTACAAATATGGAAATATTTTTCTTTCATACATTTTTTCTTTTCCATAATTCTAAAATAAATCATGAATCAAATCATGCAGATCCACCTCAGATTCCATTAATAACAATATTGTTATGGTCCGTTATGACTCTGATAATCCAATCTACCATATTGATAAGGATTGTGAGGAAGATTGTTAACTCCCCGAGGAGTTGGCCAAATTATTATAGCAGGAATTAAAGGTTATTCAACCACACTAGGAATCAGTGGAGATCATTAACTTTAGAATAAAGGACGATAAAAAAGAAATCAAAATAGGCGCCGCCCTGGAAAATGATGTGAAGAAGAAATTGATTTAACTTCTGCACGAGTATGTAGATCTGTTTTCCTGGTCGTACCTAGACATGTCGGGACTTGATACATATATTATTGTGAACAGATTGCCTCTCAAAAGAAGGATGTTTATCGGTAAAGAAAAAATTAAGAAGAACTTGACCCGACATTGCTATCAAGATCAAAGAACATGTTCAGAAACAACTTGGTGTAGGTTTCTTGGCAGTGGCAAATTATCCTCAATGGGTTTCAAATATTTTACCATAAGAAAGATGATAAGGTACAAATTTGTGTTGATTATAGGGATCTAAACAAAGCGAGCCCTAATATGACTTTACACTACCTCACATTAACGTGTTGGTGGATAATACATATCAATTGTTTGTATTTTCATTCATGAATGGCTTCTCCGGTTACAACCACATCAAAATGGCCCAGGAAGACATGGAAAAGACCACGTTCATCACCCGTTGGGGAACTTTCAGTTACAAGGTTATACCCTTCAGTTTAAAGAACGTCGGTGCGACTTATCAACAAGTAATGGTGTCTCTTTTCATGATTTGATTCATAAACAAATCAAAGTATAGGTCAACGATATGATTTCAAAGTCCCAAATTGAAGAAGAACATCTTATACATCTGCAAAAATTGTTTACACGATTGAGAAAATTCAAACTGAGGTTGAATCCCAATAAGTGTACCTTCGGGGTAAGATCCGAAAAATTGCTTGGTTTCATTGTAAGCCATAGTGGAATTGAGGTCGATCCTGATAAGGTTAAATCCATAAAGAGTATGTCATCACCAATAACAAAGAAAGAGGTTCGTGGTTTCCCAGGGAGATTGAACTACATTTCTAGATTCATATCGCACCTTACAGGCACTTGTAAACCTATATTCAAGATACTCCGTAAAGATCAAGTTGTCAAGTGGAATGATAACTTCCTGAAAGCATTCGAAAGAATAAAACAATATCTGCAAGAGTCACCGATATTAATGCCTCAAGTGTCGGGTAGACCTCTCATCATGTATCTTACTGTTCTCGAGGAATCTATAGGATGTGTACTTGGGAAACATGATGAGATAGGTAGAAAAGAGCACATCATTTACTACTTAAGCAAGAAGGTCACTAATTAAGAAAAGAGACATTCACTACTTGAGAAAACATGTTGTGCACTTGCATGGGATGTTAAACGCCTGAGACAATACATGTTGACCCATACAACATTATTGATATCAAAGATAGATCCGATCAAGTACATCTTTGAAAATACCACTCTCGCCGAAAGAGTTTCCCATTGGAAAATGGTATTAACATAATACAACATTCAACAAGTCACCCAAAAGGCCATTAAGAGGAGTGTGTTGTCAGATTATCTCACACATCAACCCGTGAAAGATTATCAGCCAATGAAGTTTTACTTCCCAAATGAAGATATCATATTTTTAGAGACTATGAAATTACATGCCCTGATGAAGGTCCTGAACCAGGAACGTGATGGACGCTCATGTTCAACGGTGCTTCAAATTTGCAAGGTCATGGGATTGGGGAAATTATTACTTATCCAACTGGTTTTCATCTTCCTTTCACTACAAGATTGTGTTTTGACTGAACAAACAACATGACAGAATATGAAGCATGCATCTTCGGAATTGAAACAACCATTGATTTGAGAATAAAAATTCTTGAAGAATACGGAGATTCAACTCTGGTTATCAGTCAGGTCAAAGGAGATTGGGAAACTCGTGATCATAAGTTGATTCCATACAAGGAACATTTCTTGCAGCTGATACCCTACTTTAATGAAATCACTTTTCATTATATCCCCAGGGAAGAAAATCAGCTGGCAAGCGCTTTGGCTACCTTGGAATCCATGTTCAAAGTCAAGGGGGCCAACGAAGCACCCTCTATAACAATTGAACATCTGGATGAACCTGCATATTGTCTAGAAACTGAAGCATAACATATTGATAAACCTTGGTTCTACGACAGCAAAAGGTATCTAGAGAAACATGAGTATCCCAAGAACGTGTCATTACAGATAAGAAGACCCTGAGGAAGCTCTCATACAAATTCTTCTTGAACGCGGACGTGCTCTACAAAAGAAATTATGACTCGGTCTTGCTTAGATACATGGATATACACAAAGCAGACCTGATCGTGAAAGAAATCCATGAAGGATCCTTTGGGACTCATTCCAATAGGAACACGATGGCCAGGAAGATCTTGAGGGCAAGTAATTAGTGGTGGACAATGGAAGTTGATTGTTATCGCCACATATAAAGGTGCCATAAATTCCAGATCTATACATACAAATTATATGTACCACCGACTCCCTTGAACGTCTTGACATCACCTTGGCCTTTCGTCATTTGAGGCATGGAAGTGATTGGACGTATTGAACCAACTTCTTCAAACGGACACCGATTATTCTTAGTAGCCATTGATTACTTCACCAAATGGGTGAAGATTGTTTCTTATGCAAATGTCACCAAACAAGTGGTTGCTCGCTTCCTAAAGAAGGAATTCATCTGCTATTACAATATTCCCAACAAGATCATTATTGATAATGGATCTAATCTTAACAACAAGATAATGAAAGAGTAATCCAAAAGCTTCAAGATTAAACACTATAACTCGTCGCCATACCGTCCAAAGATGAATGGCGTTGTTGAGGCAGCAAACAAGAACATTAAGAAGATTGTCCAGAATATGGTGAATACATACAAAGACTGACAGGAAATGGTACCTTTTGCCCTACATGGCTACCATACTTCGGTACGCACTTCTGTAGCGGTAAATTCATGACCATCAAGTTAGGGATAAGCTTAACGTCAAATAAACCAGAGTCGCCATCGCGATTTTATTGTTTCCAAAGGAAAGGGGAAAAGTACGAACAAAACCCAAAGATAAGAAGTTTTCAAATCAAAACTGATAAAATTCTAGAGATTACGGGTAAGGGGGTTGGTTACACAGAGGGAAGATGTTAGCACCCAAAGTGTCATAGGTACTCCTAGGGAGCCCTTTTTTATGTGTGTATGTGTTTTTGGTATAAATGATATTTGAGAAAAATAGAGTGTGGGGATGAGAAAAGAATTCATTAATTATATTTTTGTGTTTGACAAGACCTTCAGTCTTGTGCCTACGTACCAACATAAAAATGAGGGATCAAAACCTCATAGTTCATGGTAATAATTTCATTTTCCACTATATAGTCAAATTGGTAAAATGGGAATTGGCTTTAACTGAGTATTATTTAACTTACATGCCTTTAAAGGCTGTCAAGATACAAGTGGCAGCAAACTTTATAGTCGACCACTCTATAGTCAAAAACTCCCTAAACCATCTGTAACTTGAACCTAGGAAGTTATACTTCGACGATTCTAGTCATAAGGATGGAACGGGTGTGTGATTATTAATTACTTTTCCTAACAAAATTTAAGTACAAGGTCGAAGGCCTTTGTTCAAACAACGAGACTGAGTATGAGGCTTTGAATGTCGGACTTGAGATCTTGTTGGAATTGGGGGCAACTCGAGTTGAAATAATGGGTGACTCAGAGTTAGTGATAAAATAAATCATAAAGGAGTACAAATGTGTTAAATAAAATTTAATTATGTACTTTGTCATAGCTAGTAGCCTCTTACGTAAATTTGAAATGGTAAGCCTTTGACACATACCTCAACTTCAGAATCAATAGGCCAATGATTTGGCTCAAATTGCCTATGGGTATAAAATTTCAAAAGAAAAATTGCAAGATGTAATCAGGTCAGAGGAAGAGTTGTGTCAACCATACTATCCCCATCATATTTGGAGATAACGAAGCTATGATATGCTGCCAAAGAGAATTTTGAGATACTAGCCATAGACAGTTTGACATACGAAGATTGGAGAAAGCCAATAGTAGAATATTTAGAAAATCCAACAACATCTACTGAACGAAATGTCAGGTATCGTGCTTTAAGTTATATTCTTATGGGGAACAAATTATTTAAGGAGACACCTTAATGAGACCTACTCAAATGCCTTAGTGAATCTGTGGCATACTTAGCCATCTCTAGTGTACATAGTGGGGCATGTGAGGCACGTCAGGTGGGTCATAAGATGAAGTGGTTATTGTTTCGACAAGGAATGTATTGGCCTACCTTGATTAAGGATTGTATTGAATTTGTTAAAGGGTGCCAAGTGCATGCGGGCATACAACATGTCCCTGCAAGCGAACTGCATTCCATTGTGAAGCCTTGGTCTTTTTGAGGTTGGGCATTAGACCTTGTTGGAGAAATTTGACCAGCGTCATCTAAAATTCAAAGATACATTCTAATGGGTATAGATTATTTCACTAAGTGGATTGAGGCTATACCTTTAACGAATGTGGATCAAGAAGTTGTAATCGAATTCATCCAAAGACATATCATCTACTAGTTTGGAATCCCAGAAACTATAACAATAGATCAAGGATCATTTTTCACTAGTCGAAAGGTCCAGGAGTTTTCTAAAAAAAAGGGGTTCAAGTTATTGACATCTACACCTTATTATGCTCAAGCTAATGGTCAGGTTGAAGCAGCAAATAAGGTAGTAATTGGGTTAATCAAAAAGCATGTGGGAAAAAAACCAAGGAATTGGCATAAGACATTGGGCCAAATTTTATGGGCATGTCAAACCTCCCATAAAGAGGCTAAAAACACTACGTCTTTTCGACTAACGTATGGTCATGATGCAGTTTTGTTAGTCGAAATCTACTTGCAGTCAACAAGAATTCAAAGACATAATGAAATTCCATTTGAATCTTATTGGAACATGATGTTGGATGAATTAGTTGACTTAGACGAAGAAAGATTAAATGTCTTAGAAGTGTTAAAAAGACGGAAAAAGAGAGTAGAAAAAGCATACAACAAAAAGGTTAAAGTTAAACTGTTTTCTACTGGATATCTAGTGTGGAAAGTAATTTTACCCATGGATCGAAAAGATGGAACATTTGGAAAATGGTCCCCTAAGTGGAAAGACCCTTTTCAAATTATCCAAGTTTTTTCAAATGGCGCATACGAAATTAAAGAATTAGCTGAGGATCGAAGGCTCTTGAGAGTGAATGGGAAATATTTGAAGAAATATAAGCCTACACTTCAAGAGATAAAAATAACGAAGGAATAATTCATTCATAACAGTCGAAGCCAAAATAGTAATGTCACATTGGATACATTGCCAAAATGGCTAAGTCATTATATAAAAAGCCACAAAGGGCTTTAAGTCATTACATCAAAATCAAATTTTGAAGAGACGTTTTGGAAAAGTTATCATAATAACTGTGGAGTCATAGCAGGTGAACAATTTGTGACGTCGAAATGGACTTTTAAAAAATGTCTTTTTCTTCGTTATGTCGAAAAAGACATTTTTTGGGGGAAATTTGTTAGCTGGAAGTTTCGACGTCGAACCTGATTCTATATAATGAGCAAAAGAAAAGAAAATATCTTTGAAGATGTTTTGGACTTCGGCATAAAAAGCATTGTTTGAAAAGTCCAGTCGAAGTGATCCTTGTGTAAGAGGAAAAAGTTGTATGAGACTTAGAAATATTTCTAAGTTTAAAGTGATAATTCGACAGAGGCAACATTAAGGTTGTGTTAGACAGAGATGTTTGATTTTGAATAAAAGAAGGATAACCGTATTTTGTCCTTATCCAGTTTCAAGAAAAGACGCGCGGAACGTTATGATGGATGGAAGACATGCCGAACGCGATGTGTCACTGTCTGGGAGAAAAGTCGTAGGTAGCGGTTATTTCTACTTAGTATATATAGGGGTCTTAGTGTTAGAATTTCCGTGTGTTCAATTGTTGTACAAATACTCAATATTACTCAAAGCATCTAGTGTATTGAGAAAAGAGTGTCATTGAGAATGTACGTTTGATAACACCATTTTTTACATTTCAATTCAACTTTATGTATACTTTTTCATAATTTATCTTCCATTGCAAGTTATTTTCAAGCACCTTTATTGTACTTTCCTTTACATTCTACAATTCATCTCTTTAAAAACCTTTTAACCGAACAATCTTCAAACATGAATGTTATCGAAGTGTTAATCACTTTCCAAATATAATTTCAAAAATAACACATGTCCTAGGATCAATCTGGTCGATCCTATGAGTAACCAAAGCATTTTTGATTTGGAAGACTAGTGGATATTTACTAATTTTCACGGTAAATAGGAAGTAAGAAGAGCTTCCACTTGAGGGGGAGCATTGCGGACTCACACTTGAAAGAGAGTGTTGAGAATGTATCAAATGTGAGTAGCGTGGGTAATAGTCCCACATTGGTTGGAAATGTAGAGACTTGAACATTTATAAGTGAAAGAACTCATCCACCTATCACCTTAAGCTTTTGGGTGAATATATGGTGTGTCTATAACAAAGGTGTTGCTCTAAAAGAAGAAGCCTCACAATGTTCAATGCTCCATTTTAAAAAACTTCCCCAATAGGGGGCACATATTAATGGCGTGAACATGAATTTTTGAAATTTTTAGACTTTAAAGGTGCAACTATCGCCATACTCATCTCACGCTCAAATTTTCATGGGAAAACCGTAGGTTATTTCTTCCCCATCCCACTTCATTTTTTTTCAGGTTTTTGTGTGGCCATAATGTATGTTAAGCACTCTTAATGGAAAAGCAATTTGCTTTTTCCATTGCAAAAGAGGAGTGACACTAAGATACATTCTCTCTCCTATATTATTTTACATTGCGGAAGACTTACAAAGTCAAGTTATCACATTGACTCTTCAAAATGGGAAAATATAACCTACGAAACTAATCATGAGTTAAAAATTCCCACATATATGCTATATACGGATAATATCCTAGTAAAGAGAACAAAAGATCCATCAAGAAAATACTCAAGATTTTAAAATATTATGGATAAGTTTTACGTCAAACTATTAATAGAGACAAGATAGAATTTTATGCAGGAGCAATAACCACCCAAAACGACCCAAAACGAAGAGAGCATTCATACTTGGTTGAGTTTTAACCATGGTAAAATTCCTTTTTCCTATCTTAAATATCCATTTTTCAAATGAAAATCAAAAGTTACACTTCCGGCATATAATCCATAATATCATAACCAAATTAGCTACTTAGAAAATGGAAATTTTATCCATTATAAGAAGAATCTAATTAATAAAGTATGTCATACATGGTATGTTGGTCTACTATTTTCACATTTATTTGGGGCCAAAAAAGGAGCTAGCTTAACTACACTCATGCTTCATAATTTTTATCTGGATTAGGACACTATGATTAGAGAGATCTATATGATGTCTTTGAAAATGGTTTGTAAATAGTAGGACGAAGGAAAATTAGGTCTTAGATCAGTTCGGTAATTGAATGAGGCCATTAATCTTCTTTCGAGCAGTAAAATGTTAGTATCACATAAGGATTTGGCCTTAATTTGCAAATCTAGATATATTGGAAAATATCTGCCTATAACCTATCATACAAAATCTTCAATTTTAGCGATGATAAAATTATATTACAAAGGAACAATAAAGAATATCAAATTAATAATTGGCATTGGAAAAAAACATTAATTGTTATAATTATAACCGATTGGGTAAACAAATAAAGAATATGTAGGAGCAATAACCACACAAAGGGAAGAGATAATTCATACATGGTTGGGTTCTTATTATTCATTTGAATAGGAAAATTTAAATTTATAAACCTAAATTTGTAAATCTAAATACATTAGAAAGATCACCCTAGAACCTACCACATTAAAACTTAAATTTGATTGGGAATAAAATTATATTACAAGAAAACAATAAATAGTACCAGATTAATAATAGACAATTGATTATTGAAACTGTAATCGGTTTGGTGAATCTCTCTATAAAAGTGTATTATAATTCACTTATCTAAAAAAACTAATAAAAGACATGTTGGTTTCCACTGACCAAATAGTATGAAGATTAATATTAATATATAAAAAAATATAAAAAAATATATTTAGCTAATTAAATATAATTATCTGAATGTCGCAATTTTTCATTGGTCATATTTTACTTTTCAATTGTAAAGTTGTATAAATAAAAGTGTATTATAATCTACTTATCTAAAAAAAATAGTGAAAGACACGTGCGTTCCATTGATCAAGTAGCATGAAGAGTAATATTAATATATATAAAGAAAATATATTTAGTTAATTAAATATAGTTATCTGAATGTCGCAATTTTTCATTGATCATATTTTATATTTCAGTTGTGAAGTTGTATAATATATCAAAGATATTCACAAAATCACAAATAATTTTTTTTACCAATAATCAAAATATTCTATCAATAATAAATTTTTTCAGTTTATAAATATATTTGTATCAATAATAAATTTTTTTCGTTTATAAAAATATTTATATCAACAATACACTTTTTTTCGTTTATAAAAATATTTATATCAACAATAGATTTTTTTTCTGTTTATAAAAATATTTGTATCAATAATAAACTTTTTCCGTTTATTAAAATATTTGTATCAACAATAGATTTTTTTTCATTTATAAAATTATTTGTATCAACAATACATTTTTTTTCTCGTTTATAAAAATATTTGAACGGTTGTTTTTCAAAAATTATTTGGATCTTAAAATATAATGTCATAAAAAAATCATTTTTATAAATCCTATTCTTACAATAATTTCACTTTTATATTACATTTCATTTTATATTGTATATAATATTTATTTTATACTAAATTTCAATTTTTTAATTTATATCAATTAATTTTTTAAGCATTATTACCCTAAACATTTCAGATTTCATAATTATTCATGAATTAGTATCATAATCATTTATTTTTGTTCATAAATATGCATTTAAATTGATTTTTTTTCTTATTTGAATTTATAAATATAATTCTATTGTCATTTAAAATATAATATTTTTTAATTATAAATTATTACATATTTAATACTCTTTATATAATTAAAACATACTTATTTTTTATATGCTATATAGAAACATTTATTATAAATATGATCATTCTATTCATGTGCTTAAAATATGATCATTCTAGTCACTGCATCATTTATTTGTTGTAGTAACTCTTGTCAATCTTATAATTTGAACATTTTTCTCTTATCTTGATTTAATTTTTTTAGTATCTTTGTTACTTAAAAATTTAATGTTTGTGACTTTTTTTCTGCATTATTTCTATGTGAATTTTTTAGCATCTTATAACCATATTGTGCTTATTCTTTAATGCTATAGGTAATAAAGGTTTTAATTTCAAAAAATAAGATGAATTAGACTATGAGGCTGCAATAATCTTGTGTGAATTGGAGATGTATTTTTCTTCATATTTTTTTGATATTATGGTTCACTTGCTTGTTCATCTAGTCAGAGAAATCAGATTTTTTAGTCCTGTTTATTTAAGGTGGATACATCCAATAGAGTTATACATAAAGATCTTTAAAGGATACCCGAAGAATCATCATTGACCGAAAGCCTCGATCGTTTAAAGATACATCACAGAATAAGCTGTTGAGTTTTGTTCAAATTATTTGTCGGAAACATAGTCTATAGGAATTTCAAAGTCTCGTCATGTTGACAGATTTGGGCGTAGTGATATCCAACGTTTAAATGTTAAGTCAATGGCTCGAGATGCAGCTCTTGAAGCAAATTTGTATATATTGAATAATCTTAGTGCAATAAACCTTACATAGCTACTCACAATACAATTATAAAGAAAAAAATATCCCTAAATGAATGACAAATGGTTGTTGACAGAGTATAATAAGAAATTCATAAGTTGGTTTAATAAGAGAATTTCTAATGATAATAGTGCATCCGAGATAGTTAAATTGTTGTCGTACATGCAAAAATTTAATGTGATAACTTGGATAACATACAACATTTCTAATTTTTTCTTTTATACAAAAACAAAAGATGATCATAGTACAATGCAAAATAGTGGGGTTATGGTTGAGGTGAATCCATGTATTTCTCTAGTTATAAAGATAAGAATCATATTTTAGGCAACTAGCGCATTCTATGGTGTCATTGAGGATATTTTGGAGATTGATTATGTTATTTTTAAAGTGTCTTTATTTAAATGCAAGTGGATTCCCAATAAAAATGGTCTACAAACTAATGGGTTAGGATTCACACAAGTTAATCTTAGTAATGCAACTTATATGACCAAATTATTCGTCATGACTACTAAAGCAAAACAAATTTTTTATGTAACAGATCCTATGGACTTATCGAGCGGATGGTCAATTGTCCTCCAAAGAAAATACATTTCTCGTAGTGATGAAATTTTTTATATTCCTCCCATTTCTTCTTACCAACACAATTGCCTAATCCATACGAAGAAGTTGATAGAGATGATGTGCATGCTATTCGGAAGGATCATCAAGAAGGCATATGGGAAAATTAACAAGTAAGTATTTTATATTCTTCATTTATAATTTATTGTAAACTATAATTTTTAAGGTTATTTACTAACTAACAGGGGTGGAGGTATGCATGGTAATATGAGGACATGTGCCATCACTAAATTTTTTTAAAAATATATTTATATACAATTATACTGTATTTATTTAAATTAATATAATTCTTCAATTAATTAAAGACTATTCTTGCTATTAGAAATTACATATAAACATGTCTTATATGAATAACTGTTTAGAATTCTGCCAAAGACATATATATATATATATATATATATATATATATATATATATATATATATATATATATATATATATATATATATATATATATATATATATATATATATATATATATATATATATATATATATATATATATATATATATATATATATATATATATATATATATATATATATATAATCAATTAATTAATTGAAATAATATTCTTGTTATGGATATATTATTTGAATAATTGTTTAGGTTGTTCAAAATTATTGTGAATTTTTTAATTCGAAAATCAATTTTAAAACTAAAATATAGTCAAATTTATTTTATGCTTTATTTTAAAAAAATCATTACAATTAAAAAAATTTGTTTCATTTGTTTTTATTTTAACTATAAGATATCATCAAAAAATATTGCAGATAACTACTTGTATTATAATTAATTAATTATATATATAAGAATCAGATAGGCAGACTTACAAAGGTCTATAGCATGACCTATTTAAGTCTGATCAAACCTCGTATATTTAATATAAAAAAATAGATTTAGACTTTTTTAAAAGCATATTTAGTTAAATAGGTTATGATTAAACTATTAAAAAAACATATGATGTCTTATATATTTGTCTATATATGTATATTTATAATAAAATATGTTAAATAGTATATAAAAGACCATGTGGTCTATAGAAAAAAAGAAGTAAAATTGACTATTTGAAAGTTTTAATGTGAAACAAACTTTTAAATAAACTCTAAGATCATGCCAAACTTTTGAAGATATTAAGTCAATATAAAAAAACCTTATAGTAAGTCACATGTCAGACTCAAACCTTAAAAATTTATGTAGTCTAAGCTTAAGTTTACTAAGTCCCCAACCTAAAGTTTACTAAGTCCCCAACCTACCCTATTCCCACTTTTATTATATAGATAGATAAATAATTTTGTTGATAATTAAATTGAAAATTTATTAAATATCTTCTAAAGATAAATCTCAATATATATATATATATATATATATATATATATATATATATATATATATATATATATATATATATATATATATATATATATATATA
This sequence comes from Lathyrus oleraceus, assembly GCF_024323335.1. Taxonomy (NCBI): domain Eukaryota; kingdom Viridiplantae; phylum Streptophyta; class Magnoliopsida; order Fabales; family Fabaceae; genus Lathyrus; species Lathyrus oleraceus. Next base: position 79,603,067 of record NC_066580.1, on the reverse strand, counting down.
TATATATAATTTTGAAAAATATGATTCTACAAACTCATGAATTAATATTAAAGTCAAGATACCAAAAGACAGGACACTAAGACACGAAGATACTATTATTTGATGTAATGATGTGTAAATTGTAGGTTGTTTTGTGCCTATTTGATTTTGATGTAATATACAATTTTTTGTTCTAAATACAATTTTGGATTTGATGTAATACAATTTTTAATTTGATATGATTCACAAATGAGTGTCTTGTTGTTTTTAGTCTGATACGATTTAGAAAAATTCAAGTTAAAAAATTGAAAATTATGTAAAATAAAAAAAATAAAAAAATAAAAATTTCACAATGGTAGTTTAATAAAAATATTGTTATATACAAAACGCTATCCTGAATAATAAACGTCAAAAATGTCAATGATGAGTGTCGAATCCAAGACCTATAAATTATGTCACAACAATTGTTTATAACAATTGTTGTTATATGTAGCGCGCTATCCTATTTACTACAACGAAAAATAAACTGTTGTTGTAAGCTACACACTTAAAATCATATCCAACCTTATAACGGTTGATCAATCGTGATGGTATCTCTTTACCTCAATGTCGTTCAACTCTATAGTCTCTCACCCTTATTAAACTCATAGACTCTAATCCTTACCCTCACACTCATTGAACCACACACAATTTTTCTCTACGAATTAAAGGTTACAGTTTCGACTATAGCTTCCATTGTCAAAACCTTCTTTACGAAACCCTTATTTGTTAGAACCACTGAACTACTTTACAAGAACCCCAAAGACCATTGTTTCACCATAAATCCACCTTTCGAGAGTTGATACACACAACACACAGTATTAACTAACCAACAACACAATTCCGAGACCTATTCATCTTGATACTTCCTTGAATTGGTAAATCTTTCAACCCCTCTTAAATCTCACTAGAAATTAATTTCTGAAAGTCGCAATTTTTCTCTAATTATGGTTTTTTAAATTCTAAGATTGGTGATTTGGTTTGAACTTGTCTGTTTGTTGTGTAATTTTATGTAAGTACTTTCTTATTTGGCTTCCTTATAACTTCATATTGTCTCATATTTTCTTACTTGCCTAATTTATCATTCATATGAATTTGTAGGTATTGGGATCTTCTTTGGAGTGCACTAGGATTCAAATGTCGCTTTGATGTGTATGCCAATGTTACTTTATTTTTTACTACCTCAATTAGTCTTTTTGGTATTATTTTGTCTTGTTAGTTAGAGTTTACAATTAAAGCGGGAATGAGTGGTTTTTATATCACACCTGAATATAAATATAAACTTTCTTTCAAAATCTCTTTATTTTCTTTGACTGTTCTATTGACAATCCTATTAGTTCAATTTGAGGTGGAAGATAATATTTGTTACAAATGTAAATTCAAGATATTATTATTTAGGATTAAAGGTGCATGTTATGAAGTTATAGTTCAAAATGAGGATAAGGTGGAGCTATCAATCAAAAGAATGTGGGACCATTATCTTGAAGGAAAGTTTGTCCCCTTAAATATTGACAAATGGTTATTGGTCAAAATTTGGATAGGTATCTTATTTACCTTTTAGTGTATTGTAGGGATAAAATCATAGTTTTCTTAGTTATGTTGCAATTCAAGTTTAGTGCTAACTACTGCAAACATATTTTGAATACATAACTTACATGAATTGAATAAGTAATTAGTGGTTGAGTTGCAACAAACTTATACTTATACTTATAGTTGTTCTTTTTTCTTTAGTCAGGTGTTTTAATTACATTTATGGATATTAACACTATCTCAATATCAACAAATGGTGCTTATCTTGGCCTGGATGCAAGGTCATGGAAAATATAATGCAAGGCCCCTTTGTTGAAACCAAATATTTTAGTTTCATGAGATGTACTTTTGTAGTATGTGCTCATCCATTATTTTTCTTCCCATTTTTGAATGAGAACTCTGGAAGCCACTACAAGAAAAATTATAGTGTCTGCCCCCGACTCCGATGCTAATAACGTCGATTTTGCATTACAAAGGCGACATTGATGAATTATTTTTAAATTTTTTAAATGACTTTCATCTTGGCGTCTGCCTTCGCCGACGTTAATATTATTTCACCAAGAAAATTCATTTCCCCCCACCCAATTTTGGTTTCCCTCTAATTTATTTTAGAAAAAAAATAAAATAAAATAGTTTTTTTTTACAAAAATTAAAACAAAATAGTTTCTCACACAGAAACACCAAATCTCACCAAAAAACATGAAAAATAAGGATTTTAATTTGAAGATTGCTCTCAATCTTTATCATGATAGCATTCTAAATTTCTCGCAATCATGTTAGGGTTTCATTCGAAATTGCTCTCAATCCTGCTATTTTATTCCTGCAGTGCCATCCTACAAGTGTACCAGAATCGTTCTAGGGTTCAAAATTGCTCTCAATCACCAAAATCTTTACAAGTAGATGGTCTTAACATATCTTATTCAATCTGGTATAGTATCCTGGTCTTACTTCAAGTGTGGCAGCTTCTGTTAATGCTACAATTTGCAACATGAAGTCATTCACTACTGCTAAAACCGAACACTTGATATTTGATTAAATTTTGAAATCCAATTGTTTGACATTTTTGTTCAGTAGTTTGCAGTAGCGGCATGTGGGAGGGGCTGTTGCCATTCACTACTTCTGAAATCGGAACACTTGAAGCTAATGGATTTTAAAGGTATTCTGATTTACACATGAATCATACTTTCCTATGGGATTTGTTTGGGAAACACTAAACATATGCTTATTGGTTACTTGGATTATGTGTTGCTTACAAGTTATAAATGAAATCTGGAGGTGTTAAAATAACTGCAAATTTTGTGATTTTGCTCAAAAAAGAGTTACTCTCCATCAAAGATTTTGGTTACCACTACAAAATATCCTTTTTATTTAAAATAAAATCAAGAGAATCATGTCACTCTTTTCAACAATGTGGTGTAGACGAGTTTGACATAACTCTACTGTTTTTTAAACAACGGTTGCGGTTACGTAAAGGTTTTTCACGATTTCGGTCGGTATAGGTTGTCTCGACACTGATAGCGGTCGACGTGGTGTGAACTAACCACAATTTATTCTTTAGTAAAAATAACATTTATAATAGCAATTAGGAAAAATTATTTACAATAATTTACTAGTCAATCCAAAAAGTAAATGAGCACAAGAGATTTAAAGTGCACAAGAGATTTAAACCACAATTTATTCTTTAGTAAAAATAACATTTACAATAGTAATTAGCTATTATCATTTTCCTAATTGCTATTATCATTTACACCACTGTCGGTATAGGTTATCTCGACACTGATAGCGGTTTACGTGGTGTGAACTAACCACAATTTATTCTTTAGTAAAAATTATTTTTCCTAATTGCTATTATCATTTACAATAATTTACTAGTCAATCCAAAAAGTAAAAATAACATTTTTATCTTTTGTTTTTGTATTTTTGAATTTAATAAATATACATTCGCATTGTAAAGTCACTTAATAAATTTGCTACTTAGATAAATATTGTTGATATCTTACCCATTGACATAGTATAATACATCTAAAGTAAAGCACGAGTAGTCGGTGTTCGGAGATGAGTGATGGATTTGATCATAAGTTTTATGTTTGACATATTTTGATGAGTTATTTGAATTTATAGTGATGAATGATGAGTCTGATGACCATCCTAAAAAACAAACCAACATTAGCGTCGGCTCCAACAGAAGCTACATAAATGCATACAACAACATAGTGTTGGTCAAGACCGACGCAACATGATCACATCTTACAACATAGTGTTGCATTAAACTGACGCGGTATAAACACCTGTAACACTGTAACGTCGAATAAGTTGGACGCGTACACTTGCGTCGGCTGCTGCGCAACACTAGTATAGCAATTAGCGGCAGCTATCCAAGCATGTATTTGCTGTAGCATTTTGTCAAGATGGCACTAAAGGTAGCGTCAACTGTATGCTATGCGATGCTTTCAACTTTGAGGTATCTGCCACGACACGGACGCTAGTGCGACGCTAGGACCTTTTAGTGTCGATTTTTTACCTTATGGCAAGGGTTTTCGGTTGACGCTAAAACCCATGTTAAACATCTCTTTGCTCGATAAAATAGGCTATGTTGGAAGAAACTATTCCTTACAGTTATATACTTATTATCTTTATTTGCTAGTACGATAAATTAAGCCTCACGCCAATAGTATAATAGTCTCACTTTTCACCAAGGTAATCAAAACCAGACCAGGAATTAAATCAGTGTGCTTACTAGTTCAAGGTTTAAATTTGTAACCAGGGTCGACTTTTATCTGAATTTGAAGTTATAGTACAATAACTTCATCATGAAGATGAATAATAATAATAATTGTTATTACAAAATTGGCTCAAACCCCTATTTTGGCTGATTTTCTCGGTTTTTGTCTGGTTTACCTATCCTTTGCATGGAGGTTATCACAGATGTTTGGACCAGATGCGGTCTGGTCAAGTTTATATTATGTTTCACTCCATAATTAATTTGTACATGCAAACATGATTGGCATTTTGTTCTTTTTCTTTTCTTTGAAAAACATAATTAAGTGAATCCCAAAAATAATACGAATGCATTGTGTGTCAAAATAAATTCCTTTCCAGAATATTATTTAACTTCTACTCCTACCAAGACTATCATTCCAAACCAAATCATACCTAAATGTATTTTTTTTACAATTAGCAATGTATGTCCAAGCGATTAAGACCTTTTTTCCTAGGTACTTAGTTTTGTTGTAGACTACAGATTCGGTGACTTTGTGAAGATAACCCAAGGTTCATTAGATTGGTCAAAGTTGAAATCATTTGCCATCTTACAGAAAAACAATTACATGTATACTAAACTTGCAACACATGTTCTTATATTGAACTAGGTGCATTTGTATATGAGCCTCTAATGGATGGCCCTGCTAAGATATAAGATATAATCCAAGTTGTGTGGCCCAAGTCCAAAGTCAATTAGGGTTTAGGATTTGTTACTTAGTAGTCAAGTAACTTTGTATATAAATACATGCATATGTAAATTAGTTTGTAACATAATCATTCTTCAATAATAGAATACTTAGAGAGAGTTAGAGAATCGTCCTTGCTGAGAATGCTAACGATGCTTAGAGAGTCACGCACAAGAAGGCGAAGAAGAAAGACTGCAAGGCGCATATTACATTCAATCAGCGGTAAATTCAACAAATTTTGATAACATATTTCATGCTGAATCGACGAAGGAGGCATGGGATATTATTGTCAAGTACTATGAAGGAGGTGAGAAAGTCAAAGTTTTCAAATTGCAAACTTTGTGACGACAATATAAATCGCTGCAAATGGGAGAAGATGAAAAGATTGTAAGAAATTATTGAAGATGTAGAATCTTGTCCGTCTCATAAAGGGTTATGGTGAAACCCTAACTGATAAGATGATATTTGAGAAGGTAATGTGTATATTGACCTCTCCCTTTGATCACATTATCGAAGTTATTTAAGAATACAACAATCTTGAAACCATGAACCTAGAAGATTTGGTTGGTTCGTTGGAGGCGCATGAGATTAGGATTGACAAAAGGAAAGGGGTTCAAGATTCAATACAAGCATTAGAATCTCAGGCTTGGAAGAAGCACGGTGGTTTTGATAAGTTCAGAGGCAAAGGAGACAAGACTTAGAGCAAGAAGTCTTGGCCGAACCCTGAAAAGCACAAGGTCGATGATAGGGCTTCCGAATTCTCGAAAAGAGGAGGAAGAAACTCCCATAAAAAAGACAGAGAGAAAAAAGGTGTGCAGTGTTATAACTATAAAAAATGGGGTGACATGGCCAAGAATTGTTGGTACGATAAAGACAAGGGGTCGAAAAAAGGAAAAGAGGAAGGAGAGAAACTTGCACGCCAAGACTCAGATGATTCTGAAGATATGGTGATTATGGTTGCAGTTGCAGATGACCATGTCGAATCCAAGATCTGGTTCCTCGACTCAGGCTGCTCAAATCACATGACTGGTCAAAAAGTGTGGTTAGTAGATTTCGATTTATCGAAATAAGAGCAATGTCAAACTTGTTGATAATAGTTTATTACAAGCAGAAGGTAATGGCGGCATAGTTATTCGAAGGAGAAATGGAGGAAAAGTTGTGATCAAATATGTACTATATGTACCTGTAATAAAGCGCAATCTGCTAAGTGTTGGACAACTGGTCGAAAAAGGTTTCTAAGTGATTATGAAAGATGGAGCCTTGGAACTATTCGACACTCAGAATAATTTTGTTTTGAAATACCCTTTGTCGAATAATAGGACATTCAAGACCATGATCAGTTCGACTGAAGTACGATGTCTAAAAATCATTGTCGACCATAAGAATAGTTGGATGTGGCATTTGAGGTTTGGACAATTGAACTTTCGATCACTCAATAAACTAATTACTCAAGATATAGTAATTGGTATACCAAGTGTTAAGATGCCCTACAAACTCTGTGAAGGTTGTCTAGTTGGAAAACAATCCAGAAAGTCTTTCATTTTGACTATGCCAATGAGATCCTCCTGCATACTCGAAGTTGTACATTCAGATGTATGTGGAACTTTTGAAGAGCATACCATTGGTGGAAACAGGTATTTTGTTTTGTTTGTCGATGAGTTTAGTCGAAATCTATGTATCTATGTGATCAAGTGAAAGGACAAAGTAATTGAAATCTTTAAAAGATTTAAGTTGGTTATCGAAAACCAAAGTTAGAAGAAGATAAAAGTTCTGCGAACAAATGGAGGTGGCGAATACACATCCAAGATGTTTGAAGAGTTTTGTGAAGAACATGGTATTAATCATGAGGTAACTGCTTCTTACACGCCTCAGCATAATGAAATAGCAGAAAGAAGAAACATGACCATATTGGACATGGCGAGATGCATGTTGAAGTAGAAGAATTTGCCAAAATCCTTATGGGGTAAAGTTGTTTCCATTGTTATTTATATTCTGAATAGATGCCCTACCAAGAAGTTGAAGAACAAGGTTCCTGAAGAATTTTAGAGTGGTAAATGACCATCAGTGAGTCATCTAAAGGTGTTTGGATCTATTTGTTACAAGCATGTTCTTAATTCTAGAAGAAGGAAGCTTGATGACAAGAGTTACAAGCTTAATGACAAGTTTTTGGATCTGTTTAAATTTTGAAAATCATTTTCACTTTTTAAATTAGGTGGTCATTTAACTGATTTAAAAATTTGGGTACAAAATGCAGAAATGTGTCTATTCATGAACTGTTGTCATTATAAACTATGTCAAACCTTCATGGAAATATCTTAAACTTATGCATGCATCTATTTGTAAAGGTTTCTTATTATGTATTTAAGGTAAAATACACCAGTTTTCATATTATGTATTTATTCAAATGTAAATGCAATATAAATATGTTTTTAGTTATTCATTTTATGCATAAATTATAATATCTTTGCAAAATGTTTATGAGAAATTAAGGTTATTATATTTGAATTTTACATTGAAAGAGAAGATAAACTTTATCTTGGAATGTCATTCAAGATTCAAATAGTTATGATTGTTCAAAAGTGTGTTGTAACATAATCACCAAGATTGTGGTGATAAGTTTTTATTCCAAAAGGTTATTTGGATTAGTGCAATTCAAAGTCCACCATAGTGTTTGGTGTTTGTGGAAAAGTCCTTTGATTTGGGAAGATTCAAAATCCACTATATGTTTGATGTACATGTTAGAAGACTATAAGAGAGGCCTCGTTGTGAGCCTTGTACAAATATCTAACATATTTGGAATCCTTCAAGGTGTGAAGGGACTATATGTGCCCTTGGTTGATAAGGATACCTAGTATAAATCTCTTGTGCTCATTATAGTTTTGAACTTTAAGTTTCAACACTTTATATTTCTAAGAGTGTATTTTTTTCATACCGGAAAGAAAATTAAGAAAATAGCGCAAAAACAGAAATAAAAATCGGGCAACGTTAATTCACCCTCTCTCCCCTCTTAGGTTGCATTTCACAGTTGCAATTGGCATCAGAGTTGGTTAAGGTAACTTAATCCACGATACGGGTAGACATGGCTTCTACGAAACCGTTCTTAGAAGATGGTGGCATTACTAAAAAATCACTAAAATCAAACTGAAAAACATCATAAATAATATATTGGACACATAACACACCAAATCAACACTAGTTACACCTCAACATTAATTTATCATGAAATTTATCATCATGTTCATCACCACTAAAACACATCAATAAGAACAACACCAATATGAATTTCATCTATAATTTGCATACGAATTCAACACATAATCACGACATAAAAACATATTCAAAACAGAATAATCCATAGGGGTATGCACAACCATCTCAAGGATTCAAAACCTCAACAATGGAGGATTGGGGAAAACAACAAGGAAAAGGGTTAGTATCTCTCTCTACCCTTTATAAAAACACACTCATAGATGAATAATCTCCCCTTACGTTAAATCTACATAAAAGTTGGAGCTTTTGCTTTGAACCCTAGGTTTTGCTCTTGCTTTTCAAACAACTATTTGCTCCAATTTCTCACGTATTGTACAAACCTATTTTTCTCTCTATTTTTCCTTTAAATAAAAACCCTAATTCTTTTATTTTAGTTATTTCTATTTTACCCCTCAACTTTTGGTATCTCACTCCTTACCACACCAATTATATCATTCTCCAATTTTCCACCCCATATATCAATATTTCATCATTTTATCCAATTTTCTATTATTTTAATTAATCAAAAATAGTGATAATTATATAAAATCCACCTAAGTCGAAATAACCCCGCAAAAAATACATAGAACATTCCAATACATGTTTTAAGCATATAAAACTAAATAAGATAAGTTAATTTAAAAAACTAGGGTGTTACGCCGACCAATTCTCACGGGGGGTAAATGGTTGACCAGACTCGTGCACCCCTTACTATCCGAAGTAGATGATCTATGGCTGATAGATGGACCAGAGACCCTGATTATGAGCCTGTTGTTGTGATTGTTGAGGATTTATAGGAATCAACTGAGGATGTAGAGGGTCAGGATGACAAGCAAATGGTGGGAGAGACATAAGTGCCCCATCATTCTGAGACAAAGGCTTCGGCTGATACAAAGGCTAATCATCATCTGGATATAGTAGCACCTGTTATGAGTGATATTGATGTTACCCCTTCGGATGATATAGAGGTTATTATTCCGGCTTTAAAGGAGTTGTCTGTACACGCAAATGGGGGGTTTCTTTGATGATTGAGTGACCTTTTTAAGCTCACTAGATATGTCAATCACGTGGAATTCATATTATGGTAGAGAGGTATATATATGTTATGTTGAACTTGTTTTTATTTACTATTTATGCATTGAAATTAACTTATGCTCTTTTACTTTGTTTGGTATAGGACCTACTGCCACTGAAGGTGCCCATCCACGAGGCAAAGCTAAAGAATTTCTTAGATGCCTCGATGCCACAAGAGGTTAGGGAGGTTGTATATGATTGGGGTATCCTTTCATTGGTGCACTGTACGTTGACCATGATTTACGCCACCCTATTATTAGCCTTTGTCGAGCGATTTTATAAGGAGACATGTTTCTTCCATCTTTCATTTGGTGAGATGACGATTACCTTGGATGATGTCTCCTCTCAGTCCTATCTTCCCCTGCCAGTTACTTTCTTCACCGCTCCTTTCATTAACCAGCAGCTAGCATGTATTACTGCTTTACAAAACTTAGGGATTACCGAGGTACGTGTGTTATAAGAGTTTAGGTTTAACAGAGGTGCTCACTTTCAGCTATCTTGGCTCTAGGATAGATATGCGGAGCTGGTGCAATAGTTTATGTATGAGGCAACCGCTAGGGTATACATGCTACATCTTGTAGGGTGTATTATCTTAGCGGATAAGTCTCATATATATATATATATATATATATATATATATATATATATATATATATATATATATATATATATATATATATATATATATATATATATATATATATATATATATATATATATATATGCTACATATAGTTAATGATTGCATTGGTGCATTGGCATTTTGGTCCTTGGTTTGACATTTGATCCATTTGTGCTTCATAAGGCATTATAGGCCATTAAGTCTTGATTCATCCATGTATTTTAGTCCATTTGATCAATTTTATTCATTTTTTCTTAGGGAGGTATATTTGAGCAAAGTCATGAAAGTCATGTTTTATTTAAAACCAAGTTTTATTCATTCAAGATCTTTTACATTACAAGTCATCAAATACAAGTCCATACAAAGACAAACAATAAAAAAAACCTTATTCTAACCTACAATTGACTTTGGTCAACTGTTGACTTTTTTGTCAACTAGTTGACCAAAGTCAACCATCTATCCCTAAGTCCTAATCACTACCACATCATCATGATCTTCAAGCTCACATCCATGATCATATTCATATGCCAATAAAACATGTAATTCACATTTGGCACAATTAGAATCACATTTGACAATTAAATCACCAATCACAATCTTGTTTAATGCACATCAAAATCAAGCCAAGCAAGTCATTTTCATCACTACAATTAATTTTCCTTTTACATGAATAATTGAAACTCTAACATTCATTGTTATTACTCACCTCAATTTAACTAATACATGACAGGGCCATTTGATAACCAATTCACTAATATTAGCATAGTCATAATTTTTGCATGTAACAAATGCATCACACACTAGCTCAATACAGTAATACAAGTATTCAAAAACATAGCATTCATTCAATCAACTTTCTACATCAGTCCAATTTTCCACACCATTCAAAGGATTAACATAGAACCCATACATAATTCAATCAAGTAAATTCAATGCACATTCCATACAATTCAACATGTTCAAGGATACATAATTCATACAATCCCAATTTCATACACATTCCATAACCCAGTTCCATATAGGCCATGATTCAACAGCTCGATTAACACATTCCCAACTCACACTCATAACAGAAAAACTCACAAACCAATTTCAACCTGCATATTTTTCAACATAACACCCAAAAGGGAGCTCCATTGCAACTAACATAACAACACGATACATCAATTTCCAAGCAACATAATGAAGGTTCATAACATATAACACAATAAAACTAATTAACCCTGCAAGTATACAGAGGGAAGGTGTTAGCACCCAAAGTGTCCTGGTACTCATAGGGAGCCCTTTTTTTGTGTGCAAGTATTTTGGTCAAAAATATGTTTGATAAAGATGGGATGGGGAGATAAGAAAAGAATTCATTGATTATATTTTGTGTTTGACAAGACCTTCAGTATTATGCCTACGTACCAACATAAAAATGAGGGATCAAAACCCCATAGTTCGTGGTAAATTTTTTAAAGGAATTGGTGAATTGATTTTAACAAAACTTTAACAGATAAAGGCACAAAAATGGCCAAAGATTTGAATGGGGTTGTTAATTCTTTTTTTCCTTTGAAATTAATGTCAGTGTAGTTAAGTTTATTTACAAGTTTGATTAAAAAATATGTTGAAAATGCAATGGCATAAGGCCAAAGTTCCTAATCATTAAAACATGTCTAAGTTTGAAATCACAAGCAAAGAAGGTTTTTAAAAATAGGGAGAGATTTTGAAATTAAAGAAGTGGGAGGAGATGAAGAGACTATCCTAGACAAAAATTAAAAGTTAAAAGTTGAAAATATCTGACCAATGGGATGCAATCCACAAGACAAGAATGTCAGATAGAAACCCATTTCCTTTGGACTTTTAAGCAAGCAATAAGCATAAGCAATATCCAACCAAACCAAATGAAGACTAAGGCATCAAATTAAGATATCCATAACATTCAAGCAAGCACTCCAATAGCTATAAGTCTTCAGTGTCTTCTAATGTATTAGATGAAAATATTCCTTGGCAAATTCTCAAAAACAATCATCAGACAATCAAAAATAATAATAACATAACAATTAAGCACAGAGACAAAATGGCATATGAACCAAGGGCACTCAGGGGATTGCATCAAGTGGAAGGCACAGTCAAGAATAACTCAGTCTCAGCATGTTGGCATTGGCCAAGTCCTTAAAGCATATGGAGGTTGCCCAATTCTAAGTCCAAGAGTTCAAATCAAGTCCAACTGTCCACTAACATATTTTTTAGGATTTTTGTTGTTATTAGGTATTTTAAGGTCCTAAGACTAGAAATAGAACAAAATCACAAGCAAACAATATATACAAATACAAATGATATGGCTCAAGTGAGCAAAGTAAAGATGACTAAAACATAAACATCTTGCATGAAATGTAAATGGCAATGAATGGTAAAGGTACTGGAATTTAAATTACATTAAGTAAATGACTTGAAAGTAAAGCAATGTTAATAAGAAGTTAGTCAATGTTAGTGAAATGTTTTGATTGTTTTATTCATTCCTTGGAGAACACTCAACCATCCATTCACAAGTATGAAGACATGAACCAAGATATCATCCATGAGAAGGGCTCTAACTCTGATGATTCAACAAGTATGTCACTAGCTTTCATGAATGGAAAAAAGGTCAAGTCTTCACACAATACCATGAATAATGGGAGACTTACAATCTCACTTACTAGAATGTTATGCCTTACGGGACAAATTTAGCTCTATGTTAACCAATCGTAATTGGACTTATGTAGAAGTCACAACTATCTGAGGTCGGGTAATAGAGATATTGGTGTTAATGCACGTTAGAGACTTGGTACAAAGAACCAAGTTCCTAAAACATACCACACACAAAAATAAAGTGAAAAGGACCTATCTTAATCCAGCTCATGTTAATTCATCTGACACAAGTTCATTGATGAGTCAACTACCATTTGAGCTTTAGAGAAATCATTGGCCAATGATAGATTGGGAAAGAATATGGATGAAGATGAAGAGGGAAGGGGAAATAGAAACCCAAATTGATCATAGGAGGAATTTCATCTGATCAATACTATCACAAAAGTCAAATCAACCATGACCAAGAAAGTCAAACATCACAAGATCAATTAAATGGCTCAACAAAATTTTAGAATAATTAATCAATTAAAAATCAATTTTAAAATGAATAAAAATGCATTTTTAAATGGATAAAACCTCAAATCCCTTCAAATCACCAAATAAATGGTCAAGAGATTTATCCTAGGTCAAACAAGATTAAAGGACCTTAGACAAAACATTTCACAATTTTTGGAAAGTCATAGGTATTTTAAAATATTTAAAAACAAGTCAAAAATCAATTAATTCACAAAAAATATCAAAATTAATCCAAAAAAAATGATTTTAATTCAAAATATGGAAGAGGAAATTATTTAAAGATTTTTGGTGAAAGTCCCATATTTTTTGGATTAAAAATGGATTTATTATGAATTAATCAAAATAAAGGGATTAAAAAAATCAGAATTAATAAAATAAATGAAAAAAACATGGGCCATCAGATCTCCCTCATTAATTCAGGTGACAGATCTGATGTCCACGCGCATGGGGTATATGAAACTCCTCAATCAACGCGTGGGAACTATGGTAATGCAAACCAAAGGTTGAGATTAGATCCTTTGACCAAGATCAGATGGATGAGAGGAAGCCAACTCACCACCGAAGCTAGGGCTCTGGTCATCTTCTCCGGTGGTCCTCACCGGACTGGTCCACCATGAACTTCCATAAAAAAGAAAAGTGAGCATACTATTTTAAAGGAAAAGTGCTCAGGAGCTCGAATCTGACCTTAATTTCTCCCAATTCAAAGTATATTAAAAGAGACATGGATTTGAAATTTGAGGTGCATGATCTGAGTTGATTTGATTTGGCCTCAAAGTAACTCAATCTTGTTCCCTACATTGGTAGGTCTTCAGACAACCAAAGATCAAGCAAAATAGTTGACAATTGAGGGAGAATCGAAGAAGAGAAAATCCAGAAAGTTCACCTTTAGTTTGCTTCAATTGAGATTGATTTTTCTTCCAATTTGCTTTGGCCCTCCTCTAAAAACTTGTAGGAAGTGAAATGGATGATTAAGAAGCTTGGATTCTTGGAGTTTCAATTCCAAAATAAAATGAGAATTGAAACTCGATTTCAAGTGAAATCTTCAAGTTTATCCTTTAGTGGAGGTTGGGGAGAAGCAATGCAAAGCTTGGGTAAGAGGGATCCCCATTTTGATCAGCAAGGGCGTGTATATATATATCATTGCAAGTTGTTTTCTGCACCTTCCAAACTTTTGCCAAAAATAGCAACCCTTGGTTGCATGCTTGCATGGCCGTGTACAAGGCCCGTGTAATGATGTGGATAGGTCCAAATTCATGTCCTAATCAACCTGAAATGAAAACATGGGATCATGGATTAGGGAAATGGAAATTGTACATTGAACTTACCAAATGAGGCCATGCATTACACCCATGTGCAAGTCCTTCAGAAATGCTCCAAATGCCATGATCTTGGAATTTTTGGAAAGTTAAAGTGAAGGGGAACAACTTTTCTGTTGAAGACTTTTCCATTTGGAGCTTGGATCGTGATAAAGTTTGAGATGGAAGTTGGAAGAATCAAACATAGTTGAAAATTTTCAAAGTATAATGACAAATGACCACTTCTTCCACCTTGAAGAACGTTTTCTATGGGCTTCAAATGAAAATGCTTCCTTCATAAAAGTTGTATCTCTTTCCTTACTAATCAATTTGTCCACATATTTTACACCATTTAAATATTGCATGATGGAGTTATGTATTTGAGAAGTTGAGGAAAATTGGTTGTTCAATGATGATGGCCCAAAATGACCTATAATGTTTCCTCTTGGTACATGCCCTTGGAAGTTTAATTTGATCTTTATCAAAGAAGAAAAGTTGGATAAGACATATTGAATTTGATTATGAAACTTGTATGGCCTTCATATCACAGAAATTGAGAAAGTTATGGTCCTTGGAAGTTGACCTCCTAACTAGGGAACAGACAAAATGACCTACAATCTTTCACCATAAAAAATGATTTTCCAAGCCAAACTAGCTCTTGATGTCAACATGAAAGTTGTTTGTAATGTCATAAAGAGTAACGTTTCTCTTGGAATAGTTTTTATATTACAAAAATTGTAGGAGATAGGGACTAGGGAACCCTAGTTTTGATTAGTTGATTTTCTCTAGTTAACCTCTTTGAACCAACTTGCAAGCTTGAAGTTCTTTTTCCATTTGGGGCTCTTGGAGGATCATATATGCATAACATGATGTATCATGAAGTATCCCTTGAAATATTTGACCAATTATTGAAGAAACTTGCTGAGGAAGTCACACAAGATACCTAGATGAATTAGGGCTTCCAAGGCAAACAAGTTTTAGATATCTTGATGAATTCTTGATCAAATGACAAATAAAGAACATGGGGATCCATATATGATGCTTAGAACCAATGTGAACCTTTCCTTTATTGATCCCTTGCACTGAGGGTCTCAAACCCTAAATATGAACTTGGTGGGGGCACAGATTGACACACACACACACCTACAAAAGAGACAAAACTATACATAGACATATTTTTGGTATTTTGGTTAGTAAACAAGAAAAAACAGTACGATACAATCAAATGTGCTTGGTGATCTCTCCCAATGCAAACCCAATGAATGAGGGGTGAGGAGGATACCAAGGTGTGATCCCAAAGTTAATATAAAATGATGAGATAGCATGAGGGATCTTAGGGTCAAAATTGGGGTCTTACAGCTACCTCTATTTAAGGACATTCTAGCTGAGGATGTGAAGGTTAAAATCTTCGTATCAACTCGGTAGAGTGGACTTAAATAACAACATCAAGAAACAACTTTTAGTCCCTAAGAGACCTCATGATGCGTATGATATGAATGCAAAAATAATCTTTGTGGGGAATATATTGCCACAAAGGAAAAGAATCCGGAGAGATTGAAAGTCCACAGGAGCACAATACATTCGATGAGGAAAACTCACTGAGGAGACAGAGACTCTGGAGATAAAAGCCATGCGTAGGCTAGGCTACAACTTGAAAACCGCTGGAGACACGAGGGGATTTTCATGAAAATAAATCAATGAAGAGACTCGGCTGCAAGGGACAAAGCTATCTATAGGGGATGAGAGTAGGTTAGAACGAAGCTGAAATACTCAAGCCAAAGGAAATTCGATTTCACAAAGAAATACGAACCCAGACTCAACTGGGAAAGAAAAACTTCAACACAGGAGTAAAAGAGATATATTATCTGCCACCGGTTATTGGATAGGAAGACAATACACCCGAATAAAGGGACATCCGTTACCAGCTAGGATAAACATATCAAGGATGACTCGCTGAGGAAAATGGGGGATATTCATCACCGGTTACTTGGTAAGAATAACTTGCTGGAGAAAAGGAACCAAATAGGAACTACAACTACCTTTTATTGGGGTAGAAGACCACATAGAGAGTATCTGTCACTGGTTAGAGTGAACATATCAAGGATAAACTCAAAGGAAAGAATAGCCTTCATCGGTTAGGATGAACATACCAAGGATAAACCACCTGGGGAAAGAGGAAGAATATCCGTCACCGGTTAAGATGAACATATCAAGGATAAACTACCAACAGAAATAGGATTTACAACTATCGGATACTGGGAAGAAGACCTGAAAAGAGAGTAGCCATCATCAGTTAAGATGAACATATCAAGGATAAACTTAGAGAAAGAATATCTGTCATCGGTTAGGATGAACATATCAAGGATAAACTTTGTTGGGAAAGAAGGGATTACAACTACCAGTTACTATGTAGAATACCCGAGAATATCTGTCACCGGTTGAGATGAACATATCAAGGATATACTTAGAGGGGAGAGTAGGATTTATATCTGTTGTTACTGGACAGAATACCGCAAATAGGAATTATGACTACCTTTTTACTGGGTAGAATACCGGAAAGAAGAGAAAATCCGTCACCGATTAAAGTGAACATATCAAGGATAGACTCTCTGGAAATAGTGGGAATTACAACTAACTTTTATTGGGTAGAATACCAGACAAGAAGAATATCCGTCACCGGTTAGGATGAACATATCAAGGATAGACTTGCTAGGGAAATGTGAAAACAAATCTGATGGGGAAAAGTCAAAGAAGTAAGTTACCTTTTACCTGTTATTGGGTAAAATTAACATAGGTAAGGTACTCATCATAAAGAAGGATATTACCAGTTACTGGGTAATAAATTCTTGGGGACCAAAAGAGCTATCTAGGTAAGAACTAGAAAGAAACGGTCAAACAAGACTCAAACCAATGAGGATATAGCTCAAGGGGACTGGTTACATCCAAATCATGAACTAGGGAGGAAACTGAAGTAATAATCATCCACGAGAAAATAACTCAGTGGGGAAGAAGAAAGGATAAACTCTTTCGACTTAAGGGGCTGACACTCAATAATTGAGGGAGGACAAACACACCAAATCTGCATGGAGAAATAATATCACCAAAGAATAAGATCAGAAGAAGAGTCAATGCGAAAAAAATGCACAATGAAATATTTGATGCTATGTTTTATGCATGAATATGCATGAGTATGTATATGATTATGAGCACAAAGGATACAAACAAATAAGGATCCAAAATCATCACAACTAGATACTCGGTAAATCTCATCAAGATGGAAACACCAACTGGAGAATCTGCTTGGGATAAATCATCTAGCTCTGAAAAAATTCAACTCTGGATGGGGAAAGACATGGAGAACATGCATACAACCAAACATGCTAAGGATAAAGGAGATCCGCTGAAGATCCACATTTCAAGCTGACGGGTAAAACAGGTCAACACTACGGGGAATTTTAGGTCAATACCATATCAAATGGGAGACAACCCTGCAAGAGACGACATCAATACTGCTTATAATCAATATATTGTCTGAATAAAGAGAACTTATATGAGAAGATGAAACACCGTCGGGGATCCAAGTCGCAACAAGAGGTAAAACTCTAAGTGGGGATCAGGCAAAGTGCTGGTGATTTCATCAAAAATCAAACTTTATAGGGCCTTCGCTAGGGATCGAGATATCTTCCAGGAAAAAACGAAGTTCACACGAGGATTCAAATCAACAACTAATTCTTACAAGTAGGCTCTTCTTGGAAATTGAGAAATAAACCAATTCCAAGGTACAAGAGAAATCTACCGGATCTGCAGACTCACGTAGGGGAGAAACTTCCACGACTATGCAATAAATAAAGATAATGGGGATCCGAAAGCCAAATAAAGGTTTTACAAGAATCCAAGGCCCATTCAACAACAAAATGCAAATGTAGATAAAAAATCCTCAGCTGGGGATAGATGATGGTTTACAAAGAGAAAAACATGTCAGCTTTGATGAATTGCTCGGGGAGAAACCCTATTAATGCTACCAGGGACGAACTGTTGGTGAGATAAGACCACCGACCAACTGTTCGGGGAAGACAACAATGCTGAAATAGGTGACTTAAGGACGGAAAAACAACGACAAGGCATTGAGCAAGCATGATGCGACAATTGATGTTGCATTTTCCACATCCCCCTCCTCAGTAGGATACTGTGAGTGCCTTCCTTCGCTCTTGTTCGCAAACATTGAGGCCAATGTTTGGTTCAAGTTTGAGGGAGATTTTATGTCTTTTATTGTTATTTTTAGTATTTTGTTATTTTATTTCAGTATGGTGTTATTTTAGTTTTTCTATTTGAAGGTACATTATATTGTGACTGTTTCAAGTCTGTGGTGATATTTTGGAAATAGTAATGATCACGAGTGGGAGTGGATGAAAGGATCACGCCACTTACCATGGCTTGTTGTGAAGGATCTCCCCAGGAAGTTGACACTGCTGAAAAAGAAAGATCGTACGCAATGTATACAGCTTAATCAACATAAGTGTCATGTATATTCCAAAGTAAGGAAGAAGTCGCACCAGGCTAAAGAGTAATGTGGATACTGTCAAAGCTTAACCAAACAGGGTGAGTCATAAAAAGTCAAACACATTGATCATCATGAGCGATATTCAGGTTTGTCTTTATCATTCTAAATTTGCGTAGACTCTTTGGGACTATCACTGTATGATTACACACACTGAGGCACGTTGTTTGAAATTAACCCCGAGCCTTTCTAGCCATCCTAAATAATCATATCCCTTGTAAACCCCATTTGAGCCTGTATTCGTTTTTTTGTTTAAACCCCATAAGTGTACCCCTTGGCCAAAACATTTCCTTACCTTGTTGAGAGTCATGTTAATACATTTAAACTGTGTTGAAAAGCTAAGTTTGGGGTAAAAACCCCAAGAGTTCCAAAAGCCCAAGAAAGTGCGAAAACAAAAAGAAAAAAAAGTGAAATAGGAAATCATCGAGAGAAAAGGAAAAAAAATATTATAAATAAACTCAAAGATTCAAAAGAAGCACGAAAAAGGGCACTCGGTTGAAAAATAGAAAAAAAAAAGAGAAAACCGAGCGAAAAACAAAAGAAACCAACACAGTAGGTAACATCGACTCTGAACCAAAAACCACTTGTTTCCCATTTTTGTTTGAATATCCACACCCTAACCTAAGCCAAGTTACAACCTAAAAGACCTCAAAAGTGTGTGTGTTGTGTGTAGGTGATATGAAAAGAGAGACTATTCAAACTTGCGAGTTGATATTGCATTTTCTGAATTATGAGTGAAAACACTTAACCCCGAGAGCATTGGTGAGAGTGTGATATAAGTTGACAGGTGAAATAGTGCTTTGAAGTGGAAGTGCGATTGAAAACTAACAAGAAAAAATCAGGACTTATGGAAGGAAGAGGGGAGATGTTAGCGAATGATTTCAACAGTGTTAGGAAACAAGAATCATTGGGAGTGACACGCAGTGTTATCTTAAACATTACTTGAGGACAAGCAATGAGCTAAGTTTGGGGTTGTGATCAGTCACCATTTGCATTAAGTTTTCGTTACTGATCCGACAAGAAACCGAGGATTCTGAAACATTGTGCAAGCATTTTTGATACTTTTCAAGTGAATTTTACTTCCGGTATAATATTTAAGAATTTCCATTTATTGTTATATTTTAATTATATTTTTGTGATTTTATGTGTGGGATGGTTGTGTTTTTGTCCGACGGGTCCAGGTAGAAGAACTAGGGAACTCAGAGCGAGACAGTGCGAGATTCCCGCAAGCAAAGGAGTTGAAAACCCCGGTACAAGAGGCCTGACACGGCCACCCGTTTCACCTGACACAGGCCGTGTCAGGAAAAGGAGGGTGTGGAAAGGAAGACAGTAGCCTGACATGGCCACCCATGTCACCTGACACGGGCCGTGTCAGGCAGCATCCCCGACCGTGTCAAGAGGCCATGGGCGTGTCACCAATAACAGTAGGCTCACACCCAAGCCTAAAAATTCCCTTTTTCTCGGGCTTTTGTTTGTCGGGATTTGTAGAGAGATTTTTGGACATGTCCACCTGCTGCTTGGAAAATTTTCATTATAAAGGAGGACCTTCTGCCTAAGGAAAAGGCATCTTGGAACAAGGCAAAATACAATATTGTCAAGCAATCAAGTATTACGGAGAACAAGGCGTTTGGAGAGCTGAAGGTTTTCATGAGGGGGAACGATTGAAGATCAAAGTCATCCAATTACTTGTAATGTGTAATTTTTATCTTGCATTTGTTTTAAACAATAAGAGTAGCTAAACCCCTCAATGCTAGGGGGTGTCCCTGATTTAGAATTATAATGAATTTGAGTTTACATTTGCATTTATAATATTATTTTTACGATAACCTTTTGATGTGTTTATTGTTTTCTCTTTTGGACCAATCGAGATTGATTTATGTTTATCAATTAGGATGGACCGCCATTGATAAGGTTTTCATAAGGTTACTCTACAGTAGATATCACCTAGGACTATGGATACCCTGTATGAACCAGAGTATTCTTGATATTATAAAGCTTAACTTAACCTAAATTGCCTATGGACATAGAAATTAGGGTAGATTGATTAAAGGTTTCCTCACCAAGTACTTGGGAGAAAATACCCTTGAGAACTGGTAGTAATTGATATTTGTTGATGCAATAGTAACTCAGAGCTGTTACAGGGATAAGTCATACACCTTCCCTGACATTGTTCCTTTTTCCCTGTAAACCTTTATTTTCATCCTTATTTGCCTTTACCTTTATTCTTATATTTTTACATCTAAAAACGAAATTAATACTTTTTGTTTAATTGAGTGATAATTTAAACTCGATATTGACGTGCAGTCCTTGAGATCGATATTCGGGGAATTTCCCCATTATTACTATAAAAGACAAAATAGTACACTTGCTATTTTCCCGATCACACAGCTTTATCGGATGAATAGGGGACGGGGCTCGCTAACCATATGACCAACTGCGATACCGATTTATTGACATTATTGTTATTGCAACTATCAAACTGAAAAACTACCCACTCAGGGGTCTTGAACACCGGTACGAAAATGTTTACATCATTGTCCATATCTTGGGACTGCTGAACTTGAATAACATTTTCATCCATCAACTTTTGAATATCCCTCTTAACAATTACAAACCCACGAGGGTTGATGCTGCAAATGACACAACCATCATGGTCGTGTTCATAATCACTCACCAAGCACAAATCCATATGAATTTCCACCAACGATATTTGGATACGACGCACATCAAAAACCCTAAAATTTCAAGGACATCCATCTACCATGTTCACTGAAGCATTGCCATGAGCAGGCAACATATTTGATTTAACATTTGGCACTATGTCCTCAAAGGATACCATACCATTCTTAATCAGCTTTTGAACTTCATACTTCAAAGGATAACAGTTTTCATTATCATGACCAGGAGCTCCCTGGTGAAAAGCACGGTGCAAGTCTGGTTTGAACCACCATGTCAATGGTTCAAGAGTTTGTGGAGGATTTCTGGGTTGAATTAAATTTTTTACTACCAAAGAGGGATATAATTATATATAAGTCATAGGAATAGGGTTAAAAGAGACCTTTTTCCTCTCATACTTCTGATGATGATTGTTGTTGTTGTATTTGGTACGTTATTGTGGTTGTTGTTGATGTTGTTGTTAAATAGAAACTGATTGATTTATTGAATTATTGGTGAAAAGTAGAATTATTGATGACACTTGATGATGATTTTGACGGGACTGTGAATTCTTCTTCACAAGGGGTCTTCTCTCTTTTCCTGCGGACACTGCATTGGCTTCCCCTTCCTTCTTTCTAGAGAATCTACCATCGTATTTCTTGATCGCTGACGCTTCATCTTTAGATAACCGTCCCTCTCACACGCTTTCTTCCAACCATATCCCCATGTTCACCATTTCGGTGAAATCATTAGGAGCACTAGCAATCATACGTTCATAGTAAAATGAACTCAGCGTCTTCAACAAGATCTTGGTCATCTCTTTCTCTTCTTGGGGTGGACTAATCTGAGCAGTCAATTCTCTCCACCTTTGATTGTATTCTTTGAATGTCTCCTTGTGCTTCTAAGACATCGATCTCAACTGATCCCGATCGAGAGCCATATCAACATTGTACATGTATTACTTGACAAAGGCCTCGCCTAAGTCATTAAAAGTAAGGGCACTAAAACTATCCAAACCCATGTACCACCGAAGTGCAACACCAGTAAGATTGTCCTGAAAGTAATGGATGAGTAGCTGATCATTGTAAGTCTAAGTAGACATCTTTCGAGCATACATGATAAGATGACTCAGAGTTCAAGTATTCCCTTTATCATTTTCAAAGTCTGGGACCTTGAACTTCCCGAAATCTTGACATTGGGCACTAAACACAACTCAGCAGCACTATTACCAAACAAATCTTTCCCCCTTAAGGTCTTCAATTCCTTTTGCAGCTTAAAAAATTGATCCTTCATCTTGTCCATCTTCTCATAGACATCGGGACCTTCAGAATTCTCAGAATGGTAGATGGTTTCCTCAACACGAGGCAGAGTATGCACAATATGAGGAGGAACAGACAGGACCGGGGTAGATGCCGGTATAAAAGCAAATGTTGGAGCGTACCCTTCAGGCACAAAGTTGGGTGGCGTTCCCCACGGGAAACCAGCAGGCATGGAAGGCGTAGATTGGCTGGCAAAAACAACAGGCACAAATGTTGAAGCGATCTCTGAAATAATAGTCCTATAAGGATAAGGAGTTGCAGGAGGCGAAGATGGTTAATTCTGAGCAGCAATTACAGACTCCATCAGAGCAATGAGCCTTATAATCTCATCCTTAAGCTCTCTGTTCTCTTGTTCTACGTGCTCCATTCTCTTCAGACGATTAGCACGAGTGTAGTAGTGATGAGTCAGCTTGACTGATACATAGGAGAAGAATTGATAAGACATCTGGCTAAAGAAAACCTATTGTGAAAATGATGCATGAAATGCAATGTTTTTTATTTTAAATTTCAAGGAACATATAAGGTCTTTTTGCAAATATTTTAATTAATAACAATAATGACAATTTTGACCAATAAAATCTCTTTTTATTCATAAAATTGTAAATACAAGAGAAAAGGAAATTATCAGCCTAAGGATCCGTAGCAACTGAATCAGTTGTACTAGCTAAGGGAGTGTACTTCCTTCGGATGTGCCGAATCTCTGACTCAAAGGCTACCTGCATCTGAGCCTTCTCGAGGATGAGTCGATCAACAATCTTCTTCCAAGCACCGGAAGGCTAAGGCATACTAGAGGAAAATAAATCCTCTAGATCTCTTTGTATCTCCACTGCACGCTCTTCAAGAACCTTAACAAGTGCATCTTTTTCTCTCGACTTATGCTGCAACTCCACATGCTTGTGGTTCAAAGCATGGAACCGCTCTTCCCATAAGTCTTTCTCTTGCTTCATCTTGGAAAGTGCTTCTTCCAACTCCTCTACATCTTGGTTAAGGAAAGTTGATGGCTCAGCCACAATCATAGACATAGGTCTCTCATAAGACAAAGATGGCTTCAAAAGCATCCATGCTACCAACTTGAGCAAAAATAGTAGCCCTACCAATGAGAAACTCAGAAGTCAACCCTAGAATCCCTCCTTTCTTCACCAAATTAGCATCAATCTCAAATTTCTTCAGATGAAGAGCTTTGGCTATGACATGAGATCTGGGAATCTCCTCTAATCCACTGAAAGGTACCTTGTTAGATACCGGAATACCCAAGAGATTGGCACACTCCTATAACATAGGCACAGGCTGATAATCGGGAAAAGTGAAGCAACGATAGAGAGGGTCATAAAAGTACACCAAGACACTCAAGAGTCCTTCCACAACATCAGTAGATAATACAGACAAAATCTTCCCATGACATTGTTTGAACTCCAAAGGATCTAATACAAAGGATGACAACTTCCTTAACTCTTTCAAATTGGGACATCTGAAATTGTACTTTTTGGTGTTCCTTCGTCCATAATCCGTGGTCTGAAAATTATTTGAAAATAAGACTTTAGTTTCCTTGAAAATTTATTGTTGCGATGAATGTTATGATGCTTATGTATGCATGAATGCAACAATTACGCAGAAGGGATCACACACAAGGCAAACACAAACAAAGATCAAGGGATGGATCAAGTCGTCATCAAGATCAATCATACATTTTGGTGGATTATGGTTTTTACCTTATCAACACCCAAGTTCCATTGATATTGATGAGACTGATCGGATCAACCAAAAATCAAAGGGTTTGTTGTGAGTCACTAGCATGGAGTCGCATTATGAACCATCTCAAAGGAGTGTACTAAAGATAAAAACTTGTAGATCATGTTCTAAAAAGTTCCCTGAGTCGTGATCCTATCTATCGGATACTATAGATTTAGATGACCGACTCATCAACCAGTAGTATTCTCAAGAGAAACTCGTCTGAGTGTAGTATCGCATAACAACTGTTATCAAGTGTACACTTGAACAGTCTCCGCACTACGTCCTAAAATAGGACAAGTTGGGTTATATGTTCTACGGTCCTCAGCTTCTCGGACTCCCAGGTCGGAAAATGTAATGCATATCCACGATTTACTCGTCTGACATCAGTAGTTCCAAAGGGTCTCCATTGAGTAGATGGGTCTCAATCCAACTCGTTAAGGACTACTCCACACAATTCAAACATGACTATACCATCCTCCTATCTTAATTACGCTCAAGTTAGGGTTAGAACTTATCTCACCACTCAGAGATCACCAAGCACAACAGACAAACTATATCACACAGACAATATATACAAACATGCAATCATCAAATTTCAACAAAATATTGCACACAAAAAAGTAGGCTAAACCCATTGAGGACTACTCCCCAACAGAGTCACCACTTTATTTCTTTAGCGGTGCATTCATGACCATCGAGCTATCGATAAACCCGACGTCAATTGAAAATTCAGAGTCGTCACTGCGCCTTATTTATTTTTAAAGTAAAAGGGAAAAGTACGAACAAAACCCAAAGATATGAAGTTTTCAAATCAAAACTAATAAGATGCAAGAGATTACAGGTAAGGGGATTAATTACACAAAGGGAAGGTGTTAGCACCTAAAGTTTCATAGGTACTCCTAGGGAGCCCTTTCTTGTGTGCAAGCGCTTTGGTCAAAAAGATGTTTGATAAAGATGGGACGGGGAGACGAGAAAAGAATTCATTTATTATATTTTGTGTTTGACAAGACCTTCAGTATTATGCCTATGTACCAACATAAAAATGAGGATCAAAACCCCGTAGTTCGTGGTAAAAATTTCAAAGGAATTGGTGAATTGATTTTAACAAAAGTTTAACAGAGAAATGCACAAAAATGCCCAAATATTTGAATGGGGTTGTTAATTATTTTTGTCCTTTGAAATTAAAGCTAGTATAGTTAAGTTTATTTACAAGTTTGATTAAAAAAATGTTGAAAATTCAATGGCATAAGGCCAAAGGTTCTAATCATTAAAACATGTCTAAGTTTGAAATCACAAGCAAAGAAGGTTTTTGAAAAGAGGGAGATATGTTGAAATTAAAGAAATGGGAGGAGATGAAGAGACTATCCTAGACAAAAATTAAAAGTTAAGAGTTCAAAAGATCTGACCAATGGGATGCAATCCACAAGACAAGAATGTCAGATAAAAATCCATTTCCTTTGGACTTTTAAGCAAACCATAAGCATAAGAAATATCCAGGCAAACCAAATGAAGACCAAGGCATCAAATGAATATAGCCATAACATACAAGCAAGCACTCATATAGCTAGCAGTCTTCAGTGTCTTCCAATGTATCAAATGAAAATTTTCCTTGGTAAATTCTCAGAAACAATCATCAGACAATCAACAATAATAACAATATAACAATTAAGCACAAAGATAAATTGATAGATGAACCAAGAGCACTCAGGGGTTTGCATCAGGTGGAAGGCACAATTAAGAATAACTCAGTCTTAGCATGTTGGCATTGGCCAAGTCCTTAAAGCATTGGGAGGTTGCCTAACTCTAAGTCCAAGAGTTCAAATCAAGTCTAACTGTCCACCAACATATTTTTTAGGATTTTTATTGTTATTAGGTATTTTAAGGTCCTAAGACCACAAACAGAACAAAATCACAAGCAAACAATATATACAAGTACAAATGATATGGCTCAAGTGTGCAAAGTAAAGATGACGGAAACATAAACATCTTGCATGAAATGTAAATGGCAATGAATGGTAAAGATACTGAAATTTAAATTGCATTAAGTAAATGAATTGAAAGTAAAGCAATGTTAATAAGAAGTTAGTCAATGTTAGTGAAGTGTTTTGATTGTTTAAGTCATTCCTTGGAGAACACTCAACCATCCATTCACAAGTAAGAAGACATGAACCAAGACATCATCCATGAGAAGAGCTCCACTTGGATAAGTCAACAAGTATGCCACTATCTCTCATGAATGGAAAAAAGGTTAAGTCTTCACACAATACCATGAAGATGGGAGACTTACAATCCCACTTACTAGAATGTTATGCCTTGCGGGACAAATTTAGCTCTATGTTAAGATATCGTAATTGGACTTATGTAGAAGTCACAACTATCTAAGGTGGGACAATAAAGATATTGTTGTTAATGCATGTTAGAGACTTGGTACAAAGAACCAAGTTCCTAAAACATACCACACACAAAAATAAAGTGGGAAGGACCTATCTCAACCCATCTCATGTTTATTCATCTGACACAAGGTCATTGATGAATCAACTAGCATTTGGACATTAGAGAAATCATTGGTAAATGATATATTGGAAAAGAATAGGGATAAAGATGAAGAGGAAAGGGGAAATAGAAACCCAAATTGATCATAGGAAGAATTTCATCTGATTAATATTATCCATTCATTTTGGGGGATGAAATGTATATTTCATCAACCCCCATAAATCCAATAGTATTGGTCAAACAAAAGTCAAATCAACCATGACCAAGGCCAAATAGAAAGTCAAACATCACAAGATCAATTAAATGGCTCAACAAAATTTATAAACAATTAAAAATCAATTAGAAAATGAATAAAAATGCATTTTTAAAAGGACAAAACCTCAACTCACCAAATAAATGGCCAATGGATTTATCCTAGGTCAAACAAGGTCAAAGGACCTTAGACAAAAAATTTCACAATTTTTGGAAAGTCATAAGAATTTAAAATATTTAAAAACAAGTCAAAAATCAATTAATTCAAAAAAAATAAAATTTAATCCAAAAAATGATTTTAATTCAAAATATGGAAGAGGAAATTATTTAAAGATTTTTGGTGAAAGTCTCATTTTTTGGATTAAAAATGGATTTATTATGAATTAATCAAATTAATGGGATTAAAAGAAAAATCAGAATTAATAAAATAAATGGAAAAAACATGGGTCATCAGATCTCCCTCATTAATTAAGGTGGCAGATCTGATGGCCACGCGTATGGGGTCTATGAAACTCCTCAATCAACGCGTGGGAACTATGGTAATGTAAACCAAAGGCTAAGATTAGATCCTTTGATCAAGATCATATGGACGAGAGGAAGCCAACTCACCACCGGAGCTAGGGCTCCGATCATCTTCTCTAGTGGTACTCACCGGATTGGTCCACCATCAAATTCCACAAAAAAGAAAAGTGAGCACACTATTTTAAAGGAAAAATGCTCAGGAGCTCGAATTTGACCTCAATTTCTCCCAATTCCAAGTATATTAAAAGATACATGGATTTGAAATTTGAGGTGCATGATCTGAGTTGCTTCAATTTTGCCTCAAAGCAACTCAATCTTGTTGCCTACATTGGTAGGTCTTCACACAACCAAAGATCAACCAAAATAGTTGAGAATTGAGGGAGAATTGAAGAAGAGAAAATCCAGAAAATTCATCTTCGGTTTGCTGCAATTGAGCTTGATCTTGCTTCCAATTTGCTTTGGCTCGCCTCTAACAACTTGCAGGAAGTGAAATGGATGATTAAGAAGATTGGATTCTTGGAGTTTCAATTCTAAAATAGAATGAGAATTGAAACTAGATTTCAAGTGAAATCTTCAGGTTTATCCTTTAATGGAGGTTGGGGAAGAAGCAATGCAAAGATTAGGCAAGAGGGATCCCCATTCTAATCAGCAAGCGCATGTATATATAACATTGGAAGTTATTTTCCACACCTTCCAAACTTTTTCCAAAAATAGAAACCCTTGGTTGCATGCTTGCATGGGTGTGTACAAGGTCCATGTGATGATGTGGATAGGTCCAAATTCATGTGCTAATCAACCTGAAATGATAACATGGGATCATGCATTAGGGAAATGGAAATTGGACATTGAACTTACCAAATGAGGCCATGCATTACACCCATGCGCAAGTCCTTCAAAAATTCTCTAAATGCTATGATCTTTGACTTTATGGAAAGGTAACATGAAGGGTAACAACTTTGTTATTGAAGACGTTTCCATTTGGAGCTTGGATAATGATGAAGTTTGAGGTGTAAGTTGGAAGAATCAAATATAGTTGAAAATTTTCTAAGTATAAAGTCAAATGACCACTTCTTCCACCTTGAATAACTTTTGCTATGAGATTCAAATGAAAATTATTACTTCATAAAAGTTGTAGGTCTTTCATTCCTCTTCAATTTGGTCACAAATTTTACACCATTTGAATCTTTCATGATGGGGTTATGGATTTTAGAAGTTGAGGAAAATTGCTTGTTCAATGATGATGACCCAAAATAACCTATAATATTTCCTCTTAGTACATGCCCTTGCTAGTTTAATTTTATATTTCTCAAAGAAGAAAAGTTGGATAATACATCTTTAATTTCATTATGAAACTTAGATGAACTTCATATAAAAAAAACTGAGCAAGTTATGGTCCTTGTAAGTTGACCTCCTAACTAGGGCACATACCAAATGACCTATAATCTTTCACCATAAAAAATGACTTTCCAATCCAAATTAGCTCTTGATGTCAACATGAAGTTGTTTGGATGTCATAAATAGTAACTTTTCTCTTAGAATCATTTTCATATGACAAAAATTGTTGGAGATATGGTCTAGTGAACCCTAGTTTTGATCAGTTGACTTTCTATGGTTAACCTCTTTGAACCAACTTGCAAGCTTGAAATTATTTTTATCTTTGGGGTTCATGGAGGATAATATATGCATAATATGATGCATCATGAAGTATGCCTTGAAATATTTGACCAATTGTTGAAGAAACTTGTTGAGGAAGTCACATAAGATACCTAGATGAATTAGGGCTTCCAAGGCAAACAAGTTTTAAATGTCTTGATGAATTCTTGATTAACATGACAAATAAATAACATGGGGATTCATATATGATGCTTCGAACCAAAGTGAACCTTTCCTTGATTGATCCTTTGCACTAAGGGTCTCAAACCCTAGATATGAACTTGGTGGGGGCACAGATAGACACACACACCTACAAAAGAGACAAAGCTATACATAGACATATTTTTGGTATTTTGGTTAGTAAACAAAAGAAAATAAAGTATGATACAATAAAATAGGCTTGGTGATCTCTTCCAATGAAAACCCAATGAATGAGGGGTGACGAGGATACCAAAGTGTGATCCAGAGTTAATTTAAAATGATGAAATAGCATGAGGGATCTTAAGGTCAAAATTTAGGTCTTACACTAATTAACCAAAATATCACATTCTGCATATCACTAACTGATTTTCAAAGGCAAACTAACAGATACAAATTAACATATTTAACCCTAACATAGTTTTAGACTGATGACTAAATTCCTAAATTACCCTCTCCAATCACCTCACTGCATTTTTCAGAGATTCTCAGTTTCACACTTCCCTCTCTGATTCACTCACATCACGATTCAGTTATGATTATTCACCATTCACCAAATTTCTAAATTCATGAATTCTCATTCATCGTCACTCTCCGCTACCTCTCATTCACACAAAGCTCCTTCGAAATACACCATTAAAGCTTCACATTGAAGCTTCAATGGAGTAGAGCTCAACCTTACTAATTCAACTCTCTCTCATCACTCTTACACATAGAGTCTCAATCGTATCCTACAGACTAGAATCACATATAAGAAGAAGAAGAAGTTACAGTTAATTTGGAGGTGGAGAATTAAAGACTTACCTTGTGCGTGAAGGAAAATTGTGATCCAAAACGCAGCGGAAATTAAAAAATTCTCCTTTAGTGGTCCTTACGAATGGGCATGATCAGTGATAAAAATCGTTACCTCTTGTGGGGATTTAAACCTTTGATGCAGATCTAATGAGTGATCACGAGCGTTGAATGGTGACAACGCCTCTACTCAGTCCACACGAACGGATTCCTTAAGTCTCAGTGCTAACTGCTACGAATGAAAGCTTTGAGTGGGATATATATATATATATATATATATATATATATATATATATATATATATATATATATATATATATATATATATATATATATATATATATATATATATATATATATATATATATATATATATATATATATATATATATATATATATAGAGAGAGAGAGAGAGAGAGAGAGAGAAATGAAATTTCATCTAATGAAATGCTTTTACACAAGGGTTCTATTTATAGAACCACTTGTGTGAGATGTAATTTAAAAAGCCAACATAAGTGTATGTGACCCATATCTTATGATATACTGAAAATCACTTAAGCATGTCGTATTCTACTTAAGTGCATCGTACCTTACGATTTCTATAATTCACTTAAGTGCACCGTACCTTACGGTGTTACTTATTTACTCTATCTCTCATTAATCCGTTCTTTTTGTGTGTGACCTTGTAGGTTTTCGCGACATTGACAATTATATTAAATCACGTATTTAACATAATAAACAGTGAGCGGTATCTAGCAACACATCACTGCTACCCAAGACACGAAAATGTCATGTAATTTGACAAATCCCTTTTTTTATAATACTTGTATGTATAATTACCCTATTATAGTGTTTAAATAGGGGGAAAATAACTAAATATAATTATAAGATAAAAAATTATATTTAGTAAAATAAATACTATTTATTAGTGAGATAAAATAAGATAACTAAATATATAATTATGTTTTAAAATAAACACTATAAAAAGTGAGATAAAACATTTATACTATTAAAATAGGGGGAACTAATTGTGATATAGCGACACGATAAACTAAAGTATTTTGTTAAAAAAAACATTGTAAATAATGGCGGTTCAAACCGACTTAATTTTTCATAATAATGTTTAACCTACTATTAATTATGGAAGATATAGAACCGCCATAATTCTCCCATTTTTTTTGTAGTGGTTGATTTTCCAAAATTAAGCACCATTAATCCAACAACCTTCTTCCGCAATCTTAGCAATGTGATTAGCTGTAATTTTGTAAATAAGAGGGAAAATAGAAGCCAGTGAATCGCTACTCATCCTGGTAAAATTCCAAAAATTAATCGATTTTCCATTTCCCATTTTGCAATAAATGTTATACGCGAATCATTTGTGAGTTGAAGGAGAAATGAACCGATTACTCATCAAGTCCCTCCAACAAATCAAATATTTCTTCTTCTAAGAGTAAATCCATTGGTTAAAAATCCAAGAAAGAAAATCACCATAACAAAAACTCAAAATATCCTTCTAAATAGAGTTTGAATCGGTTGCAATCCTCCACAACCACTTGCTAAGAAGGGACAGGTTAGAATAGCCATAATGTTTTATGCCTAAACCACCTTCCTCTCTACTCCTGCAAATCGAATCCCAACTCATCCAATAAATTTTTCTTTGGCTTTCATCGTCCCCTGTTTACCGTGAAATTTAGTAAATAAAAACAAATTTCAATTTATTTAATGGATTAAATTCGAAAAGATCCCATGACATATTTGTGTGAATCATAAACTTTAGATGATTTTGACATCAATGTCGAAATGTACAATTTGAAAATAATAACTGAACTTTAAACAAATCAAAATGCAAAGAACTTCAAATAAAATGACTGAATGTAATTTAATTACAGAAAATGATTTGAACATAAGAAACTTTAATTTGTAAAAAATGGAACACATGTGTACATTCTCAACTCTTTTCTCAATCACATAGATACTTTGAGTTTTGTAGAATTTGCATATAATTGCGGACCCCTAAAACTCAAAATGAATGCTACTTATATACTAATCCTAAATTAACCTTTTATGGTCGACTAAGCAGAGTATTCCACGTCTTCGCTTCCAGGCAACTTTTATCTTCGACAAGCTTCCACGTGTCCTTCAATAATGATTTGATCTTATCCCTCTACACCTTATTCGACTGCAGAGAATAAATCTTGGAAACTCTAAAATTAAATAAGTCCCAAAACTTTTCGGTCTTTGTTTGAGTACAATTTCGACCACAGTTAGAACTCTTGGTCAGAAAATCGAATTCGTCGGAATCTTCATGGCCATCACTAACCATTTTGACTTGTTTAAACAAAAAACCATTATCACATGATATTTATCATATTCTCGTAATTTAAGATTGATGTCGAAAATATAAGATAAAAACTTTCCCTCAAAATACCATGTTTCGATTTTGAATAAAATGTAAAATGGTGGAATTTGTTATCATATTTTCGACATTGTTCATCTCAGAATCCCATCATTGCTTCTATTTTCTAGGAGATCATGTTTTTGCACGTCTCATTAACTATTCCATTCACATCAATTTTTTTTCACTTCTTGAAACATGGAACGCCTTATATTAACACGCGACCACCAAGTGTCTGCTACTAGGAGGAAAGCAACTCTATAAATACCTCCATATTACTCTCTTTTCATCTTCTTCACTTTTTCTCTCAACTTTTCACATACAGAAAAATCAATTTTCTTCACAACAAGATCTTCAAACTTTAACAATGGCAACTAACACTTCAACCAACAAATTTGAGATTGGGAAGAATCCAATGGCTTACACAATTTTTCCATCAAAAACTGAGGAAGGAAGGAATTTCATTCACGAACCACCAATGGCTAAGATAAAATCTCCATTTGGCAAAAACAAGTACTCATTCCATTTACACTTTATGGTAAATTTCTAGAATTATTAGGACCATACCCTACTGCTAAGTCTCAACCTAAGAAAGTATAGAACTTTTTTCTATGTTATCCCGTCACCATGCATTCAACGTTCAAAGAACGCTCTCTCGACTTATCCTTCATTGAAACACATGCGTGTGTATTTCGATCTACACCTTCTACCCAAAGCAAAGAGTACCTTGCCTGTCTCAATAAAGTCAAAAGCAAAAGACAAAAACAGTGGGAAGACCTAAGCATACTTCGACATGATTCAAATCTCTAGAATTGACCCTAGGTATAACCCACCCTTGCTTCTTGCATCAATCTTCTTTTGGGAGGGTTGTACTAACACTTTTCAATTCCCTTATGTAATGCTTACGCCAACTTTGTTCGACATAGAAACCATCACGAGATTGAACCCTCTTGGAGAAACTTTCACCCCTAGCATAAAAACAGACCATGAATTTGTTTTCGAACGCCTCAGCTTCAAAAACTTTATTACCGACCACCATGACAAGAAAACTAATAAGGTTTCTGATCAAGAACACATAACCTTGTTGACCCTTTGGCTTTCTTACTATGTTTTATATTCAGGATCTTTACAGATAGCTAAAAATACGTCCTCTAGCAATCCAACTTCCTGAGGGTCGAAACATTTCTTTAGCCAAACTGCTTTTAGCCAACTTATACCAATCTCTCGGGAATGCTTCCTATAAATTGAAACAACTTCCTGAAATCAACAAGTCATATCTCATCTCTGACCCTTTATGGCTCTTGCAACTCTAGTTAAATGCTACCTTTGAACCTAAGTTTCATATAATTGATTTGAAAGCTTTGTTGGAAGAAACTGATTGCAGAAGTATCGAAGGCTCCAGACTTGCCTTAGTTACTCCTTATGACAACCCTTCAAAAATAACTTTTATGAAATACATCAACTTTTTCCTTGATTCAAAAACTTTTGTTTCGACCATGGCTCCTTTTGTGGACAGGTGTTTTGGTCCATCTTGGTTTTGAAACAGGTTCCCTGGTGTCACCCCTTCAGATGTTGCAATGTCGAACTCTGTTTGGGCAGCCTTTTTAACTCTGACGCTCGTTTCCACTCGAATTGAAACTGGAACTGCTGGTTTTGGCTTTATTGGCTATCAGCCCAATCTAATGGCTAGACAAATTTGGTTTTAGCCAAATGTTGTCGAGTTCACTCTACTCTTGGGAGAACGACATTTGTTGGTCGGAAAGGAAATTTACTCCAACGGAATACAGAGACTGCATGGCTTTTTCCCGCCAACATGTTCTCGGATTTCCTACTTTCCACTTCCAGCCATCTTTCTTTCTAGCCTACAAGAGAACTCGGAGAAGAAAACAGATATATATTTAATCATTTAAATTCTTTTTCTTAATACCTTCGATTTCTCACATGTTCCTATTGTAGATGAAATTACAGCAAAAGGCGACACAAATGTCGACGTCCCTTCAAATATGGCGAAGATAAGAAGAAAGAAGAACCTCAACAGAAAAAGGCAAGCTTTTCTTTTTGACATTTAGCTAATCCTAGAAATGTTCTAACTTTGCTTTCTCTTTATAATCGAAAATGTGATCCTGACTCCCCTGCAATTACAAAAACCAAGAAGAAAAAGAAATCCAAAAAAATTACCACAACACATGTATGTATTTGATTTCTCCTTTTATGGTTTTGATGAAAACAAAACTAAACAATCTTTTCCCAACAGGCTACTCCAAAACCCATAGAGATTACGGCTGAAGTCGAAAGCTCAGAGGATAGTGAAAAGACTCTGACTTTTCAAGACCTAAGCTTAAGACTCATTCCAAATCAATTGTTAGTAAAAAAGGCGTTGCCCCCAAAATCATTCATGGCATACGAGACCGAGGTTAACCCCAATTTCTAACCGAGGTAAAAAAGGTTTTTTTTTGTAGTGTTTATACCTTAACTATTTATTTGTTGAGGTTAAAACTTTTCTTTTAAATATATTATTTATAATACTATCTCTACATTGGAGACTCGTACCCTTGCATCAAAGGATTTTCTTTCTGTTACACCATAGATCTCTCGTTATTCAAACATCATTAATCTATACAACAATTGTTTTTGGCCAGCCAAAATTTTCAACAAGACCGACCCAATTCACAAAGCCTAACTCAAAAAATCCTTGTAATACGATGATAAACAATCGGATTTTCACAAAAAAAACTGCACACCAGATCAATTATGTGTTTGTAAAAATAATTCATACACAATAATTCTTAAAAATTAATATAAAATTTAATTATTTTTTTAATTATGCAAATTAATTAACACTATTTAAATCACATTTAATTTAATATTTTTGTTTTAAATTATTTATATCATTTATATAATTTCTAGTTTAATATTTCTTATTTATAAACTATTTATTACGTATTTCGATTCATGTTTTTATTATGTTATATCATTTAAAAAATAGATAATTTTGTATGAGAAAATGAAATTTTATAAATTTTATTTATTTATAATATTTAAAAAGGTTAAAGCAAATAAAAATAATAATAAGTAATAAATGATAGTAGGACCGGCCCAATCATATAAGAAACCCCGCTTTAATTTTAAAAAAATACAATTATAATAATTAAAAAAAATATATCAAAAATATAATTATATATTAATTAAAAATAAGTTTAACTATAATTATTTTAAAAATTTTGATCAAATCTTAATTTTTGTATGTATTGAGTTTTTATCATAATATTTTTTTTAATTATTGATTTTTTTAATAATGTTTTATTTATTTTTATTAATATTTATGAAAAAATTTAAATTTTAAATTTTGAAACATTCTAAACTGTGAGATCTTATGTTGCAGCACACAGCACATGCTGGATTTGAACATGTCGGAGTGATAGTATTATGAAAAAATAAACATTAATATCATATTGAATAAATAAAGTATTTTATAATCTGAAACAACGAATAAAATAGTGAAATAAATTATTTAATTCAGAAAGAAATGAATAATAATTTATTCTATAACTCAATAATAAAATATATTTAGAATATATATTAAAAAAAAGCTCCTCTCTCATGTTCGAGAAACCTCTTCATAGTTCCAGCGTTGTCTAAATGTGGCTGGCATGTCACTTTAATTAAACTTTTCTTTCCTTTTCTTCAAAATGTCACACTTGATCTTTCATGAATCTCCGCGAACTTTACCTTTAATAACCAACCAAAACATCCTCCACAACTATATATATACTCACACACCATCCCTTACTCATCATCAACCCAAGAAAAGAAATCATCAACCAACAAGCAAAAATATTCTCACTCTTGCCGTTACTATTTTCTGAAATATCACTATGTCGATAATTCCAAGTGTGTTCGGAACAGGACGAAGAACTAATGTATTCGATCCATTTTCTCTAGACTTATGGGATCCATTCCAGAACTTCCAACTAGCAAGATCAGCCACCGGAACCACCAACGAGACGGCAGCTTTTGCCAACGCTCACATTGACTGGAAGGAAACGCCAGAGGCTCACGTGTTCAAGGCCGATCTTCCCGGAGTGAAGAAGGAAGAAGTGAAAGTTGAAATAGAAGAAGATCGTGTGCTCAAGATAAGCGGAGAGAGGAAAATTGAAAAGGAAGACAAGAGTGACACCTGGCATCGTGCTGAGCGTAGTCAGGGAAGTTTCCACCGCCGTTTCAGGTTGCCGGAAAATACAAAGGTTAATGATGTGAAGGCTGCTCTGGAGAATGGTGTGCTTACTGTCACTGTTCCTAAGGAGGAAGTTAAGAAGCCCAATGCAAAGCCCATTCAGATTGCCGGCTAAATTTGCT
The DNA here is from genome assembly GCF_024323335.1 of Lathyrus oleraceus. NCBI lineage: Eukaryota > Viridiplantae > Streptophyta > Magnoliopsida > Fabales > Fabaceae > Lathyrus > Lathyrus oleraceus. Next base: position 79,565,782 of record NC_066580.1, on the reverse strand, counting down.
CACTCGCTTCTGAACAAAATGTAGTATAAGATAACGAAATAATAAGTAGTGTGTAATTCCAGTTTTAGGAGATTGAGACATATGCTACTTATCAGGTGTGTGGTTTGTTTGTGAGTGTTCTCTTCAGTTCTGTTTAGTGTGCATGTCAATAGCTTTTATTAGTTTGTGAAAGTTTCTTTCTATTGAGCTATATATATCTTTGAGTTGTTCATTTTGTTCTCTTTCAATCAAACATTTTACAACATAGTTTAGCCAAAATAACAATCTAAGGTAATGCTACAATCAAACATTTTACAACATAATTTAGCTAAAACAAATTCAAAATTCTTGAAGCATGCCTCTCAAAAGTGCAGATTTTATTTGCATTATGATTTAGATTTTAAATATATTTGTATTGAACTAACTTTTACAATATTATAAATTTTATAATATTATTTACTTTAATCTCTTCTTTTTGATCATATGACAAATAAATATATTTAAGAATGATATATTTAATGATTTGATTAATACACTTTATAACATAACTTAAAGTTTGTAAGTTCTCTTAGCTTAAACAGTTTAAGCTCCCTCTAAAGAGGTGTGTAAGTTCTTCTTGACTTTTTATCTATGTTAATTTGATTTTATAATTTCAATCAATAAATTTTAATATTATAGTGGGATTTGTAAGCTTTTTCTGAGTTTGACACCTCCTAGGTTGAGGTTTATAAACTATTCCTTTAAACTAACACTTATGAGTGCATTATTATGTTAGAGTTCCAGCTTTAAGATGTTGATATATATATATATATTTATATATATATATATATATATATATATATATATATATATATATATATATATTACAATAGTGTATTAGTTTGTGAGTTTGTGAGTCTCTTAGAGTTCCATCTTCCATATATATATATATGGACTTGGCTATTACAATAGTGTAGTAGTTTGTGAGTCTCTTAGAGTTCCAGCTTTTAAGATGTTGAGATATATATATGGACTTGGCTTTACAATAGTGTAGTAGTTTGTGAGTATTATGTTCCCTTATGTTTAGTGTGTATGCAAAGATCTTTTTTGAGTATGTAAAAATTTCTTATCAAAAATAACATTTTGACAAAATAATTACTATTTTAAATATATTTTTTTTATAAACAAAAAATTTCATTCAACAAAGATTATTAGGGTATTCCGATCCAATGTACAAATTTAACATTATCATCATAAAATTAAAAACTCCTACGGATAATCAATAGGACATTTAAACCATTCGTAGTAATTATGTGGTCTAATTGACAACCACTACCGCACATTTATGTCAGGATCACCGATATCATTGTTGAAAATAATCAGAATCTTAGACCATTAAATATACCATCAAACTGTAAATTAAATGACACCACTAGACTTTTTTGAACATCTCCCACTCAGCCTAACAAACCAAGCCAACAAATGATTACAACAAGTTATTTATAAATCCAAGAGACACCAACTCAATTCAGAATTTTGTTCCACACCAATTTGATTTGAGGGCATGTAACAAAAATATGGTTGATGTGTTCATCAAAGTTAAAGTAGAAGACACACATCTTATCACGTGAATTGGAAATGATACATCTCATCATAAGGTTGCTTCGCGTTGCTAATCTGTCTAAAATCAATCTTCAATCAAATACCTTCACTTTAATTGAAATCTTGGTTTGCCACAATACAGCTAAAGTTGTTTCTAATACCGGATCCGTCACATTTTCGCCCATATTCTATAGTAGCTTATCGTAGCAGGACTTGACAGAAAATAAGTTGGAAGGCCCATGAGGTCACATAATAATATCAGATCCCTCCTTGTTAGGGGAGACTTCACACAACAGTTGTATTAGTTCGTGATACTCCACTGTAAGCATGTTGCCCAACTCCAGATTATTGAAACATAACCTCCATTTCCAGCTGGTCCCCTCCCAAACTCCCATATCCCTTACCACCCATTGCTTCCTGACAGACGCAACAAACAGGGCAGGAAATAGTTCCATCAGCGTTGTATATCCAAACCACCTTGCAAACCAAAACGGAATGATGGCTTCCTCTCCTAACCTATATGTTACCAACTTAACAAAACTACTCGCATCCAGTTACTCTTTAACCTCCATAAGGTCCACCCACCAAAGTGATTCTAGACATTTTATTTAACACATCTTTGGATAAAAGTCTTCTAACAATGTTTTTAAACCTATGAACCAAAATCCTAGCCCAGATTGTGTCTCTCTCCTTAGTAAACCTCCATAACCACTTTGTAAGCAATGCCCTATTGAATAAGCCAATATGTTTGATCTCAATCCTATCATTCACCTTAAGCTTACACACAGTATTTCATCTTATCTAAGCCATTCTTTTATTCTCCATCAAGCCAGACCACAAAAATTTCTGCTGAAATTATCAACAGTCCCCGACAACAGTGCCACAAATTTGATATCTTTTTGGAAAATGTAATGATAATGTCGCAGTAACAAAAAGATCGAATCCACAGGAACGACTATTTAACAATACAATATTGTGCAATGCATAGAAAATAGTAAATTAGGGGGTTTTCAAGTTTTGATTGTGAAAAGAAAATAAAGTGTTCTGACAAAATATGAAAGCGGTCAGGTTGTGTATAGAATCCCCTATTTATATATTGTTGATGTTTGATGTATTACATGAATGAAATCGTCACTATAATCCCACGACGAACTAACAAAACTGATATATCCAATCCCTTGGTGTATAACTCACTAATCTATACTTGGAGTTTTCTATCCCTAGTCTACCAGTGTAAGCAAGATTAAACAATGCAATAGAACGTTAATTCCTAACTCACTACTCGGAGTTTCCTATCCCAAGTCCACCAGTATAAGCACAACAATTTTCCTAGGTCTAACACATAGACTAATGGTTAGTATTCTCCATGTGCCCAAAATATTATTAAAAGAGTATCTCACATAAATAATATTAAGAATGAGGTGCAATTGAATATAATTATAGATCAAATTATTCATGCAATATCAAATCAAACATATGTCCCAACAATATTAAAATAGGTTCATCAAACACAACCTAACCTAAAGAGAATTAGCTACTCATAATGCAAATTATAATACTAAGTATAAATAAGTATGTTGCATGAGAAATCCCTTGAAGAATTGGCCTCCAATGACTTCAAATGCTCTCCAAATATGCCTTATGGTATTGCAAGCCATTTTTTCATGTGTAAAATTCAAAACCCTTGAAAAATTACCAAACTTTCCCTTTAAAGTAGTAAAAACATGTCAGAAACGTCCAGAACATAGCCTTATCGCGCGCATGATTTTTCCGTCCCGTACATGATTTTTTAACACGTTGCATCGCGCGTGCGATACTTTCCTTCTCGGGCGTGATTATTCCAGAAGCTAGATATTCCTTTTAGCTGCATTTTTCAATAAAAAAGCATCGCAAAACAAGTTATGGAACTCCATATATGATAAATTTACTATACAAACATCAAGATGTAAATTGTTCTGAAAAATGCACGTTTCTTCATAATTTCTTCCAGACTTTTTGGCTTTGCTCTGTTTCTTTGACTTCTTCATTTTCTTCATACTTCTTCATATGTAGATCATCTTTAACTTTAAATTTCATCGAATTCATCATAAATACTCATAAAAATCATGTAATGACAAACTGTCATCACAACCTCAAACTTAATTTGTTCCTTGTCCTCAAGTAACTCGTTTGCAACTGCACATTTCAAACAGAAAAATGAATTGCAATAATAACGAATGAACATCACAAATTGTGTCACCAGATCATCATTCCAGTTCTCCACTTCAATCGAACAAATTTGGAAAACTTCTTCCAACACGGCAAGTACTCAACTTGTCTCTCGGTTCAGTAATTTTTCACTCGAATAGACAGGGTAATCACACAATCAATGTACAAAATTATTTTACCATAAGTTTGTAAAAAAATTAATAAAATCAAACAAAGTCATCTAAACACACACTTTTGGAGGTCTTTCAAGGTTGTAATGGGGCTTATGTCAAGGTAGGATAATTTGGGATAATAGGATTAAAATTTTGGAGTTAGGTACATCGTTTTCCTTATTTTATCATATTCCTTTTCATATCAACTGTTGCTTACTTACTTTGGTACTATAGACTAATATTTTATGGTCCTAAACATTGATTTTATCTTTTTTTAAGAACTTGCTTTGACTTCTTGAGTTTTCTCATTTTTATTTTTGAATTTTTGACCAAAATCTCTAGTATACCAACCCCAACTTAAACTTTGCTCACTTCCAAGAGCAACCCCAAACTTATACTTTTGCATATAACCAAGGAACTAACTTTTTTACCTAACTCTAAAGATAGGGTGGAAAGATTTAATTTTTCAAGTCAATTAGCTAATTATTGTGGCTATGTCCCCGAAAGAAAGGGCTTAGAATCAAAGTTGTTAACAAAGGATATAAACATGATATACAGGTTAGTTTGAAAAGGCTCAAAGTTTACCATAGATAAGTGCCTCAGTGTGTATTTATCAAACCAATAGATTAAATTAGAAATAAGGCAAATTCTAGAAAATAGCAATTGTATGGATACTCTCATAAGAAGAAAAAGTAAACATGGAATATTTGGCTCAAACCTTATTAGTTGATATCTCTGGAGATTAAGTACAAGGTAGTTGGTTGTTCCTTTCTTCCTCAACTCTCAATTTTCAAGAAACTTTCCTGATGATTACCTTTATTTTTTATTATGCTTATGGTTCATTTGTTTAGTGCTAAAATTACAATTTTGTAAATCTGAAAGAAACAGCAGCAACAAACTTGTTTATTAAAGATAAACATAAATTTATTGCTACAAAGGGGAACCAAGTATTATAGCTAAAACTCTAGATTGACTTGTTGGACGTAAAAGGTAATTGCGGAAATTAATATCAATTTAGAAAACTCTAAATTAACATGTCATTAGAGTGGAAAAAGTCTTGCACATCTTGCATGGTATGTTGAAGTCTTGGTTATGTTTGGTCTACTATGCATTTTTTTTATTGATGATGATGCTCGAGGGGAGCGACTTCGATTTGGAACCATTGCCTGAAACAACAACAACACTAAAAAGTACAAAGATATTAGAAAAAAATAATAGGATTAAATAGAGTTTTTAGTCTCTCTTTCTTCTTTCAATCCCTTTCTCAAGTCTTTGTCCTACTGCTCCTAAATGTGACATGCTATAAAACAAAAAGAATTAATTAAAATAAAATAAAATTTAAATTTTGCAAATGAAATAAAAAATTATATGAGGGGCTGCCTCCCATTAAGTGCTTCTTTAAGGTTCTAAGCTTGACCTTTTGATTTTTGTGTTAGGGCGACATATATGACACGAAAAATACGTCATCCTTCTTATTCCTTTTGTTTGGTAGGAATTCATTACTTTCAGGAATTGAAGGTTTTTCTTCCGTATTATCTTTAGCTTGATAGTATCGAACAAGGCATAAATCTCATCAAATATTTCATCTATTTCTCCTCTTTTATCAGCCTTGTTGCTAGGTGTCAGACTATTCTTTTGTTGAAGATCTTGTAGTTGGACATCTACATCTAAACGAATTATTTCATTTGGAGTTTCATCAAAACTATATAATCTTCATATTGCATTTTTGTTCTTTTCCCACATATAATTTTCACCTTTGCTTCTTTTATTCTTGCTTCTATTTCTTTATCAGATGGTGTGCACTTTTCTTCTTCTTTCTCTTTTTCAATTCCTCCTTCATCGATGACCTCACGTTCCTGTTTGAATTGTCTTTCAATTTCCTTGTCTATAGGACTATCTAAAATTTTCTCATCAAACTTTCCTCTAGAGATCAGTTTTAAGGTTAATTGGCTAGATAATATACCAAGTTGCATAGCTAAGTTCTCGAAGGATGTTTCTATGTCCCTTTGTAAGGTTTCTTACTGCCTGTTGATTTTCCAGAATTATATTTGAGTAATATTTATGAACTGAATCAAGGTTTCTTCAACTCCTCCTTCATCACATACCTCACATTCTTCTTTGAGTTATCTTTCAAATTCCGCATCTCTAGGACTATCTAATATATTTTCATAGAAATAATCATTATATCTCAGTTTTAATGCTAATTGGCTGGATATTTGACCAAGTTGCATCTCTAACTTCTCTAAAGGATGTTTCCATGTTACTTAGCATGGTCTCTTGATGCCTGTTGAGTTTCTCAAATTGAGTTGAGTCATCTTTACAAACAGAGTCAGGTTTCTTCAAGTTGAGATGGTGAATCCTCTTCCCATGAATGATCAGTGTTAATGTAAGATTCTTACTCTAAATAATTTCGAGCATTTTCCAGAATGATCATTTTTATAGCAAGCTCCTTTGAATGAGCTTCAAACCTTGCCATGGTAGCATAGAGGTCATCTTGCATGAATGTCTTAGCCTCACATAGAAAACAAAAAGAATCATACCTTAATAGCACTATTAGATAAAAAATAAACAAAAATAAAACGAAAAAGAGAAACAATAGGAAGAAAATTTAAGAAAAAACAAAAATAACTAATTAAGAAAAATATTTATAATTGAAAACAAAAATAAAAATAAAAATAAAAATAAAAATAAAAAAATAAAAATAAAAATAAAAATAAAAATAAAAAACAAAATTACACGTTGCACAAGCGTCGCCTTGTTAAAATTATCAACAGTCCCCGACAACGGCGCCAAAAACTTGATGATTTCTCTACAAGTGTACTGATAATATCGTAGTAATAAAAAGATATAATCCATAGGGACTGCTATTTAAAAAGACAATATTGTGCAATACGTAGAAAATAGTAAATTGGGGGATTTTCAAGTTTGGATTGTGAAAAGAAAATAAAGTGTTCTGACAATAATATGAAAGTGGTCAAGTTGTGTATAGAATCCCCTATTTCTCTAGTGTCGATGTTTGATGTATTACATGAATGAAATCATCATTATCTCACAGTGAATTAACAAAATCGCTATACCCAATTCCTTGGTGTATGGCTCAATAGTATATACTCATGTTTCTGTCTCTAGTCTACCTGCGTAAGCAAGAATAGGCAATACAATAGAACGTAAATTTCTAAGCCATTACTCGGAGCTTCCTATCACTGGTCCACCAGCGTAAGTACAACAATTTCCCTAGTGTCATACCCCAATTTTGTCCGGGCATATTTAAATTTTTGTAAAATCGATTTCATTTTTAATTTGCATCATATGCACAGCATGACATGCATTCCATCATGAATAATAACTAAAATATCAGTCAGAATAAATTTATTAAAAATACAGACAAATCGGTTGAATCATTTTCTCAAGAACGTGCACAAATCAGCGAATAAAAAGATTCGAAATTAAAATTGCAGACGCCAGTATTATTAATCTACGGTTCATGTAGTTTAACCTGGTGTGCTCGTTGTATTTTTTAGCCGCTGTTTCAGTTGCGTTTTGACTCGCATGAGCCTTTTAACCGGTGCAAACTTATTTCAGAATTTGAAGAAACGCTGTATTTTTTCAATAAGTATATTTTGCACTGATCATTTTCATGCATCCGATTTATTTTTTCGAGCAAATTTCCGCCCGACTTTCATTCACCGTCAGTCATTTTTATTTTATTTTGTCAAGATAATCAGGATACCTAAATAAAAATTTCCCTGTTTTTATTTTATTTTAGGAGTTATGAATTCTATTTAGTTTAATTGATTTTAATTGTTTTTTTATCAATTAAATTATATAGAAACTGCATTCTAGACATTTTAAATTATTTGACAAAATATGTGTTTCTTGGTGTTCCTTTGATTTATTCATGATGGCTAGATCAGGATTTATCAACGGTAAATCATAGCAATCCAGATTTTTCCTATTCATCCAATCAAAAACTTAGGAATTAAATAAATAGAAATAAAAGAAAACAGTTGGAGTTTGATACCTCACATCCCTCACGTCCCTCTCTACTCTCTCTACTACAGGAAACTAAAACAAAAAGAAAACAGGTCTCTTTCAAAAATCCAACGGATAACATCAAAATTGGATTCACCTCCTTTAATTTCTCAGCCACGCCTCAAACTTTTCATTCTTCTTCCTTTACTCTATCCTTCAATCCGCCAAACACCACCAACAAAACCAATCTCCGCCGGCAAACTTTCCACGCCTTGCCTTTTCCTCACAACGACCTTGCCGGAAAACCCGCCGTGATTCCTCATACAACATAACCACCACCTATCGCCGCTTTTCCCTCCACCACATTCTTCTTCCTCACTACATCACCTAAACACAACCTCCATCTTCCATTGTTAACCCTGTAACATCATCATAACCGTTCACATCTAAGCTTCCAACGCCACCGACAATCACCTCTCAGCCGTGTAAGCCTCTCTATTCCGCTGGATCCCCCTCACCGTTCTCCCTCTGAACCGCGAACCACCCACTTAATATCCAAGGACACTTTTGTTTCAACCACCGCGCAAATGAATGGTTACCGCCACAGATCCGCAACTAGACACAACGACACCATAAACCCTCATGTCGCTTATTTCTGACCATCGGAAATTCTCTCAGCCTCCACAGAGTTCCTGGATATCACCAAGACCTGGAACTTGTGATCCGCTAGGATTTTGTTGACGAAGCAAGTTCGCAAGATTTTCGAACAACGAAACTGCTACAGTGCAGCCAACCTTCGCTACAGCGGCAACATCGAATAATAAAGGAGCCTCTTGCTTCAACGGTTTTGGACGATTTCAAGTTAGCAAGGTGTTCTTCTATTGGATTGTTGTTGGTTTTGACTTTTATGCAGGTGTTGGTCCGGTTAGGATTTGAAATGGAAGGGTAGAAACACCAACTCCACTGCGTTTTCGGTTTAATTTCGACATATTTGACATTTCCGACAACTCTGATTCCAACACTTGCAGTAACCCATATGCTTTGTGTAACTTGCAGCAGCCCAAGCGTTGTGTAACTTGCAGCACATATATCAAACTCTACAACAACCTCGGTGCTGAATGTTTGTTTTCCTCTTTCATGCCATGTACGAGATGAATTCCACGGATGCGTCGGTGCGATAAATATTGAAGTGGTGTGTTACCGTTGGTTTCATTTCCTGTCAACAATTCGATATTACAGTAATTTTTTGAATCAAATTTCAGTTTTATCCAAGTTGCTAATGTTACTAAGTTTAATTTCAATTCAATTTTTTAGATGTTATTGGTTCATGATTGTTTAATGTTATATTAATTTTTGATGTTACATATGGAATTTCTTTTGCATAGCCATTAGTGATAGTATTTATTGAATTGTTATACTATAATTTTGATATTGCATGTTGATATTACACATAACGTTATTATTTCATGAGTATGGTGTTCATATTGAATTGCATGGCTTTTTAAAAAGTTGGTTTGTAATACCGCAGGTTTGTTTTTATTCCATGAACATGGTGCATATGCATTTGTGTTTTAATTTATCATTTGTATTACTGTTGTTTTAAAATGTTGTTTGTTTATAAAACTTGTAAGTATAATGTTAATAGAATATTGCGGTGCATGTAAATTTCGATCCGATTATGTCGTGTTGTTGCTGATTTTTGGTAACATATTGTAAATAATATTGAGTGGTTGCTATTTAAATTTGATTCCATTGCGATAAAGTCGGAATTTTGATCCGCGGATTCGACAATTTTATGTCGTTGTGCCGCCCAAATTTCAACATATCAATTGGATATTTTCACCGAGTTAGATTTTGCGTATGACATTACTCGTGTTGTCACTACGCGCAAACCGGTTTTTAAGCACATTATGGCTAATTCAATCCGATCATTTTTTAAATCAACATTGTCACTTATTTATTTCTCTTTTAATTAAATTAGTTAATTGATTAAAATTTTGCTTAATTAGTTTAATTTTGATTAATCAATTTTAATTAACTTAATTATTTAATTTAGTTAAATAATTTTGATAATTAATCTTAATTGACTTAATTAATCGATTTAACTGAATTTTAAAAAATTAATTTTAATAATTAAATATCGATCAATTTTTTTTTTCATTATCACAATTTCAAACCATCCTCAAACTTGATTTTATTCAGCTTCATCATTAATTCATAAACTAAATCCATTTCAATCTCATCGATTCAAAAATCATAAACTATTTAAAAGTCAATCAATTCTTGATTCAATATCGAGACCATTTCCATACCCTTGTAAGTCGATCGCTTTTAAGCATCGCCATCAACCTCACATAGCTTACTCTTGGGCTTTCTTATAATGAGACCTATTCGGTTATTAATTAATCGGGTAGATGATTGATTCACTAAATAAAATCCAATTTATTCGCAAACACAAATTTTAAAACCTCGATCCGATGTCGAGTATTTTTATTAAAATTAAATTAAAACACCTAATTACGGTTAAATACCATTTCATTTGGAAATGAAAAGGGGGATGGTTTTGAGTTTTCAACTCCTCCCCTCGATTATTTGAATACGAGTTCTCTTACTCAGTTAGTTAAATAGTCGTCATTTCTATCCACTTAAGCACAAATAAATCAAATCCTTTTACAATAAGAAATGAAAAAGGAGATGACTTTGAGTCTTCAATTTTTCTCCTCGACTATTTGAATACAAGTTCTTGGTTAGTCAAATAATTGTCGTTACTCTACAAACCTCCAAACCCCGATAAAATCAAATTATTTTCACAGTAAGCTAAATGAAAAGGGAGTTGACTTTGAGTTTTCAATTTCTCTCCTCAATTGGTTGAATACGAGTTCTCTTACTCGGTTAGTCGAACAATTGTCCTTTTTCCATAAACATACAACTTAATTAAATCATTTTCTTAACAAACTATACGAAAAAGGAGATGGTTTTGAGCTTTCAACTCCTCTTCTCAAATACTTGGATATGAGTTGTCTTACTCAGCCATTCGAGTACTTGTCATTTATTCTAAAAACACATCAACCATACACAATTTTATTTTTATAACTACTCAGATGAAAAAGAAAATGGTCTAGAGTCTTCTATTCCCTTTCCCGACTATTAGGATACGAGTTGTCTTACTCGATTATCTGAGTATTCGTCATCCATTCAAAATACCTTAATTATTATCAAACCCTTTCTATAATTAAGGATGAAAAAGAAAGTGGTCTAGAGTCTTCTATTGCCTTTTCCTGATTATTAGGATGCGAGTTGTCTTACTCGATTATCCGAGTATTCGTCATCCATTCAAAACACCTTAATTATTATCAAATCCTTTCTATAATTAAGGATGAAAAAGAAAGTGGTCTAGAGTCTTCTATTCCCTTTCCCGACTGTCAAGATACGAGTTGTCTTACTCGACCATCCGAGTAATAGTCATCCAACAAAATATCTTAACACATCAAATCTATCTTTTCCTCGCCCTCATGCGATTGAAATCGATCAAACCAAACATCCAACATATTAACCCAACTTGTCACCCCCGTCTGACCAAAACTCTTTTCAGAAAGAACATTGTTTAATCTTTTCTAATGCGCACAACAAACTAGTGCTTAAGCCTCCGCCGAGAGTAGACAAGCCAACGTTTAGCCTTTAGAACGCGATCTAAACAATTATTCACTAAAAGACACCAACCAACCGTAGATCCCCGAACTACGAATGCTCTGATTTCCTTATTATACCATAAGGATACGTGGGCAGGAGATTGTTGTATCTTCGCGAGCACACTAATAAAAAACCTCCCCTTTCTCCTTTCTGAGGTTCTCATCCATTTCCATTTTCAACATTTTATAACCCAAAGGTAACAAACAAACATAAATTAACACTCGAAACGCACATTAGAACTAAAAGGTCCCCGTTGAGTACAACGGACGTAAGGGGTGCTAATACCTTCCCCTTACGTAATCCACTCCCGAACCCGAATATGGCTGCGATGACCATTATTCTATTTCCTAAAGGTTTTATCGATATTTTCCTATTCCTTCATTGGGATAAATAAAGTTCGGTGGCGACTCTGTTCGAACGTAAATTTTTTCCGCGACCTTCGCGAGGAATCGTATTTTTCGAGATGCGACACCTAGGTCCAACATATAGACTAATGGTCAGTATTCCCTATGTGCCCAAAATCAGATTAATAGAGTATCTCACATAAAAAGCATTAAGAATAAGGTGCAATTGAATAGAATTATAGATCAAATTATTCATGCAATATCAAATCAAACATGTGTCCCAACAATATTAAAATAAGTTCATCAAACACAAACTAACCTAAAGAGAGTTAGCTACTCATAATGCAAATTAGAATACCAAATCTAAATAAGAAGGTTGCATGAGAAATCCCTTGAAGAAATGGCCTCCAATAGCTTCAAATGCTCTCCAAATATGCTTTCTAATGCAGCAAACCCTTTCTTCACGTGTAAAACTAAGAACATTTGAAAAAGTACCAAACTTCCCTTTTTAAAGCAGTCAAAGCGCACTAGAAAAGCCCAGAAAATAGCCTCATAACGCACATGATTTTTCCATCACACACATGATTTTTAAATACTTGCATCGCGCACGCGATACTTTCTATCGCATGCGTAATTATTCTAAAAGTTAACCTTTTAGTTGCATTTTGCAAAAAAAAACGTCTCAAAACGTGATGTGTGCTTTCCGCAAGTATACGGAATACGTCAGAGTAATATAAAAGATTATCGATCTCGCAGAGACCAATGTCAATCTATCGATTACCATCGTTACAGTATTTATCTAAGGCTAATCAAACAGGTGTATAAAGTGCACAGGAATTAAAAATAGTGAAGATAAATTCAGAGAAAATGATACTGGAATGTAATGCACATGGATTAAACAGTACTCTTATTGTTTCTAAATAGAATTACTTATGGGGCAATATTTTCTTTCTTGAAAAGAGTTAATTAAAAAGGAATTCTCGCGTTGGTGTAATCGGAATCAGACCTAACCTCTAATCTATACCTGTCGCGTATTACATTAAAGTGAAAAATCATTTTTATATAATTACCTCTAAGGCTCAGTTGAAAAGTGCGTTTGATTGGAAACTTTTAACATAAAATGGTTTCCGGCATATGCTCGTCCAACCGGATCCTAAACCTATAAACGTTTCCGAAAATAGTTTTAAAATCACTTTCTAATAATATTAAAATCTCCTAATTAATTTAACAAAGTGCTTTCGTTGTTCTTGTAAATTAAAAACTAATCAAGTTTTATCTTAAATGTCGAATGAATTTCGATCTTACCCGACTTAATCACGGATCTACTTTCGTAGTAATCAATCAAATTAAACCCAGAAAGCTTGTATTAAAATCAAACCATCCTCTAAAGTATTTCTACAGATACAACATGCGGAGTATCGGCAAAACGACGTTCCTCACATTCCATCACTAAGGATTTAGCTGGACATGGTTACGTTAAACAACATAGCATATAACTGATTCATGGAATAAGTCATTTAGGGAAAAAAGTGCTAAGTGTGCAAATGGTTTTAAAAGTGTGTGAGGGAAAATATACCTAGTCCTTATTTTAATGATGTCAAACCTTTCTAATCACCCACAACGTGTACTTTGGATAATATCATCATAGCATAGAATGCATTCATCCTCTAACATGTTCAAAATATAGGTTCAACATGTCCAAGCATATAGGAGCATATCATAAATGTGAATCATGCACTTGATCATAGTAAATATCCTAGATTCATAAGAGATCGGTTTAAATTGGTCAAAATATATCTTAAAACTCATTTTTGAGAGTTTAAGAACTGTGAGTCGACTCATGACTTAGAGCAAAACTTTCGGGTCTGAACAGGTCAACTCAATCCTGGGAAACCTGAATGAGTCGACTCAACCACTTATTGCATCGACTCATTACCTATTTTCATTTAAACCATGTAGCCACGAGTCTAAAGAGGTCGAGTCATAGGTCGACTCAACCCTGGAAAAAACTCTGTTTAAGTCGACTTATCCCCTGTTTGAGTTGACTCATCGCCTGTTTTACTTGAATAATTTTGCTTCGGGTCCACACAATTCGAGTGACCTATATGAACAAGTCGATTGGCCGCTACTTAGACTTAATTTTCTGTTGTGTAACTTTGCAAAATAATTCTGTCATGTTTGTTATTTGGTCCATGCATCATATAAATATTCAAGTGTCTCTTCTTTAACATAAAAACAAGAAAAGTGAAAGAAATACACCAACTCACTCATCATCTTCATTCTTCATTGCATTTCTCAATAATCACATATAATAATCTTTGTTGAGCATTGTGCATTGCTACTGTGATAACGTCCAAATAAGATTAGGTTAATCTTAGTTTGGGTTTAGGCTTTATGTGGGTTTTTCTTGAATAAAACCATTGGGGTTTTGTCCTCCAAGAATTGGGGGTTTTTGCACTAACCTTTGCTTCGCAGATTCAGCCGAGTGAAAAGTTTGAAGAACAGAGGGATCGGTCAAACAAGTAATAATAACCGGAGGATTGTGAAGAAATCTTAGGGTTCAAGCGACTTGCGTTCAAAAGCAGTCGAGCTGAAGTTTGTACTCTAAGCGAGGACGATATGGGATCTGCCTTAACAAATCCGGTCTTGTTCTCTCTATCTCTTATCTCTTTAAATTCTATAGAAATTAAGCTTTGTATGAAATTAATAGTAAAATAAATATCGCTAAATTGTTATGCATAGTAACTATTCAATAAATTGGTTCAATCACCTTTATTGCAACTGAGTAAAATTCTGCACTTTCAATTTGAGTGAAATTGATACTTGGTGTGAAGTGCACACCAAGTGTTTGATAAAACTAATCTCACACAAATCTATTAATATTTTACTTTCTCTCTTATTGTGTTGACGCATTATTAGAGGTAATGATATCAAGGATTGTGGTAGTTAATCAATTGAATTAGATAATGGTTGATTTTCTCTATCGTAGTTATTCTATTCGGTTTCACGCATATATGATCTTTCCATTAACGGGTCGTTTAGACGATTAAAATCTAGGGTGCTTCCACAACCGTTGAAAACATTTTTAAAAAAGCGCTAAATTTCAAAAACGGATATATTCAACCCCCCTTCTAGATCGGTATTATCATCTAACAAGTGGTATCACGAGCGTCGATTCATCTAGTGCTTCGCATATAACGTTTTAGAAAATTAGTAACAATCCTAAAGGGGCGTACAATAGGGCACCTATTTTTACCGGTAAAAACTATAGTTATTGGAAAGATTGTATGCATATCCATATTAACTCTATTGATAGGAAAGTATGGAAAGTCATCCAAGATGGTCCTATGGAAATAACCATGACCAATGCGGATGGTTTTGTTATACCTAAACATGAAGCACAATGGAATGAAGAAGATGAGAAAAAGTATAGCTATGATTGGAAAGCCAGAAATATGCTCATTGTCGCCTTAGGTGTTGATGAGTATTATAGGGTTTCCCATTGTACTAGTGTTAAAGTTATGTGGGACTCATTGCAAATTACCCATGAGGGAACCAATGATGTCAAATTAGCTATAATCAACACTTTAACTCAAGAATTTGACCTTTTTCATATGGAGGATGGTGAAACCATTACCGATATGCAAAAGAGATTTTCTCATCTAATCAATCAGTTAAATGCTCTTGGTAGAACTACCTCTAATAATGTTGCAACTAATAAAATCTTAAGATATCTTAACAGGGATTGGCTACCAGAGGTCACCGCGATTAAGGAAGCCAATGATCTATGAACATTGGACATGACAACATTGTTTGGCAAGCTTCAAGAGCTCATGAATCTTGAGAAACATGAGAAGAGTCAAAAGAAGGAGAAGAAGGAGAAAGATAAGAGCACCGAAAGGAAGTCTATCGTTTTAAAGGCTTCAAGATATAAGTCATCCACCAATGATGCGTGTGAGAGTGAATCAAGTGATGATGATAAAGATTCGAATGAAGACATGGGGATGTTCGTAAGGAGGTATAACCGATACCTTAGAAAAAATGAAGTCTAACTTTCGGATAAAAAATTTGTCAACTATAGAAGACAATCAAAATTCCCGAATCGAGAGGAAGGAAAGACAACTAAGTCGAAAGAATCATGCTTTAATTGCAGAGAGGTCAGTCACTAAAAGTCGGATTGTCCCTTATTGAAGAAAGATAAAGGAAAAGACAAACGCCACAATAAATCTAGCAAAGCTAGAAGAGCATCATTGCATGGGAGAGCGATAGTGAGCCCTCAAGCGATGGCAACTCAAGTAATGAAGAAGAAATTGTCAATCTTTGTCTTACGACTCATCAAAAGAAGAAAAAGAATGTAAGTCATTCCAAAGATGATCATGTTGATAAAATGTCTTATGTTGATTTGTAAAATGCCTTTATTACTCTACACAATGAGGCCAATGAACCTTTTAAACGCTTAGCCTCAAATAAGAAATTTTTTAGTCATTTATAAAAGAAGATTTCTGACTCTGAAAAGGAATTAGAAACTCTTAAGAAGTCTATGATAGAGGCTACTAAAGGAAAAACTGAAGATGATAAGGGATTTTGGTTTAGATGGTCTGGATGTGAAACTTGTCACATTTGGTAAAGAGAGGATAGAACTCTTCAAGCTAAATTAGACAAGGCTTTACAACCTAAAGTTACCTTTGTTATTGATCAATCACATTTTAGAAGTAACATGAATAATCCTTATCAAAAATACACTTGTGTGGTAAAGGATCAAGTTAGTAAAAGCAACTCTCATCCGAACTTAAATTGTCTATATTGTTACAAAAAGGGACATACTATTGCTACATGTCGATTTAGGAGATTTTTAGTTCCTAAAGGCATTTTTCAATGGTTTCCCAAATGCAACCAAAGTTTCACTCACACACTAGGACCCAATGAAAATTGGGTACCTCCTTCCCTAGTTTAAATTTATAGGTGGAATGTTTTGAGGATACAGAGAGAACATGGGTTCTCGATAGTGGATTCTCAAGACACATGAAGGGTGACACTTCCTTGTTCTTTGACTTTGTCGCTAAGAAGAAAGGGTTCGTAACCTACTGTGACAATAACAATGGAGCTATACTCGGAAAATGTAGTGTAGGTATTCCCTCCTCTACTACCATCTCAGACGTCCTTTTAGTTAAAGGCCTTAAGCACAATCTCATTAGTATTATCCAATTATGTGACAAAGGGTATAAAGTTTCATTTTTAAAAGATTGTTGCATGATTGAACATAATGATAATAAGAATGATGTGCGTAAGGGTTGGAGGGAAAATAATGTATACATGCTTAACTTGAATGAAGTAACTTTGACAAGCGTTAAATGTCTCATCTCCATGAGTGAAGACTCGTGGCTTTGGCATAGGCAATTAGCGCATGTCAACTTTGACTTGCTAAATAAAGTTGTCGCAAAAGATCTAGTAGTTGGTCTTCCCAAAATCAAAACTTTAAAAGATCACTTATGTGATGTGTGCCAAATGGGAAAGCAAACAAGGATCTCGTTTAAATCTAAAAATATTGTTTCCACAACGAGACCCCTTGAACTTCTCCATATGGAACTTTTTGGGCCATCTAGAATTAAAAGTCTAGGTGGAAACTACTATGGTTTTTTTTATAGTAGATAACTGCTCTAGATTTTGTTGGACTATCTTCTTAGCAAGTAAAAGTTACACTTTTTTTGCTTTTGAAAAGTTTGCCAAGATGTCTCAAAACAAATTGAACACTAGCATAGTTATTATTCAAAGTGATCACGTAGGTGAATTTAAAAACTACCTCTTTGAGGAATTTTGTGAGACAAACGACATTGATCATAATTTCTCTGCTCCAAGAACTCCACAACAAAATGGAGTTGCGGAAAGTAAAAACCAAATTTTAGAAGAGCTTGGAAGGACTATGATAAATGAAAACGTCCTTCCTAAATATTTTTGGGTCGATGCTATAAATACGGCTTGTTATTATTGAATAGGATACTCATTTGTCCTATTCTAAACAAAACCCCTTATGAATTGCTAAAGGGGAGGAAGCCTAATGTTTCACATCTTCATATCTTTGAATGTAAATGCTTTGTACTAAACAATGGTAAAGAAAACCTTGGTAAATTTGACTCAAAAGCTGATGAAGGTATCTTTCTCGGATACTCTCAATCTAGTAAAGCATATAGAGTATACAACAAAAGGTTACTTATTATTGAAGAATACGTGCATGTTTCCTTTGATGAATCTTATCCGAAAACTGTCAGAGAAGGTAGTATTGTTGATGGTGCAGGTGTTCCTTTGGAAGACATAATAAAAGATAAAGAAGAAAAGTGTGTTGAACCCCCATCTGGAAAAATCTGAGGAGGAGCCGTATCATATTCCCGAAAAGAAAGAGGAGGACCATTCTATTAATAACAATGATCTTCCTTTGGAATGGAAATTTTATAAGGATCATCCTATCGATAATATTCTAGGAGATGTCACAAAGGGAGTTACCACACGGGCAAAGATAAGTAACTTTTGTTATCATTTCGCTTTTGTCTCTCAAAATGAGCCTAAAAACTCCAAAGACGCATTACTCGATGAACATTGGTTTTTAGCTATGCAAGAGGAACTTAATCAATTCAAAAGAAATGAGGTGTGGGATCTTGTTCCCCCTCCGCGAGACCATCGAGTAATTGACACTAAATGGGTGTTTAGGAACAAGTTAGACGAAAATGGAGTCATAAATCGCAACAAATCTCGCCTTGTTGCTCAAGGGTATAACCAAGAGGAAGGCATCGACTATGAGGAAACTTATGCTCCGGTTTCCCGACTCGAGGCTATACGCCTTTTGCTTGCCTATGTTTATTCTCAAGATTTCAAATTATTTCAAATGGATGTTAAGAGCGCTTTCCTAAACAGTTACATTAATGAAGAGGTCTATGTATCTCAACCCCACGGCTTTGAAAACCATGAGCATCCCAACTATGTTTATAAGCTCAAGTGTGCTTTGTACGGTCTGAAACAAGCCCCTAGGGCATGGTATGAGCGTATTAGCAAATTTCTACTAGAGCAAGGATTCTCAAGAGGGAAGGTTGATACTACCCTTTTTATTAGGCGTCAAGGAAAACACTTCATTTTAGTTCAAGTCTATGTAGATGACATTATTTTTGGATCTACTAACGTAAATTTGGTCATGGTATTCTCTAAGTTGATGCAGGGAGAATTTGAAATGAGCATGATGGGGGGGCTAAATTACTTCCTCGAACTTCAAATCAAGCAACTTGAAGAAGGAAATTTTGTGAGCCAAACAAAGTATTGTAATGAGCTACTTAAGCGCTTCGATATGGCAAACTCCAAAGTAATCGACACTCCAATTCCTACTGCTTTTAACATGGATCGGGATGAAAATGATAAGGCAGTAGATATAAAAAGGTATAGAGGTATGATCGGATCTCTCCTCTATCTTACCGCATCTCGACCAGACATTATGTTTAGTGTATGTATGTGTGTTAGGTATCAATCATGTCCCAACGAATCACATTTAAAAGCCGTCAAGTGCATACTTAGATACCTTTGTGGTACTTCAAAGTATGGGCTTTGGTTTTCTAAGGGAAGTGATTGCTCTTTGGTTGGTTACTCCAATTCCGACTTTGCCGGTTGCAAATCGGATAGGAAAAGCACCAGTGGCACTTGTCATTTTTATTCAAAATCCTTGGTAAGTTGGCACAGTAAAAAGTAAGTTTCAGTTGCTTTGTCAACTGCCGAGGCGGAATACGTTGCTGCGGGTAATTGTTGCGCTCAAATTTTATAGCTCAAACAACAATTACTCGACTTTAATGTTCAACTCGAACGTATTCCTAATTTTTGTGACAATACAAGCGCCATCAATTTAACCAAAAATCATATCCTACATTCGTGCACTAAACATATTGAGATTTGGCATCACTTTCTTAGGGATCATGTTGAGAAAGGTGATGTTGTCTTTGAGCATGTTGATAGCAAAAATCAACTTGCCGATATTTTCACAAAACCACTTGCGACAGAGCCTTTCTTCCACATCCGTAGGGAACTTGGTCTTCTTGATATCTCGGATCGCGTTTAAATATATATATATATATATATATATATATATATATATATATATATATATATATATATATATATGTATATATATATATATATATATATATATATATATATATATATATATATATATATATATCATGTATGTACATTCATTGATTTATAATTATGGGCTATGTGAGGGAACTTGTCATCTATCACCATTGGAGGTAATGTCGTTCCTATCCATTTGACCTATATTGATCAACTATGTATGTATATATACTTGTTCTTTGTAATTTTTGACATTCATGTTGTTGGTTTGAACTAAATATGATCCATTTCTATGCTTGAATTAAGCTTGATCTTGCTTAGGTATCATATTTAACATGCATTCAGCGTTAAGAAATTTTTTGAATCTCATGTCATCTAACAACTAACACGGGTCCCAACAGGTCGACCTGTGAGTCGACTCATCAATCCCAGTATTTCCCTCGGGTCACAACTGGTCGACCCATGAGTCGACTGATCATTGAGAACTCAATCTCAGTATTTTCCTCGGGTCCCAACTGGTTGACCCATGCGTCGACTCATCAACGATTACTCAACCCTTGTATTTCCTTCGAGTCCCAACAGGTCGACCCATGCGTCGACTCATCGCTACCCAGAATCTAGTCTTTGGGGATTTCAAACATGAGTGTGTCGACTCATTAAACGCGTGAGTCGACTCTTCGCTGCCCAATGCAGAGACTACATTAAATTTGAGTCCCACTAGGTCGACCCATGAGTCAACTCTTCGTTGCTAGAAACAACACATATGAGTCTTACTTAGGTCGACTCAGTTTTCAAGAATTTTTTTCTGCATAATCAACTCATTTGGTCATTTGGTCATTTGGTCTTTTCCCTCTCTCTATCACTCTCTTCAACACAAAAACCCTAAGATCTCCTTACTAACAACACTCAAATGGCTTCAAGAGCATCTGGAAAAAGATCTACTAGAGGACCCTCTTCTCACACTGGGATTGCACCATCTCGATTGAATACTCCTATAACTGCTTTATCCTTACTCTCTGATGATCTTGCTGAAACCTATGAAAAGAAGTTCAAAAACAGAACAGTTCTAAAGCAATACATTTACTCAACATTAGTGGCTGGACGCATGCACATTCCAGAAATTGTTGAACGGATAAGTTTTCAAGAAATTGATTTGTTCTTAAATTGTATCACTGAGTATAATGAGGATTTAGTCAAATTGTTTTATACTGGCGTTGATGGAAAATTCGAGAGTTTTAAGTTTGCATGTAATATTGGTAATAAGGTTATTGAAGTGAATGATGACGTTTGGAAATATCTGTTTGAGATCTCTCCACTATCGTCTCCAAATAACCTCAAGATTACCGACACTGTGTATGCTCCAGACTATGAGTTTAGGAATGCCTTAAACCAAATGTTGAGGAAATCGTTTTCTCCAAATGTTGTTCAGAGCAATTTATTTCCTACCAGTGTGACTACGGGTCAGTTGAAGCCTCTTAACAGGATTTTACACTGGGTTGTGACGCATATTTTGCGTCCTAAACAAGGAGGTTATTCCAGAGTTGACAAGGCCGAAGTACACATGGTTTATGTGCTGAAACATAGAATGAAAGTGAATTGGCCGCACTACGTTGCACTTAGGATCTTTTCTCTAAAAGAGTCAGGTAGAGGCATTGCACTCTGTTATCCCTCATTTATTCAAAGTATCCTTAATAGAGCAAATGTTTCAGTTCAAGGAATTCCATATAAATCCATGACTACAAATCAAGAATTTTGTCAGAAAATATTAAGTTTGATGGGCTACACTTGGGATTGTACAACGCGACTATACAAGACCCGTAAACTAGTTCCAGGTACTAATGCTCGGCCTTTGGAAGATGATGATGAGGAGGAGGAGGATGAAGATGATGAAGACAAGGAAGAAAATAATGAAGACAACTCTCAACCTATGGAGCACGATCAACAAGTCACTGACCATGGTGATTGGCTTGGTCCTACTCCTGGACAACATCCATCCGATAACCAAGGTTGGGGAGAATGGCAACAAACCGGATGTACCAACAACCGCTCATCCTATATGCCTACACCCTCTTCTCAACCTGAAAATTCTAAAGTGGTGGAAATGTTGAGAAATATGCAAATACAATAGCAAAAGTTTGCTACACTTCAAGAGGAGAGATTCACGACCTTGTAGGATCAGCTTCAGATTCAAGGTGACAACTTTGCATCTTTTGCTTCCATCCAAGAGGAACGGTATTCGGACCTAAGGAATCAAATCCAAACCCACAGTGACAACTTCAACTCTTTTTCCTCCACCATCCTGCAAAGGATTGATAACACTCAGCATGCTCTCGCAGGATCCGTAAATACGCTTAACGCGAACATCATTGACTTAACCAACTTCTATGAAGAAGACAGACCTTCGAGTCCACCTTACAGCTATAGAGGCAGACATGACCCTTCCCGATAAAGACGACCTTAGATGATTTTTTAATTCAATGCATTTCTATTTCCTATGTTTGCATGTTATTGTAGTTACTTATTTGTCTTAAAGTTTCTGTTGAACAATTATTGTAATCTTATTTACTTATTTTGTTTTGCTTTGTGAAATATTTATGCATATACGTCCATTGACTTCATGTTATGTGCATGGTTGTTAATGTCTATATGTTGCAAAGTCATTGACTAAGTGACTCTGAATATCTTTACTTCATGTTGACTGTTTTATTGTTTCTTTTTTATGTTGACAAAGGGGGAGAAGAAATGGAAACAAAAACAATAGTTGATTTAACAGATTTAGCAGATGAATAATAGCAGAATGTTTGAAGGCATACATAAAATCAAGGGGAGGATGTCTATCAATGTACGTGTTTGTGCCACGGTTTGCCATCATAAAAAAGGGGGAGTATGTGAGGGCAAATATGCCTAGTCCTTATTTTAATGATGTCAAACCTTTCTAATCACCCATAACGTGTACTTTGGACAGTATCACCATAGCATAGAATGCATTCATCCTCTAACATGTTCAAAATATAGGTTCAACGTGTCCAAGCATATAGGAGCATATCATAGATGTGAATCATGCACTTGATCATAGTAAATATCCTAGGTTCATAAGAGATCAATTTAAATTGGTCAAAATACATCTCAAAACTCATTTTTGGGAGTTTAAGAACCGTGAGTCGACTCATGACTCAGAGCAAAACTCTCGGGTCTGAACAGGTCGAGTCATGGGTCGACTCAATCTTGGGAAACCTGAATGAGTCGACTCATCCACTTATTGCATCGACTCATTTCCTATTTTCATTTGAACCATGCAATCACGGGTCTGAACAGGTTGAGTCATAGGTCGACTCAACCCTGGAAAAAACTTTGTTTGAGTCGACTCATCGCTTGTTTTACTTGAATAATTTTGCCTCGGGTCCATACAAGTCGAGTGACCTGTATGAACAGGTTAACTGACCACTGCTTAGACTTAATTTTCTGATGTGTAACTTTGCAAAATAATTTTGTTATGTTTGTTATTTGGTCCAGGCATCATATAAATATTCAAGTGTCTCTTCTTCAACATAAAAACAAGAAAAATGAAAGAAATACACCAAAGCACTCATCATCTTCATTCTTCATTGCATTTCTCAATAATCACACATAATAATCTTTGTTGACCATTGTGCATTGCTGCTGTGGTAACATCCAAATAAGATTGGGTTAATATTAGTTTAGGTTGAGGCTTTGTGTGGGTTTTTCTTGAATAAAACCATTAGGGTTTTGTCCTCCAAGAATTGGGGGTTTTTGCACTAACCTTTGCTTCGTAGATTCAGCCGAGTGAAAAGTTTAAAGAACAGAGGGTTCGGTCAAACAAGTAACGGTAACTGGAGGATTGTGAAGAAAGCTTAGGGTTCAAGCGACTTGCGCTCGAAATCAGCCGAGCTGAAGTTTTGAAGAACGTGGCGTTCTTGCAATAAGGTAGTTGTAACCGAAAATTTGTTTGAAGCGCTTGAAGGACTTGGTTCTACTCGAATCAAGGGGAGGGAACCGAATAGGAGCTGCAACAACACTAAGGGTTTGTTGGTTGTGATCATTGGCTATCTTGTACAACCTTTACAACTAGTTAGTAAAAACATCTCAATTCTAGATTTAGAATTGAGGGCAGACGTACCCTAAGCAAGGACGATAGGGGGACTGCCTCAACAAATCTGGTCTTGTTCTCTCTATCTCTTATCTCTTTAAATTCTGCAGAAATTAAGTTGTGTGAAATTAATAGTAAAATCAATATCGATGGATTGTGGTGCATAGTAACTATTCGATAAATTTGTTCAATCACCTTGATTGCAACTGAGTAAAATTCTGCACTTTCAATTTTAGTGAAATTGATACTTGGTGTGAAGTGCACACCAAGTGTTTGATAAAACTAATCTCACATAAATCTATTAATATTTTAATTGTTCTCTTATTGTGTTAACGCATTATTAGAGGTAACGATATCAAGGATTGTGGTAGTTAATCGATTGAATTAGATAGTGGTTGATTTTCTCTATCGTAGTTATTCCATTCGGTTTCACGCATATCTGTTCTTTCCATTAACAAATTGTTTAGACAATTAAAATCTAGGGTGCTTCCGTAGCCATTGAAAACATTTTTAAAAAAGCGCTAAATTTCAAAAACTGATTTATTCACCCCCCCCCCCCCTTCTAGATTGGTACAATCGTCTAACAAAGTGAACAGCGAGAATGATATCTTCAAAGTATGGTTTGAAAATGAATCTTTTGCGATGATAAAATAAATATGACAAGTAATCGTGCAAGGAAAATAAACAAGATAAAGTAGAGCAATGAAGTAAACAAATTAAAGGCAGTGCGAGGAAATAAACAATTTAAAAGTGAAGCGAGAAATAAATAATAATAATGTGAATTGTATTAAAAACCTGCTCCAAATCGGAGACTTGAATCTGGTACAAACTTGAAATAAATCTGACTTGAAAGTAAAATGACGACAAGATTAACTTCGACTATACGGTGCTCTAAACCCGATTACAACAATGATGCAATAATCCTTCGATGTGAAGAATTATTGCTTTAACAGTGTGATTCTATGGTCTATGCTGCAACTAGACTTGGATGCCTACAACTAAAGATCTAAGTCTTATTTATAGTGTAACAATGTCTTGGAAGTTACGTAGAATCTTCAAAATTCGTTTGGAGGAAATGTCTCTGGTCATGGCCACTTTCTACAACCGCCTTTGACTGGACGCGAAATGGGAAGATGGTGTCTGCCATCTAGGCATGGCGTCTGCCATGTGAACAATGGGTGAAAGACGTGGTCTTGTGACCGTTGGAACGTGGGTAAGTGCTTACACATCATGGCTACCCCCACAGCCAACGCCACGTGGAACGCCATATGTGTATTTTCCACTGAAAATCTATGATTCTTGCTCTTTTCGCTTTCTTTTTCCGTGAAAGGCTTTATTTAGGCAATGTACCTGAAAATAAGACAAAAGACAAGCATAACGCAAGAAAATAACAATAAAACTATAATAATCATGTGCAATCCGAGCCAAATACGCAGTGTGTTTCAGTGTTATCAAAACGAGTTACGGAACTCCATATATGATCAATTTATTCGACAGACGTCAAGATGTAAATTATGCTGAAAAATACTCGTTTCTTCATAATTTCTTCCCGATTTCTTGACTTAGCTCTATTTCTTCGAATTCTTCATTTTCTTCATACTTCTTCATATGCAGATGGTCTTTAACTTGAAATTTCATTGAATTCATCGCAAATATTCATAAAAATCATGTAATGACAAACTGTCATCACTACAAAATCATATTCTGAATGGACTCGCATATGATTTGTATGATTATTACAGTAGCTACGATATTGTAAAACAAGTTTGGGAAGCTCCAAAAAAGAAGTATAATACCAAATAGGCTAAAGTTACAAAGTATGTTGTTAGTCATTACTTAAAGTATTAGATGGTAGATGAAAGGTTTGTGGAAGCTCAATGTCATAAATTTCAAAAGATTGTTCATGAGATCATCATTGAAGGTACGTTTTTAGATTGACAATTTAAAATTGCTTATATTATTGACAAATTGCCTCCTAGTTAAAAGTTTCTAAAATTTTTGTTTCTTCATAAAATAAAAGAATTTTTAACTGATTATTCGCCTTTAAATTGAAGAAGAATATCATATATAAGAGTAAAAAAAATCTTTGTTGTTTTAAACAACACAAAAAAATTCAATGTAGTTTTGAAGTCATTTAACAAATGATTAAAGCATCATAATTGAATGTTGCTTCTAATGCACAAATTTATCGGAGTAAAAAGCAATTTATTATTCTGATAACTAAAATCAACATGATTGACGAATCTGATGGTTGGTGGATAAGCATTGACTTGTCTCGTCATGTATGTTATCATTCCCTTTTTTTTCGAGATTAATGATTCCCTATT
Organism: Lathyrus oleraceus; assembly: GCF_024323335.1. Taxonomy (NCBI): domain Eukaryota; kingdom Viridiplantae; phylum Streptophyta; class Magnoliopsida; order Fabales; family Fabaceae; genus Lathyrus; species Lathyrus oleraceus. Next base: position 79,539,318 of record NC_066580.1, on the reverse strand, counting down.
TTAAAAATAAAAAATTTGATTCATTTTTTTTATATTTTTTTTACGAATTTTAGTCTTTCGTTTTTATAACATGACAACTGAATTAAATTCTCATGACTAAAGTAACAAAAATAAATTTCACATCATTTATATTTAATTTTTATTTTAATAATATATAAATTCATATTTAAAATTAAAAAAAACAATTATAAAATAAATTAAATTACTTCATATTTATAACTAAAAACAATTATAAAATAAATTAAATTACAATGAATTTTTTGAATTGTTTATAATAATTGTTAAAAATATCTGTCTCAAAATAAGTGTTATAATTGACACTTTCATATAAATTAAAAAAATGCAATAAATAAAAAATAGAGAATAGTGATTTTAGTAAACTATCCTTATCAACTATTGGTGTATTCAAATTAGCATCAATGCATAGTAAAATAATAATAAATTAAGAGTATAATTAGAAGATTTAATTAAAAGATAAAAGTCAACTAGAATGTCTTAAAAAAGTGAAAAGAAAAAACCAAAACTTCAAAGGTTCAAGAAAGCTCTTCATAATTCCAATCTAGCTAGCATGTCACTTTGATTAACGGTTTGTTGAACACTCTAAAATATGTGAACCCCTCGGTTATGAGTTTAATCGAAAGAATAGATTATTTAACAATTAAATAAAAAATAAAAAGGAAGAAGTCACTTTTAAAAAAATAAAGACATAAACTGCAGTTGATAGAAATCGAAATCTGTATCCAGAACTAATTTATCCCTTAGCTATCTAATAAATTGAAGAAATATGTTTTTTTTGGGGGGTGGGGGTGGGGGAGTATTTTTTGTTGGTTTTGAGAAGTTCTGAAAAACAAGTATGATATCGTAAGGAGTATGTTGTTAGCCACTACTTAAAATATCATATGGTAAATGAAAGATCTCTCAATGTCACTAATTTCAAAAGATTGTTCATGAAATCATCATTGAAGGTATGTCTTTAGATAAACAATTTCAAATTACTTTTATTATTGAAAAATCGCCCATAATTTAAAAGGTTTAAAAAAAATTGTTTCACTACAAAACAAAAGAATTTTTAATTGAGAGTCTGATTATTCGTTTTTAAATTGAAGAATAATCTCAGAGATAAGATCAAAAAAATCTTTATTGTTTTAAACAATAAAATAAAATTTGGTGTAGTTTTGAAATCATTTGACAAATGATTATCGAATTATAATTATAATGTTGCCCGTAATGCATAGATTAATTGGACTAATAAACAATTTATTGCTCTAATAACTAAAACCAACATGATTAGTGAATCTGATCATTAATGAATAGACATTGGCTCCTTTTTCTTTTTCAGGATTAATGATTTTCTATTTAGAAAACAAGAATTTTGATTCGGTTATTTAGTCTTGCATCTTATTTAAATGTTGTTTTTATAGTGACAATTGAATTGAATTCTTCCGGATTAAAGTAACAAAAATAAATTTTACATTATTTATATTTAATTTAATTTTAATAATATATAAATTATTATTAAAAAATTTTAAAAATTTATAAAGTAAACTAAATTACAATGAATTTTTTGAATTATTTAATAATTATAAGAATATTTTAAAAGTCATAATATTTTTTTTTTAATATAAAACAATTAATAGTAATCAACTATAATCAAGTAATAAAAATGTGAAAAGAGAAAACCAAACTTTCCAATGTTCGAGAAAGGTCTTCATAATTCCAATCTAGCTGGCAATATGGCATGTCACTTTGATTAACAGTTTGCAGAACACTCTAAACCTTTCTATTCTTTTCTTCAAAATGTGACACTTGCTTCATCTTTCACGAAGCATCCTCCACAACTATATATATACTCACACACCATCCTCAATTCTTCATCATCGAATAATCAACTTCACATTCTCAACAACCAAAAACACATTCACTCTTTTGCCATTCTATTACTATGTCGATAATTCCAAGAGTCTTCGGTACAGGACGAAGAACCAATGCATTCGATCCATTCTCATTAGATTTATGGGACCCATTCCAGAACTTCCAACTCGCAAGATCCGCCACCGGAACCACCAACGAGACGGCAGCTTTTGCCAACGCTCACATTGACTGGAAGGAAACACCGGAGGCTCACGTGTTCAAGGCTGATCTTCCCGGAGTGAAGAAGGAAGAAGTGAAAGTTGAAATAGAAGAAGATCGTGTGCTCAAGATAAGCGGAGAGAGGAAAACTGAAAAGGAAGACAAGAACGACACCTGGCACCGTGTTGAGCGTAGTCAGGGGAGTTTCCTCCGCCGTTTCAGGTTGCCGGAAAATGCTAAAGTTGATCAGGTGAAGGCTGCTATGGAAAACGGTGTTCTTACCGTTACTGTTCCTAAAGAGGAGGTTAAGAAGCCTGAAGCTAAGCCCATTCAGATTACAGGATGAGCTCTTATTCTTCCTATATTTTGATGTTTGTGTCTCTTAATAAAATGTTAAAATAAAACAAATAATAATTGTGTGTAGTCGAGTTCCAGCTTTAAGAGATTGAGACATGTATGGACTTGGCTATTACTTAAGTGTAGTAGTTTGTGAGTATTTTGTTCCCTTATGTTAGTGTGTATGCAAATAACTTTTTTGAGTATGTGAAAGTTTCTTTTGATTAAGCTGTATTTATGAGTTAACTCTTTTGTTCTCTTTCAACTCTTTTTTTAGTTGATGGTGAAGTACAGTGTGTAATGGAAATATTTCGTATCAAAATAAACTTTTTAACATGTTTTCACAATCTCTTTTAAAAGATTTTTTTAACCTTGTTAGTAGAGCTATTGCTCTCTGCACCAAGAATCATTTGCGGCGGAGGTTGTTGCTGTTTGCAGCTTGGTTTTCGTGAGGAGACTAGTTTGTGTTTGGGAGTGTGCGTGTGGTGGGAGTTTCACGCTGGGGTTGTGTTTTGAAAGATGGAGAGAGTGAAAGGAGATAGAGGCGCGGATTCTGCAGTGGTGGTGGTGATGATGAGATGGTTGTTCATGAAGATGATAAAGTTATGGTGATGAAGGTGATTGAAGGTGGTTGAAGGTGATGTGTGTGTTGTTGAATGAAAAATGAGGCCGATGGACTTCATGAGAAAAAAGATGAATGGTGAATATTGGTGTAGCAGAAAAAAATGAGTGAAGGAGGAGGAAAAAAAGAAGTAGTCGTGAGGGAGAAGAAGAAAGAAGAGAGAAAATGTCTTGGTTTCTTTCTTTTTTTCTGAAAAAATTGTCTTCCTACTGTGATAAGAGAAACAAATGGTAAATAAATGGAAGCCTCCTTTCCACTATGCACTAGTATCCTCTTGGTAGTGGTTCTGATTTTAGAAAAGAAAATTCTCCTCCATCAACTGTTAGGGACGTGTAGAGAAAAATTAAAACACAAGTTTAAAAAATAAAATAAAATTTAATAAAATTATAATTAAAACACAATTAATTCTAATAAATTTCACTAATTAAATTGGTTAAAAATAAAAATAAAATTGAATAAAAATGAAAAAAAATTTAGGTGTTCGAAAAATTATATTAAATTTTAAAATAAAAATCGATTAAAAGGCTGAAGTTAATCAGAATGGGATCGAAAAAATAGACGTGCACGTCAAATTAAACAACGTGAATCGTAGATTAAAAAATTTGACGTCTGCAAGTTTGATTTTTAAATTTTTTGTCCGTTAATTCGACGTATATTTGAAAAATGATTGAACCGATTTGTACGTAGATCAAAAAATTATTCTGAACGATATTTTAAACATTTAATTTTGAATTATTTACTTCTGATTTTTTAACACAATCAAAATTTTGTAAAGATTCAGATGACGACAATCTAGATTCTTATTCACTGAACCTCTGAAACATTATGTCATGAAAATAAATGATGTATTAAGATTGAGAAACCAAGTCTTTTGACTTCTTAATCAACAAATGACTGAATGAATGTCATCAAAGATCACATAAAATGTCAGAACTTCTAACTTTTCATCTCAATCCTGATAAATACTTTTAATTAAAATAGTGTACGATAAAAATGAAACAATTATGTTATGTTGATGCAGACAAAAATTGCACACAATTTAATCCTCCCTGTAACACTCACATATAATATATGTCTAGAAATACATTTAATCCTCCCTGTAACGCTATCTTGTCTAATTAGAACTACCTGAAAAATAATCAATATTGAGATAATAATCTCAATGGGTTCCCTATCTTATGTGTCCACTTGACTCTATAGAGTTTTCTAATCAATATCTAACTTAAGCTAACAAGGGAAGGAAGACTTAAGTGATGGGGAAAAGTATCACAATGTATGGGAACATGCTTCTGAGTTCTCACAACTCAAAACAAATCACTATTCAGATTCACGAAACACCAATCCTTGGGCAGACATACGTCTAGGGCAAACTCAGTTCATGCATGCTCGTATGATTCTACTTTTGCGGTGGGTATCGGGTCCTCTATAAGTCTCAAACTCTATCCAAGTGATTGTCACCCGTATGGGTCTCTAACCCACTTTGGGTATCTTTCACTGTATGGGCCTCTAACCCACTTTGGTGTCCACCTATCCCCCATGGTTGGGGCTCAAACCCAATTGAGGCACGCATCATTGGAGTCACATCCCATTGTCTACTCATTTAAGCATATCAAATAGGGATGTACACCATCAAGGATAAAACACTCTGAATACGTGATTAATTCCACAAAGCATGACTAGATTCATGTATCACTATGTAACTTCATTCACCAATATCATACAATAACAACGCATATTCCATACAAAGCGTCTCACTCTCAACTATAGCAATCATTCATTCATGACCCCTCATATAGGTATCATACGAATAAATTTCGTTTTCTAGTGTTATCTAAGTTAAATGTCTAACTTATAGCCTAAAATAGATCACTAGGTTAACTCATTTGATTCAACATGTAATTCTCACATTTGTTATTGATTCAATGCATAAAAGTTGTAGCAAGTGATTATTAGTTGATACAATGCATATAGAAACATAGAAAACAAGACATGAGGTAAAAAGCATGAGTCAATCGATTGTTTGGACTATCTCACAATTCTATTTTTCAAAGAATGTAAAGGATCAATTGATTGATGTTAAGTGTCAATCGATTGACAACTGAACAAAATTCCAATTTTCAAAGTCAGTGAGCTCATGCAATCGATTGGGGTCCAATGTTAATCGGTTGGTCCCTGGAAAATTTCACTTTTCTCCAATGCAGGAAGACAATGCAATCGATTTTCATTGAGGGCGAATCGATTGGTTCGAAACATTTTCCACTTCTTCACAACTCAGAAGCTCTACCCAATCGATTAGTCTATAAAAAGTTCCAGGACCAATCGATTGGTCTCTGCAACATTTCTGAAATTCTCCTCTGCAACTACCCAATTTCTACTTGCATAATGGTGCTCTTTTCTAACCACCAAAACCCATAATTTCTCAACAAAATACATCATACAACATATATATATATATATATATATATATATATATATATATATATATATATATATATATATATATATATATATATATATATATATATATATATATATATATATATATATATCATGGTTCTCAAATTCATAACCTATATTCATAACAACAACCATATTCAAATATTGAGCCACAGTAATCATGAAGAATATAACAAAGCACTTGTTCATGGAAATCATCATATTAACATGAATTCTTCTACTTAATCTATGATTCTACAACTTTAAACTCTAAAATTTTTAGGGTTTCTAACTAGAACCCACCTTAGGAAATGGAAGAGGAGGTTGAAGAAGATGGTGAGATGAGATGGTGATGAAGTGATGATGATGGAATCTAAGTCTTTCTCCTTCTTCTTCTTTCCACTAGCTTGCTTCCTTCTTATCTCAAGTTTTCTTCTTTCTCTCTATCCTCCTTCTTTATCTTTCCCCTCTTCCTCCAATTGTATTTTCTGATACCTGGAGGAATGAAATGGTACAAGGTAGTTAGGACTTTGGATAGAAACATGTGAACACCATTAATTGAAAGAATTTTGTGGATATAACTAAATCTGATGGTAGAACAAATATCTCAAGTATCACTTAACTATAATATGTGTTCTACTAAAGCAATTTGACCCATTATTAGTGTTACCAAAATGTACAAAATAATAAAAGGTCAGTCCCAAATAATATTAATTAAGTTAATCTGAATTCACTATTCACTCTATTTATCCCAATTGATAACTTTTAGAGCACATAGGAACTCAATTGATCTCAACTAATATGAATTTGAGTATTTAAGGAAATACAGGGTATTACACCCCACCCCCCTCTTGTGTGTGAATCCTTTTTTGTTTTCAACAAAAGATATACACTTGCACCTAAGATAATTTTTAGAGGTGTCAAGTAACTTCAAAATGCATGGGATCACAAGTGATGCTTTCAGACTCATTATTGCGTAAGATATCGTGCTAAAACTTGACTCAACTCATTGAAACTAAATTCAATTACCACATGGAATTATTTATCTGAGAAATTCTTAGGTAAATGTTTTCCTTCTATCAAGAAATCTAAGATATGGAACAAAATCACATCATGTCGACTAAGAAATGAGGAAATACTTTTTTATTTATGGAAAAGATTCAAAAAAAAATTGAGGGAATGCCCCCACCATGGAATTCCAATTTGTTTTCAAATGGAAACATTCCATAATGGTTTAACACCATCTGCAACAAATATGTTGGATCCAATCTTAGGAAGAGCCTTAATATCTAGTTCATACACTGAATTGATAGAGAATTATGTGTCTTAATCAATTATGAGTATATGTAATAGATTAAGAAGCTTGTATGCCTTACTCTAATTGATTTGTTACGGTCCCTAATCGATTAGGCAATGTATACAAGATTTCTAAATGAGCAAGAACATTCTTAGTCATCCCACAAGAACCTTGATGGTTCCTCTATGGGTTTTAAGGTGTCTTAGAAAATTTAAAACAATTTTAGATCAGTGTGTGTATTGCCTTAGTAAGTTAAGAACTGCAATAATATCTTTACTCTGGCCACTCATACATACATCAAGCAAATTTTCACACTTTTTCCATTTCACAATCTTCGATGATTTGAGATTTCTTACATGATTCATCATTGATTCAACACTTCATTTTAGATTTGACTTCTTCTAACTAATGAGACTTGATAAAGATTTCTTGATGGACACCATCATCAGATATTTCTTTATCAAAGATCATCAAGAATCCCACTGAATGTCGCTTGACAATATGTGTTATCCTTCTTAAGATTGACTTTGACATTTTTATCTCACAAACAAAACATATTCTTCTTGATATAACATCTTGAACGTCACTTGATAGATAAATATTTCACATCATAGTATTGTTATCATCAAAACTATCGAAGACATTTGACTGTTGCCGACACTATTCTTATAAGATCTATGCTAGTGGTGGAAACTCTCCTACAACACTTTCACCTAAGATCTTACTTTTGATGTTGTCTCTATACATTACGTAGACATAGTTCTTTTTACAAAGTCAATGAATAACAACAACGTGTCTTCATCATATGCCTTAAATATCTATTATCTAGGAACCACATCCTATTTATAGTTGTAAAACATTCTTCTGAGTCTCTTTACTCGTGTCGTGTTATCAAACGAATATTATATATTCCTTCATCTGAATTTTGAATTAAAAGATGAAGATTCTTCATCCTCTTTTCAAGCTATATATGCATTACGTCATTTGCCTTAACTTATAAATTTACGGAACGATTTCTAGCCTTTATACTTCGTTAAGCTTGAACATTCATTTTTAAAATGTCTGATTTATCATACTCAAAGCATGTTATTTACTTTTCTTCTTGAATTTTCTAAACTTCATCAAGTTATTATTTAAATATTTTAAACTATAATTCTTCATGTATTTGTTGTAACATATCACAATTAGTCTCATCTCTTCGTCTTTCAAAATATTATCACCCAAATCATCTTCATCATCCTCTACTTAGAGTCTCTTAGATAACACTAAAAAAGAGCTTACTTTTAACTTTTCAGCTCTTAACAAAGGTGCTTTGTTTGGTACATGTCATTTAGCTTTTAGTTTGTAGCTTTTCCTACTATCTTTTGACTTTTTTTCAAAATCTATTTGAAACAGCTTTTAAGCTTGTAGCATTTATCTTGTCACTTCAAAGTTGATTCCCGCTTAATAATTTCACCAAAATTTGATGAATTCCAAACCAAATCTTGAATGAATAAGAATTTCACACTTTAAATTTTTAACGCTCTTTTACTTGAAAATGATTTATTAAAGAAAATTTTTAAGCGCATAACTCATTGAAAAAAATTAAAATTGATACATGTTTCTCTCTCTTCTTTAAATAACATTTGTTTTTCTTTGTTGTCTTTTAATAGTTGAATTAATATAGCGGTACATATTTGCACATGAGAGAGAGCATAAGAGAAAAACTTGGAGAGGATCTAATTCCCACTAAGATATACACATATTGTCCTTAATATGAAAGTTTTTTTTTTTAATTATTTCGTCACAAAATAAAAAAAAATTTAATTAAGAGTTTGATTATTCGCCTTTGAATTGAACAATAATCTTCGAGATAAGATCAAAAAAGTCTTCGTTATTTTGACAAATGATTAATGAATTATAACTATAATGTTGCCCCTAATGCACATATTAATTAGACTAATAAACAATTTATTTCTCTGATAACTAAAATCAACATGATTAGTAAATCCGATAAGTAGTGGATAGATATTGACTTCTTTTATCGTGTCTGTTATAATTCTCTATTTTCTTTTTGAGATTAATGATTTTTTTATTTTTAAAACAAGAATTTTGATCCATTTATTTAAATTTTTATGAATTTTAGTCTTCCGTCTTATTTGAGTGTCGTATTTATATTGTAACAATTGAATTGATTTCTTTATGATTAAAGTCACAAAAAATAAATTCCACATCATTTATATTTAACTTTTATTTTAATAATATATAAATTATTATATTTTAAAATAAAAACAATTATAAAATAAATTAAATACTTTATATTTAAAAATAAACAACAATTATAAAGTAAACTGAATTACAATGAATTTTTTGAATTATTTATATTATTATTAAGAATATTTTAAAAGTCATAATATTTTTTTAAAATAGAAAACAATTAATAAATATCAACTATAATCAAGTAATAAAAAAGTGAAAAGAAAGAAAAACAAACTTTCCAATGTTCGAGAAAGGTCGTCGTAATTCCAATATACTCCTTTTCTTGGCATGTGGCTTTGATTAACAGTATGCAGAACACTCTAAAACTTTCTACTCTTTTCTTCAAAATGTGGCGCTTGCTTCATCTTTCACGAAGCATCCTCCACAATTATATATATGCTACCACACCATCCTCAATTCTTCATCATCGAATAATCAACGACCAGTAAAAACAACACCTTCACTCCTTTGCCATTATATTACTATTTTCTGAGTAATCATAATGTCGATAATTCCAAGAGTCTTCGGTACAGGACGAAGAACCAACGCATTCGATCCATTCTCATTAGATTTATGGGACCCATTCCAGAACTTCCAACTTGCAAGATCCGCCACCGGAACCACCAACGAGACGGCAGCTTTCACCAACGCTCACATTGACTGGAAGGAAACACCAGAGGCTCACGTGTTCAAGGCCGATCTTCCCGGTGTGAAGAAGGAAGAAGTGAAGGTTGAAATAGAAGAAGATCGTGTGCTCAAGATAAGCGGAGAGAGGAAAACTGAAAAGGAAGACAAGAACGACACCTGGCACCGTGTTGAACGTAGTCAGGGGAGTTTCCTCCGCCGTTTCAGGTTGCCGGAAAATGCTAAAGTTGATCAGGTGAAGGCTGCTATGGAAAACGGTGTTCTTACCGTTACTGTTCCTAAAGAGGAGATTAAGAAGCCCGAAGCTAAGCCCGTTCAGATTACAGGATGAGCTCTTACTCTTACTATATTTTGATATTTGTGTCTCTTAATAAAATGTTAAAATAAAACAAATAATAATTGTGTATAGCCGAGTTCCAGCTTTAAGAAATTGGGACATGTATGGACTTGGCTATTACCATAGTGTAGTAGTTACCATAGTGTAGTAGTTTGTGAGAATTATGTTCCCTTATGTTTAGTGTGTATGCAAAGAACTTTTTTTTGAGTATGTGAAGGTTTCTTTTGATTAAGCTGTATTTATGTATTTATGAGTTAACTCTTTTGTTCTCTTTCAAATCTATTTTAAACATGTTTCCACTTTTTTTTTAAAAGACTTTTTAAGGGATAAGCAATACCTTTAGGATGATTTTTACCCCAGAAAAAACACAGCCACCTGCCAAAATTGCAGTTTAATGCAGTGAAATTTTATACCTCTTTAATTCCTAACTCCTAGTGATCAACCTTAATAATAAGTCTATTGGTTATTGAATTTATAATTCAACGAAGACAAATCAAAAATTATTTCAAATTACTGAAATATAGAGTGATATATAATCGTAGATTCAACACTAATTCTTAGGAGGACATTTATTCTAGACAACACTAAGAAAAATTATTTCAAATTACTGAAATATAGAGTGATATATAATCGTAGATTCAACACTAATTCTTAGGAGGACATTTATTCTAGACAACACTAATTCTTAGGATAACATTTACTCTAGACACATGGAAATTAATCTTGTGTAAAAAACTCTTTACTAAAGCATGAGAATAGAGTTTCCTTTAATAATAATATCTTCTGGATTTTTTTTCTTATGAATCTCATTTAAATTCATCTAGAATAACAGAGAATTTTGTTGAAATTATTTAAATTCATCCAGAATAATACTGCTCCATGTTTACCGTGAAAATTGGTAAACAACCGCTGATCCTCCAAATTAAAAATATTTTGGTTACTTTCATGATCGATGACAATGTTCATACTTAAATATCTTGTTAAAGAAATATAGAGAAAAAATAACTCAAAGAAAGCAAGGAAAATGCTGGAAGGCAAAATGGCGACGAAGATGAATCTCTGAAAAGAAAAGATTGATTAAATTACTTTAAGTAAAAAACATAGTGCAACATCAAACATACATTTTTTCAATTTATCTGTTGATAAATTTATACAAATTTGAACACCCCGGTCCTAATACTAAGACCTCCTATTTATACCAATCGAAATAACCATTTCCAACGACCTATTCACCAGATTGAGACAAGTGACACTCTCCATGTATGCATCTACCCACCACGCCCCACGTATGCCCAACAGTTAGATAAGAACAAAGAATTCCCTCCCTTATTTGAATTCAAATTCTATGTTGAACTATCACCAATGATGCTTCTGTCGAAATATCTCTAAACTGCTAGAAATACTTTCAAGTCCACATAGTATCTCTACTCTTGCCTCAAAGTATTTTCGACTAGAATTTCAAACTATATAATTTTACCAAAACATTCGATTTCTTCATAGGAAACTTTATTTCCTTATTTAATTCCCTTAATCCATATTAGGCGTCGAAATTAGAGCTAACAAATTATCCCCCAAAAATGTCATTTTCGATACATCGAAGAAAAAAGCATTTCTTGAGACTATGGTTCGACGCCTTTGAACAATTCCTGCATAGCTTTGATGCCACTAATGCTCCAACGTTGCAAAAACTATTCATCTTTTTCCAGCTAGCCTATGACGTCAGAACCAGCATTACCTTTTTCCAACCTGTCTTTTCAACCCATGCGCAATCTTTTTTAATCATCACGTTTTCTAGACCTTAGGAGATCGTGGGATTAGGCCTTAATTACCACTGTCCCACTATATAATCCTAGATAGACACGTGTCCCACTCGTTTGTCAATCATTAATGCTGATTTGAACCGTTTTCTCTTCTAAAAAATCTATAAAAAGTGCAATACTTACTAATTTCACTCTTTTACACTTTCTAAAACCTTCAAGTACTTCAACTCTTCATCTTCCTCAAAACAACTTCAAAAAACCCAGATTTTTCTTCCTCCTTCAGACCTTTAACAAAAATGGCCACTTCAAGCACAGTCCCCAAAGAAACAACCAAAGATGTCAAGGTTTCTACTAAACAAACGAAGTTCCCTAAAAAGATCTCAGACCTTCCTCTGTTTGCTACGCTTCCTGGCCTAGTGGGGATGCTTAACCAACAATATATTCCTGAACCAAAAATTGAAGAACAATGCAGAATTTATGAATCTCAGGTACTCATTCCAATCATTGTCTCTGGGAAAAAACATGCTTTATTCGGTCCTTTACCTGACCTGAACATCGATTCGACCAGACTTAGGGACTTTTTCCCCACCTATCAAAAATGTAAACCTATAGACCAAGCAAAAAAGCTTAGGGTTGAAAGGGCTACCATTGATGAGGAATCCCAACCTTTAATAGATGAAACTATAGACTTAAGGTTTATGAACAATGACTTTAGAGTTTTACGAGCAACCCCCTCATTTAAAGATCCAATTAACTATCTAAGATGGATAAACAAGATAGAAAAAACCAAATCTCAAACCTGGAAGGACATGGGAATTTATGACCTAATCATGTTGTCAAGGTAGGACTGGATTACAGTTCGACATTATTAGTTTCTTCCTTGTACTTCTGGGACAACACTCACTATACCTTCCACCTCCATTCCGGAATGGTAACACCCACTCTTTTCGACATAGCCTCTATCACAGGGTTAAAACCAACTAGAAATACCTATGATCCAGATGTTGAATCTGATGACCCCTTAGCCTTCTCCACCTCTAGGGCTGCCTACTCAACCCACATAGCACATTACCATGACAAAGATACCGACACCGTCTCCGACGTAGAACACATTTCCTTCTTGGCTTTATGGTTATTCCACCGCGTCTTCTGTTCGAAGTCACTACAGGTTTCCAATAAGTATCTCACTCTGGCGAACCAACTTCATGAAGGAGAACGGCGATCCAAAACGCAGCGGAAATAAAAAAATTCTCCTTTAGTGATCCTTACGAGTGGGCATGATCAGTGATAGAATAGTCACCTCTTGTGACGATTGAAACCTTTGATGCAGATCTACGGAGCGATCACGAACGTTGAACGATGACAACGCCTCTACTCAGTCCAGACGAACGGATTCCTTCAATCTCAGTGCTAGCTGCTATAAATGAAGGCTTTGAGTGTGTGTGTGTGTGTGTGTGCGTGTGTGTGTGTGTGTGTGTGTGTGTGTGTGTGTGTGAGAGAGAGAGAGAGAGAGAGAGAGAGAGAGAGAAAGAGAAAACGAAAATGCAACCGCAACCAATGCTTCTGCACAAGGGTTCTATTTATAGAACCACTTGTGTGGGTTTTAAGCTAAAAAGCCCACTTAAGTGTATGTGGCCCATATCTTATAATATGCTCAAAATCACTTAAGCGCATGGTACCTTACCATATTTCGTATTCTACTTAAGTACACCGTACCTTGTGATGTTCTACAATTCACTTAAGTGCACCGTACCTTACGGTGTTCCTTAGTTACTCTATCTCTCATCAATCTGTCCTTTGTGTGTGACCCTGTAGGTTTTTGCGGCATTGGCAATTATATTAAATCAGTATTTAACATAATAAACAGTGACCGATATCTAGCAACACATCACTGCTACCCAAGACACGAAAATGTCATGTGATATGACAAATCCTTCTGTGATAATACTTATGTGCATAATTACCCTTTTTCCCTTATGTCTATATTGAACACAAGACATAGACCGTGTCATCCTTGTCCAGTTTAATATTGGGCCCATAGACATTTATCCTGTTACGCAGGATGGGCAAATTCCATCTAGGTCACTCATGTCCCTCAGCATGCTTCGTGGAGTACCCATCATCTGTCTTTATGGTTATCCAGTTACGCACAACGTTTGATCAACAATAAAGCACTCGACTCTACATCTAGGGTCCATAGTGGTTTCAGGTCGAAGGGTGGTATACACCATTATCACCATGAGAATAACTTATGACACTTTGCATAACTTTCTATATAGTATTCTCATAGCGGGTCAATCCGGTATAAACAATACTCTTAATATTCATACTTATGTTTAAGACTTGATAACTCCTTATCCATATCAGTCTATATAATAATGCTTTAAAATACTTTAAGAATAGTGTCCTTATGTTTAATGTGATCTCATGATTAAGTCATACTTGATACATTAAACGGACTAGCTATTCTAGGGACTTTATTAAACAAACATAATAAAGAAAAAGCCTTTTATTATTAATAAATAATTCGATACAAGTACCAAAAGTATTGGCATCTAGGGCTTACACCAACACTTCATTCTAGTCATAACATTTGTCTGACCGAAATGATTTTGGCCAGCCTCTACGAATCTTGTAGTGATGGCGTCGCTCAACTTAAAAATTTAGGAGAAAAAGGAAATCTCCTCCTCTCTGGTCCTTTCTGGCTGTTACAACTTTGGCTGAACGCCACCTTCGAGGAAAGTCTTCCTAATAAGAGCCTCGTCAACGAAGAAGCTGAGGAAGTAAAGAATAGAAGGGTCGAAGGAATCCGCTTGGCTCAACTAACACCCAACGATGAAGGTCAAGCCATTCGACCGACATTCATGAGCTACATCATGATTTTTGCAAAACGTCATGAGTTCACGTCGAACATGGCCCCTTTCGCCGCTAGAAAATATGGTCCAGAATGGTTCACGAGACCTTTCCCATCTCCCACCAAAAACCAAGAAACAGAGTCCCTTTTTAATTTGGGAAGCCTTTCTAACTCCAAAACTGATAACCCTTAGGTTAAATCCTTCAAAGAGTAAGGTCACCTTGATTTCTTATCAACCCAACCTCGTGGCTCGACAATTTGGGTTGATTTAGGTTCTCCCAAAATGCCTTTATGACAGAAAGAACACCCTCATTATCTATAACGCAAATCACAACGAAACCACCACTCTCAAACAAATAGCTTGATACATTGGAAGAACACACCTTACCCTAGTTAGCTTCGAGCTGAGCTTCCTTTGCACTCCAGAATTTGGGAAGTGGTGGTCACAATACTATGCTGAAGAATTTTATGATATTCCTTCGTTCACTCAGCACTTTAATAAAGCTTTCCTCTCTATGCAAGAAAAGACCAATAAAGGAACTTACACACATATCAAATAAATTTAGGCATTCCAAAACTACTTTGAAACTGCCTATAGACTCAATGATCTTAGTCGAACCATCTGCGTGGCATCCGTCACGCTGAAGGAAATTTTTTCAAAGAAAATGGAGAACTTAAAAATCCATTCGTACGTTCCTCCTAAGAAACGATACGAAATGGCTTTCAAAATGTTTCCTCTTAAATTTCCTCGACTGCCAAACACTGATTTTGGAGTGTCTCTTGTCCCTCCATTTCCAGACTGGTTTATCTGTGGGGATTCTATAAAAATCCTTCGACAACATTCACAGAAAAAAGCCCAGTGGGTGGTTGCGACTAAGCACACTTTAGACAGTTTCAAAGGACATCTTCATATATGGATCAAAGGTGTTCGCATCGAATCAGATATATATGAAGGTGTGGGGTGAGAGGCCTTTTGAATCACATCTCTTTATTAGGATATTTACTGTTGACTTGTAATATTGTTCTGTTTTTCTTTTAGCTACCAGAGTTCCTCCCAAAAAACCAACGGTAAAGAAGTCGGTCGAAGCAAAGGCTGATAGAAGTAGCATGACCATAAAGGTACATCTTTTACTTAGGCAAAAATTTCCAAAGTTGTGAAACGACATGCTGCTCTTACCATAATGGAGCCTACTCCTGAAGAGTTATCGAAGATAGCAGCGGCGCTGGTTAAAACTGACAACTCCAGTCCTAGAGTCAAAGGGGACAAGGTAAAAGCATACATTCCTCTGTTCTTTTGATTTATTATCTTCTATCACTTTAACTAACTTATCTTTCTATTTTGGCTTTCAGGGTGGTGCAGACGCTGCCACACAAACAACATCCAAATCTCCCTCAGTATCAATCCTTCTTAATAGTGTTGGCGAACCCACCTACCATCCAACATATGCAAGGGGTTAGGAGGAAAGCTCAATGAGCGAAATTAACCAATCGATTGCTAAGGAGCATGAGACTTCGCCACCCAAAATCATCACCCAACACTCCCATACAAGTGGTTCTGATCATGAAATTGACTCAAGTACAGAAACCCAAGTTGAAGTGAGCAAAGATGCTATGCTGGTGGAGGAAGGAGTCCATGCTAGAAATGACTCTAAAGGTGGCTCTCCTAATGTCGATGGTACAAACAATGCTACTCTAGGAGGCAATGACGTCCAAGATGAGAAGATGAAAGAAGAAGAAGACCAACCGTTATTCCATGATGAACCTGGTGAGAAGGAGGATGAAGACCTCGAAGAGGAGGATAACAATGGTGAGGGGAACAAGGATGATATCGTCGAGAGAAACGAAGGACACCCTCAGGGCCTAACTACTGCTACTCCAACAGCTGATGTCGTTCTTGAAGGCATCAAAGCTTCGACATGAACAACTTGGGGGTATTGTCGCAACCTGAAAAATACAGTGCGCGAAAAAACAACCGACGAAAGAAAATGACAGAAGAGTCGCCACCGTGCGTTATTCATCCCAAAGGAGGGAAAGGAAACGCTCGAAGTAAACCTGAAAAAGCAAAGGACAAGACGGGGTCTTGCAACCAAATCTTGGGTTCGGGAGTCGGTTATGCGAAGGGAAGGTATTAGCACCCCTACGCATCCGTAGTACTCTACGGGATCCACTTTTGTAGTTCTTATCTAAAGGGTGTGGGTTTATCTAATGTGTTATTTACTAAAAAAAAAGGGGGTTAAATGAAAATGACTCGCGCGAATGTCGCATCCACTGCATACGTATCTCATCTGAATATGAGAATCAGAGTCTTCGTAGCTCGGCTACCTAGGGGTTAAGGGTAATTGTGCTCGCTAAGACATCGCGTCTTATGCCTACGTATCTCATCTGGCCTGAGAATCAGAGCAAAACGTAGTTCGGCTAACTATGGGGTTATGGATTGGGTTTTGGACGAACGACGTCACTACGCAATCTACCGGATGCTCGACCTTTGGAGACTTACTCGCCTGTAGTAGAAGGAGTTAACGTGTTGCTTTGGGTTTTAGGGTTTGGGATGCTCAAGGGCAAAAAGGCAGTCCTTGACGAAGGAACCGCGCTACCTGCAGGGATACGAACACATACAAAACAAACATGTATAAAGTAAATGTGCCAACAAGGGGCTTAGAAGTAAATAAACAAAAGAAAACAAATGCCTCCTATCGAGGTCTTCCAGCTAAGAAAGCGATAAAATGCGGAAAAGAGGTAAAAGTACCACACGGATAAAGATCCGAAATAACAGCAATTAAAGGAGTAAGAAACCCAGGGATCTCCCAAGCTAATGCCATCAAAGAAAGGTGAGTCAGTACAGGTAATCGGAATGAACCTCCAGGGGGTATCCCACAAATAAAGTGGGAAAACCACGCAAACCATCTCTGCAAGAGTCATGTGAGCCCTCACAAAAAAAACTCAACAAACAGGTTAGAGACAAAAAAATAGGGTAATCAAGGGTTGCCCCCAAATCAAAATGTAACCACATGAATCATGCCATTAAAATTCACAAAAAGGACATGCATCAAAAGGGTATCAAATTCACCCATAATACCTCAAACATTCAGAGTATTCAAATTCAAAGCACAAAGGTAATGGGAATAAGGGCAAACCTGATTGGAGAGCTTGATTAAAATTGAGTTGCACCCGTGAGGTTTGCAAACCAATGTTAGGGTTTGCTTGAGCTGAAAGTGTATGAGTTAGAATGAACCTTTCAGAGTTGCCTGGAGGTTGCTGCAGATTAGCTCGTAGGTTTCCCTTCAGGTTTTGTCCAGGGTTTTGTTCCAAGGAAACCTCAGAGTATTTTGCTTCTCTTCCTTCTTCTGTCTGTTTTGTTTCAATGAAACTCTAGTATTTATAGGCTAATATTGGTAGCTTAGTGGGCTTTTGAGAGAGGTCAAAGTCCAAGTTTTTTCTATTATATTTTATTTATTTTTTTATTATTATTTTTATTTATTTATATATTTATTTATTTATATATATTTTTTTTCGTTTTATTTTTCGTTTTTTTTTTAAATTTTTTAAATTTTTCGTTTTTTTTTTCGTTTTTTTATTTTTTATTTTTTTTTATTTTTTTTATATCTAATTCTGATTGACATGATGAAATGCAATATGAAATGCTAAATGAATGCATGAATGAGGAGGGCAAATTTTGGGGTGTTACAGCTGCCCCTATTCAATCATCAGCTAACCCGAGTAGGATGAAAGCGAACAGCTTATCAGACAAACGGGGTGAGCTGTGATTGAATACCAAAGACAGACCGAAAATTTGCGCTCCGAGAACACCTCAAAAACGCGGAAATACACCGTGCTGTTTATTTTTCTTCCGATCCTCTGGCTGGATCTGAATCAGTCTTCTGGCTTAATCTGGAGTTTCGATCCTCTGGCTGAACCTATACTCAATTTAGTCCTCTGGTTGGATATTAATTTTGATCCTTGGGTTGGATACGATTTTGATCTTCTGGCTAGATCTTCTTCGATCTTCTGGCTAGATCTCCTTCGTTTCGATTCTCTGGCTGAATCTATTTCCTTTGATTCTCTGGCTGAATCTACTTCGATCTTCTGGCTAGATCTGAATTGTTGCGATTTTCGATCTTTTGGCTAGATCTTCTTTGTTTCGATTCTCTGGCTGAATTTACTTTGATCTTCTGGCTAGATCTGGATTGTTTTGATGATAAATTCCCATCATTAGGATCCCGCATCTGAGGCATGCGCTGGTTGACCCTCTTTTGACATCTACACCCAACCTTCATATTAGATATGCAGCTTCGAGAATATTCCACTTTTGGGCTTCGTACATATTCTTCGGGCTAGAACATGTTGTAACGACTCCTCAATTAGACTTGGGCTTGCTGGGGAAATAAAGCTTGTAGGCGACTTCACTGGGGAATCTTCAAAATGACCCTCAGGCTGGATCACTGGAACACGATTCTCAGGCTGAATCTTCAAAATGAACCTCAGGCCGAATCACTGGAAAACGATTCTCAGGCTGAATCTTCGAAATGAACCTCAGGCTGGATCACTGGAAAACGATTCTCAGGCTGAATCTTCAAAACGACCCTCAGGCTGGATCACTCACGCTTGATCCTCAGGCTGGATCTCATGACCTTGGTTGTAAAGTAATTCTTCAGTCTGCTTGGAAGAACCTGTTTATCAGCTTATGTGTATGCTTGATATGATATGCATGCAAATGCAAATGTTATGCATGGAGTAAAAAGAAATCTGCTTGGGGAAGCAAACTCCGGTAGGGAACAGATCGTTGTATCAATCCTTGAATGCTCCGTGGGGAATGATCCGTCTGCCGGGACCAATGAGCCACCAAAAATAAATTGGCTGCTTGAAAAGTTGACCTTGCGGGGGGAGTATCAACTATGGAAACTTTGTTCGACGAGGCTCTGTGAGGAGAGTCTGTGGGGAAAACACTTCCTGGGGAAATGTCATAGGAAACAACCTTTGCTGGGGATATGAATTTGCTAATCGCCCTCAAGCTGGGGATTAACAAATCTGTTAAAAATAATCTGTTGGGGAATGAGATGAACATTGGGAACACCACCCTCTCATCTGTTGGTTATGCAACCCCTCCGCTGTTGCTAGGAAGATACAGTCTGACACTGTCAACTCCGCTGGGGATATATAGTCTGGATACTGTCAACTCTGCTGGGGAACATGCTCTACTGAGGAGAGACTTTATCAACCGCTTAGGGATGAGGATTCATGACTTGGCATCCGGTTCCTGTGACCTGCAACCAAAAATACACGTATGCCTCGGGGGAATTACTCGGTTTGAATTCACCGTCCGGGATTAAGCACATTCAAAGAAATTTTAAATGTTTTCCTGTGCAAATCATCTGCAAAAGCCATCATTATGTTCATATGCAATATGTTTTATCGAAAATTCGGACATTTTTGCAAACAAACTGATAAATGAAAAATAAAGAGGCTCTTTAACTGAATTATTCGACTCTTACTGGGGAGAAAATTTGTGCCAGGAATAGGCGAGGGTATCAGGAAGCTGATCCCTGAAAAGAGGTGATCGCTATAAAAAGAGAACTATCCTAATGGCAATGGGGATACGGGGTCCCACCGAGTTTCGACTCTGCTATGGCTCGTATGTCCTCAAGACGCTCTGCTCATCTTGCTTTCTGAAGTGGATGATTAGTCGATCTTTAACCTTCGAAGATTGCCGGATTGAATGAAACAGTGATATAACACTGATGAACTCAGATCACAGTCATTCGCTTATTCCCTA
This sequence comes from Lathyrus oleraceus, assembly GCF_024323335.1. Lineage (NCBI taxonomy): Eukaryota > Viridiplantae > Streptophyta > Magnoliopsida > Fabales > Fabaceae > Lathyrus > Lathyrus oleraceus. The sequence continues at coordinate 79,518,953 of NC_066580.1, read as the reverse complement.
ACTTTTGCCTGGATCGCCCCCTTTTCGGGTTTTCAATCCACCGGGATACCCATTTTTGCCTGAGCCGCCCTTTTGGGTTTTTGACTCACCGGGTGTACTCTTTTTTATATCCCTAATTTTTGCCCGAACCTCTTTATTCTTTTTTTTTGGTTCGTCGGGATGTCCTTTTTTTTGCCTCGACTATTCTTTTTATCGTCCAACGGGTCTATTTTATGCGAAGTATATTTTTTTTTTAACTGTGTCTGAGTTAATATGGGACAGGAATCCTTCGCCATCCATGGTTGTTAGCATCAAAGCTCCGCCATAGAAAATCCTTTTAACCACGTACGGACCCTCATAGTTCGGTGTCCATTTGTCCCTGTGATCTGTGTTGGGAGGAAGAAATCTTTTGAGTACCAATTCACCGACTTGATACCCCCGAGGGCGCACTTTCTGACCAAATGCTTTCTTCATTTGTCTCTGACCGAGATACGTCAATTCTGGGTACGTAGTTCCAGCATAGCACCATTTCCCGTTGGTTTGATTGATGACCCAAGCTGAATCCCCGTATACATCCAGGGTTTTAATCTGTATATTGACGGCTTCCTCAAGTCTTAGGATACAAGCTTCGTATTCGGCTTCATTGTTGGTGCAGGGAAAAGTTATTCTGGCACCAAATGGCATATGAACCCCCTTCCAGTGTGATCAACACTACACCAACTCCGCGACCATTGACGTGGACCGCCCCATCAAACATCATAACCCATTTGGATTCAGGGTCAGGCCCCTCCTCCGGGAGTGGTTCCTCTCAATCTTTCGATTTGAGAAACATGATGTCCTCATCAGGAAAGTCAAACCTCATAGGTTGGTAATCATCAATCGGTTGCTCTGCAAGATAGTCTGACAAGACACTTCCCTTGATGGCTTTTTGTGAAGTGTATTGGATGTCATACTCTGTCAGTATCATTTGTCACCTAGTAACCTTTCCGGTAAGTGCTGGCTTTTCAAAAATATACTTGACTGGATCCATTTTTGATATCAATAGAGTCGTGTGAGTCAACATATACTGTCTTAGTCAGCGAGCATCCCATGCCAAAGCGCGACAAGTTTTCTCGAGCAATGAGTATCTTTGTTCACAGTCGGTAAACTTTTGCTAAGGTAGTATATTGCATGCTCTTTTCGACCTGACTCGTCATGTTGACCGAGCACACAACCCATTGACCTTTCTAACACAGTCAAGTACATGATCAACGGTCTTTCCTCTCGGCCTGTAGACTTGCCCCGATCTTGATCTCTTTCTTGTCGTCTGCGGTACCGATGTTGACAGTCTCAATCACCTCCTGATAAGGTGTAATAGCTCGGTCCTCCTGTTTCAACAATCTGGCTAACCCTTCAGGCAATTCACAATCTTCCTCAACCCCTTCTTCGGCTTAATAGATAGGATTGTCGAAGTCATACTTGGCCATAGCAGTGTCGTTAGTAGTGAGATCCGGGTGGTCCGCTCTGCATGATGGAGGATCATGCTTTACCTTAGAATGAGATTTTTTTTTTGGAAAGAAAGAAAAAACGAAAAAAGAAACATTGCCATTTTTTTTTGTAAAAATAAAAAAAACTGAAAGAAAGAGAACACAAAATTGTTTGCAAAAGCCGTCATTTATTGATGATAAAAATAATTGCGAAATGTAACTAAATGGATGGCCCTACAACTGAGCCGTTACACCTTGGGCAAAGTGTAAAACTTTATTATGCATGTGATAAAAGGAAAACAATAAAAATTACTCCTTCAGTAGAGTAAACCGGACGACTTTTTCGGACTACCAATTGTTGAGCTTTTCTCCTGGGACACACGGGCGAATCCAGCTATCTAAGTCACAGTCGTTGTCAGCCTTGTCTTCATCTGCAGCATTGACGATGTGGGGAGAAACCAAACCCCCGCTGGAGAGAGTACCGGTTTCATTCTTCTGAGATCCCGGAGCATACCCCAATCCAAACTTGTCTTCTTTGATGACTGGCTCCACAAATTTGCCCCAGCCTTGGGCATTACCAGCTTTAACCACTTCGACAGCTTGCTTGTATGAAGAGATAGAAGTCCCGACCTTCTCAAACTCAGGTGAAAAGACAACTTCGGGCGCGACCTCATTGATGTTTATGGCTTCGAAGCCCTGACACAGCATCTCGTGCATCTCGTCGTCCATCTCTACATACTTAAATGTAGACAGGTGGCTAACAAAAATATCCTCTTCACCACAGACAGTGACGACCTGACCTTCTAGTTCATATTTGAGCTTCTGGTGGAGGGTAGAAGTAACAGCACCGGCAACATGAATCCAAGGCCGACCTAGTAGACAGCTGTAGGCAGGCTGGATATCCATCACATAAAAGGTGCTCTTGAACACCTGCGGTCCAATCTTAACTGGCAACTCAACTTCACCAAAGACTGCTCTCTTAGAGCCATCAAAAGCCCTCACAACTAAGTTACTTGGCCTCAGGATGGTGTCATCACAGTCCAACTTCATTAAGGCTTTCTTTGGAAGAACATTCAGAGAAGAGCCTGTATCAACCAAAACATGGGAAAGCATCACCCCTTTGCACTCCATTGTGATATGCAAGGCTTTGTTGTGATTCCTGCCCTCAGATGTCAGGTCATTATCGGTGAAACCTAGCCCCCGGCTAGCGTTTACATTGGAAACTACCGACTCCAGCTGGTTAACAGTTATCTCCGGTGGAACATAGGCCATATTCAATACTTTCAACAAGGCTGCTCTGTGCGCCTCAGAGCACAGCAATAGTGAGAGAATTGAGATCTTTGAGGGTGTCTGATTTAGCTGGTCGACTACCTTGTAGTCACTTTTCTTGATAATCCTCATAAACTCATCCAATTCCTTCTCGAATGCGGTCTTAGGAGGATCTTCCTCAGTAGTAACCTCTTCGGCGGCCATCTGTTTCCCTTTAGCCTTGGCAGCTGCCTCGGCTTCAGTATTCGCGCGTAATGTTGATGGTGCAAATAGGCGTCCACTGCGAGTGAAGCCACCAAGCCCTCCAACATTGTCTACAGCGGAGCTACCAATGTCAATGTCTTCTTTGTTAACTCTCTGCCCCTGGCAGTAGATATCAGCCCCATAGTGCCACGGGATAGCACTGTCTTTCTCATACGGAACGGGTCCTGGTATTGTGATGGTGATCGGACCAACCAAAGTCGATTGAGGGCTGTCAGAGTAAATTGCAACTGGTGCTGAACTTTCGATGTTCACCGCTGCTGGTTCTGTACTTTCTGGGAAATATATTGTTGTCGGAGCGAGTCTCTCAGGAACATATATTTCTTCAGGAGTGAAATAAAACGTCACCGTCGATACATCATTCTTCACTGGACGGGCCTGATCGAACTGAAGACAACCTTCATTTATCAGTTGCTGAATACCCCTTCTCAAACTGTCACATCCGTTTTCGGCAGCTTGATAATTTCTGCATTCTTCCCCACAGCCCGGGAAAATCTGTCCTTTCAGAAGTCGGTCTTTAACCACCGATAGCGAAGTCTTCACCTTAGTCACATCGGAAACCAAATTCAAAGTTTCCCCACTATCAACAGCATTAATCCTCTGCCCGCCGTGAGCCGGCATCGGGTTCTGGATAACATTAGGCACCAGAGCAAAATTGATAGCCTGGGCATCTCTCAAATCTTGTACCTTTAACTGGAGAGCCTTGCAATTATCTGTAGTATGGCCAGGTGCGTTGGACTGAAAAGCACATTTGGCGTTGACATCATAACCTCTAGGCAAATTATTGGGATCGATTGGTGGGGCCAGAGTTCTCAACGTAACCAGATTCATGTCAATCAGCTTGGGAAGTAATACTGAATAAGGCATTGGGATTAGCTCGATGACCCGGTCTGTCTGCCTTGGACGTTGTTGATAGTGTCTCTGCTGACCCGGATTACCTCCTTGTTGTTGATTGTTGTACCTGGGTTGTTGTTGTGGATGATATTGCGGTTGAGGAACAGGTGTTGGAATAGTGACTGCGGCCACTTGATCTTGATAATAATTAGGGCGTCCTCTACCCCTGCCTCTGCTGGCATACACAACGCTTGCCTCGCCTTCTTCTCTTCACTGACCGTTACCAGCAAACGGTCTCTTGGGACCTGATGAGTTGGAACCACTATTGTCTTGAATTCGGCCCATCTTCAACAGACTCTCGATTCTTTCTCCAGCAATTACTATTTCTGCAAAGCTGATTGACGGGCAAGCAGCCAATCTCTCAATATAATTGCCTTGAAGAGTGTTCATGAACATGTCCGCCATCTCCCTTTCAGACATAGGGGGTTGGACGGACGCAGCAATCTGTCTCCAACGCTGAGCATACTCTCTAAAGGTTTCCTTGGCAGTCTGAGACATACCTTGCAACAAGGTCCGATTTGGAGCCATGTCCAAGTTGTATTGATATTGCTTGACAAAAGCCTCTGCCAAGTCTTTCCAGCTTTTGATGGTAGTACGAGACAAATGAGAATACCATTCACGAGAAGCTCCAGTTAGGCTGTCTTCAAAATAGTACATCCACAGCTTTTCATCTTCCGTGTGAGCTCCCAACCTTCCCAGATAAGATTGGAGATGAGTGCGTGGGCAAGAAGCCCCGTTGTATTTCTCAAAAGTAGGGGGTTTGAACTTGTGAGGAATCCTTACTCCCTGAATCAGACCAAGATTTGTGACATCAAAGCCTAAGGAATTTTGAGACTCCAAAGATTTGAGCTTCTCAGCAAGCTCATCCATATGGCGAGTGGTCTCGAGGGCCTCGTCGTGCAAAGAAAGTTGATCATACTGATAATCTTCAGTAACGGGGCGCCCGCTAATCCGAATTCCTTGATTCACATTGTACCTTCTGCCAATACCATTTCCAACATTCCCTGTGTTGCCAACATTACCCGGGTTTCCATCAGCATTTGCGTTACTCGCGTTACCAGTGTTCACAGGGTTATCAGCGTTCCCAGGGTTACCAGGGTTTCCCTCAGCATTTGGTATCTCCACCTCCGGATCGGGTCTCGGTTGCTCAACCAATTCCCTCAGCTTTTCCTGGCCTTCTGCCATACCAGTCATCAATGTCATGAACTGATCCATCCTTTCACGCATATCAGCCAGCTCTTTCTGTACTTGGTCCATCGCTAGCTGTGGGCGATTTTCCTTTGTCGGGTACCTGTGGACTCGCTTGGGACCAATAACTGCCTGATATAGGGAACAAACATTAGACACTGCGGTGACACCTGCAAAACAGACAAGGGTTAATATGCATGGTATGCGATGCACTGCTTGTTCAGTTTTAAGGCACCCCCGTTTTGAAAGGGAATACCCTGCAAATGAGTAAGCATGAGATGTTGGATGCAAATATGCAAATGATGTTATGCAATGCAAAGGCATGTCAATCAGAATTGATGGATCCGCTTGAACATCTGTCAGGTTGCACTGCCTGGAGAGAAATTCACTGAGGAATATAATACAAGACCAAAACTCTGCTCCAGAAAACCGGGTTGGTTGGAGGTTAAGGTTTCCTGAATTTAGCCCGCCCCTCACTGGTAGGTTCTAAGAACAGAAGTTCGTCAGCTTCAGCCCTTCAGCCGCGAATAATACGTTTACCACTGAAGGTTTGGTATTATTACGGGACAAAAGACCTCCATTGACTCCCCTCAACAGGACATCCTAATAGCAAGTTCCCAGTCTCGGGATCCTCGGAATGAGCATCGAGAATGCGCCCACCAGAGCTAACATAATCACGTCTCGGAGGAGAGGCCTCGACTGAGTTCTCGGGAAATGGTCACCAGAGTCGACGATTTCTAGAGGAACATCCTGCCGTTACGGAACACCCGTAAGACATAATATATCCAAAAGAAACCTCGTCTGGGTGTGGTTCTTCACGAACGACTTAACGTAGCAACACGCCATGCAAGCCTCATGATTATCCACTCTAAAACCTGTGTGTACACTCAAGCCTGGGTAATGGGCTTATCTCTCATAGAACACCCCATCCCAACAAACAAACAAACAGATCCAACAGATACAACAAATGCATGCAAGCAGGTAAGCAAATAAATGTACAAAAGCATGAACATCCAATAAACAAGAAATTCACAAAATCTAGGAGGGACTCGCTTAGGGAAGATGGACCAGCAAGAGGTCAACTTCTTAGTCTATCCCCAACAGAGTCGCCAGCTGTCGCAACCTGAAAAATACAGTGCGCAAAAAAACAACCGGCGAAAGAAAATGACAGAAGAGTCGCCACCGTGCTTTATTCATCCCAAAGGAGGGAAAGGAAACGCTCGAAGTAAACCTGAAAAAGGAAAGGACAAGACGGGGTCTTGTAACCAAATCTTGGGTTCGGGAGTCGGTTATGCGAAGGGAAGGTATTAGCACTCCTACGCATCCGTAGTACTCTACGGGATCCACTTTTGTAGTTCTTGTCTAAAGGGTGTGGGTTTATCTAATGTGTTATTTACTAAAAAAATGGGGTTAAATGAAAATGACTCGCGCGAATGTCGCATCCACTGCATACGTATCTCATCTGAATATGAGAATCAGAGTCTTCGTAGCTCGGCTACCTAGGGGTTAAGGGTAATTGTGCTCGCTAAGACATCGCGTCTTATGCCTACGTATCTCATCTGGCCTGAGAATCAGAGCAAAACATAGTTCGGCTAACTATGGGGTTATGGATTGGGTTTTGGACGAACGACGTCACTACGCAATCTACCGGATGCTCGACCTTTGGAGACTTACTCGCCTGTAGTAGAAGGAGTTAACGTGTTGCTTTGGGTTTTAGGGTTTGGGATGCTCAAGGGCAAAAAGGCAGTCCTTGACGAAGGAACCGCGCTACCTGCAGGGATACGAACACATACAAAACAAACATGTATAAAGTAAATGTGCCAACAAGGGGCTCAAAAGTAAATAAACAAAAGAAAACAAATGCCTCCTATCGAGGTCTTCCAGCTAAGAAAGCGATAAAATGCGGAAAAGAGGTAAAAGTACCACACGGATAAAGATCCGAAGTAACAGCAATTAAAGGAGTAAGAAACCCAGGGATCTCCCAAGCTAATGCCATCAAAGAAAGGTGAGTCAGTACAGGTAATCAGAATGAACCTCCAGGGGGTATCCCACAAATAAAGTGGGAAAACCACGCAAACCATCTCTGCAAGAGTCATGTGAGCCCTCACAAAAAAAACTCAACAAACAGGTTAGAGACAAAAAAATAGGGTAATCAAGGGTTGCCCCCAAATCAAAATGTAACCACATGAATCATGCCATTAAAATTCCCAAAAAGGACATGCATCAAAAGGGTATCAAATTCACCCATAATACCTCAAACATTCAGAGTATTCAAATTCAAAGCACAAAGGTAATGGGAATAAGGGCAAACCTGATTGGAGAGCTTGATTGAAATTGAGTTGCACCCGTGAGGTTTGCAAACCAATTTTAGGGTTTGCTTGAGCTGAAAGTGTGTGAGTTAGAATGAACCTTTCAGAGTTGCCTGGAGGTTGTTGCAGATTAGCTCGTAGGTTTCCCTTCAGGTTTTGTCCAGGGTTTTGTTCCAAGGAAACCTCAGAGTATTTTGCTTCTCTTCCTTCTTCTGTCTGTTTTGTTTCAATGAAACTCTAGTATTTATAGGCTAATATTGGTAGCTTAGTGGGCTTTTGAGAGAGGTCCAAGTCCAAGTTTTTTCTATTATATTTTATCTATTTTTTTATTATTATTTTTATTTATTTATTTATTTTTATTTTTTATTTTTTTTTCGTTTTTTTTTCGTTTTTTTTTTTGATCTAATTCTGATTGACATGATGAAATGCAATATGAAATGCTAAATGAATGCATGAATGAGGAGGGCAAATTTTGGGGTGTTATAGGTATTTCTTCATAAGAACTAGAAGCCCTGAAGCTAAGTCAACCTCTCGAGTAACTGAAAGTTATGCTGAGTAGAAGGGAGAGCTCGTCTGAAAGAAGTCTTAACACCTCTACAACATCTGAGGATCAACCTTAGAGCAAACCTGTGGATGAGACACTCTCAAAAATAAAATAAAAAATCTTTATGGGTGACATATTCCTACTCTTGTTGGCTGATCCTTCTGGCCCCTTATCCTTGAAAGCTGTCCTTAACCAAGTTAATTTACTAGAAGCTTCTTCCGAGGTTGCCAACGTCATCTTGGAATTGGGTATTATGATCAAACAAATTGTTATTGATCATAAGTTGTTACCCCAAATCACTAAGGAAATTGAGATAAAGGTTGGTGCTGAAGCGACTGCTTGGGATGCGGCTACTGAATCTACTAATAAAGTAATGGAGCTGGAGCAAACCAAAGAGAAAAACAAGGCGGAGATCAAAAGCCATGACTGTGACATTGCCTCTCGGAAGCCCAAATAAAGGAATTGCATGCCAATACCTCAGAAGCCAAAAAGCACACAGATGAGCTTCTAAAGTTTGATGACACTTCCATGGCCAAGGAGCTAGATTTTGGTCTAGAATTTGTCGAAAAGGCGCGAAAATTAGAGGCAGAGCTCACAACTCTTCGTTCGAAAATATCCCTGTGTGAGAAACGTCTAGAGCTTCACAAGGAAATATATCTCCATATGAAGACTCATCTCCCCTTTTAGCTTTAGTCTCTTTTCCATTTATCTCTTCATGACTCTTGGTTTCAATTGTACTAATTATTGATCCTTTGGGCCTTTGTAATGAACTTAAGCCATGTTGGCAACATTTTTATTACCATGTTGGCTTCGACCAATTTGCATGCAATTATTCGTTTATTATTTTTATCTCTTGGAGTCCTGGCTTATATTTGTTCAAATATTTGCCATTCACTCTTAAGATTCTTTTATCTTTATTAAGCTCATCGATCTCATAAGCACTGTTAGAGAATACTTGCGAAATTTGAAAATGACCTTCCCATTTGAGGGACCATTTCCCTAAGACCCTATCCTTTCGATCCATTGGAAGGATTGTAGCGGGAAATTCATGATCATCAAGCTATTGACAAGCTAGAGATCAATTAACAAGAGTCTTCACCGTGCTTTTATTGTTTCCAAGGGAAAAAGGGAAAAAGTATGAACAGTACCCAAAAAAGTAAGAAGTTTTCAAATAAAAACTAATAAAAGTCAGAGATTACAGGTAATGGGGTTGGTTACACAGAGGGAAGGTGTTAGAACCCAAAGTGTCCTAGGTACTCCTAGGGAGCCCTTTTTGTGTGCATATGTATTTTGTACAAAGTGATGTTCACAAACAAATAGAATGGGGGGATGAGAAAAGAATTCATTAATTATATTTTTGTGTTTGACAAGACCTTCGGTCTTGTGCCTACGTACCAACATAAAAATGAGGGATCAAAACCTCGTAGTTCGTGATACAAATTTCAAAATGAGTGTGTTGGTTTTAATAAAATTTAAGTTTGAAAGGCACAAAGGCCTAAAATGGTTTGAATGAGTTAGTTCTTTTTGGCTTTTTGAAAGTTTAAGTCAAGTATAGTTAAGTTTATTTACAAGTTTGATTTAAGAAAAGAAGTTTGAAAATGCAATGGCATAAGGCCAAAGTTTCTATCTTTTTGCAAAAGTGGTCAAAGTTTAGAACAAAAGTAGTTCATACAATGAAGATTTTGAAAATGGAGGGAGAGATTTTAAAATTAAAGAAATGGGGAGAAGATGAAGAGATTATCCTATGTACAAAAATTAAAAGTTTAGAGTTGAAAAGATCTGACCAAATGGGTAGCAATCCAATAGACAAGTATGTCAATAGAAACCCAGAAATCCCTTGGACTTTTAGAATCAAACAACACACAAATGCATAATTATATTATCTTGAAGAGCAAGGCATCAAATAAAGATAGCCTCATCTAGGCTTATCCACTCCATGATCTTCTCCAAAATAGCCCATGTAGCAAATGAATTCCACAAGTCACGGGTTTAAAATAACAGCTTCACAATGATCAAGTTGCAGATGAACTAGAGTGGTCTTCAAAGATGTATTAGATGAATTTCAAATTTGCAAGCACTTGGTTCTTCAACAAGTTGGCATTGGCCAAGTCCATTAGCAAAGGGAGGTTGCCTAGATTCTAAGTCCATTTGTCCAAGATCAAGCCAACAGTCCATTCAAAAGTTTTTTTTAGGGTTTTTTGTTATTATTATGTGCATTAATGGTCAAAGACCAAACAAGCAAGCAAAGTATACACAAACAAAATAATTCACACAATATGGTCCAAATGCACAAAGTAAAAATTGCATTAACATAAACAATTAGAATGATATGAACAATGGCAAATGAAATAGAGTGCTAAAAGTAAATTGCATTAAAGTAAAAGCTTGAAATTAAAAGTTAGTAGTTAATTGGTTAGAAGTTAGTATTGTTTTGCTTTTCAAGACATTCTTTGGAGAATACTCAACCCACTTATCACAAGCATGGATCCTTGAATCAAAACATCTTCCAAAGGAAGGAAAGAATGCCAAGTTTCCACACAATACCGTGAAAGAGGGGAGACTTACAATCTCACTAACTAGAATGCTTATGCCTTTCATGTCACAAATTTGGCGCTATGTTAAGAAATCGTAATTGGACTTATGTAGAAGTCACAATTATTTGAGGTCGGGCAATAGAATTTTGGTGTTAATTCATGTTAGAGACATAGTATAATGAACTATACTCATAAAACATACCACACACAAAAAAGAATGTGCAAAAGGTGTGGCCTAATCTCATCCATACTCATGTTAATTTTTCAATCAACTAGCATTAGGACTTTGAGATGTCATAGGCCAAATGGAAATGGATGAATTAAGAAGATGAATGAGATGAAGTTGGAAGGGGATGAATGAAATCACAAATTGATCAAAGGAGGACTTTTACCAAATTAATATCATTCATTCATTTTGGGAGATGGAATGTACATTCCATCAATCCCCTAAATCCAATGATATTAATTTGACAAAGTCAAATCAGCCTTGACCAAGGCCCAACAACAAACAAGCAAACTCAAACAAGTCAATACAAGTGGTCAACAAAATTTAATTGACATTTATTCAATTAAAAATAATAAAATAGTGCATTTAAATCAAATATGTTTTGTCCAATTCCTAAAATCTCATCAAAACACCAAAGAAATGACCATGAGATTTATCATAGGTCAAACAAGGTCAAAGGACCTTGGAGAAAAAATTTCATAATTTTTGGACATTTAAAAATATTTTTAAACAATTAAAAACAAATGCAAAATCAATTAATTCATGAAAAATATTAATAATGATCCAAAAAATACACAGACATCAGCAAAATTCTATTACATCACAGATTCAACAAAAATTATATCCATATCAAACAAATATGTTTGTGCATCAACAAAACCATGTACGGTGACCATAAGGGATTTATCCTAAGTCCTAATTGGTCACCTACAGTAACACAAGGAAACTAAACTATTTATCGATCAATGCCAATAAGGTTTTACCTAAACCTTATTTGGCCAAATACATTACACAAAGAAAACAGAGCATAAACCCTGACATTGATGTGAGGTTGAAGATCCCTCACTACCATGGTTGTTTATTATCATCCATCAGTAAAGAAATCCCCCTTACCCTGAAATTGGAGCTTTTTCTTTTACTAGGACCGGTTCCCAAATACTTGTTCAAATCTCAATTTCTAGGTCAGCCGCTCCCAACTTTTTAATTTTCTTTTTACGTAACACCTAGTTTGTCTCCCTCTTTTGTAATATATAATAGCATAATTTTATTGCAAATCTCAATGTAGCTTACACCTTCACACTCACACCCCTAAATATATGAGATGCTCATATTTTATTTCAAAAATTCTATTAGCAAAAGTTATTTTTTTGTAACAGGTTGGTCCCTTAAGTTTTTTTATTGTAACAATTTGATGCTTTAAGTTATCAAACATGTGCACGGTTATCTTTTTTAACAGAGTGGATGTGTTACTTGTGGATGCAATTATTTTTAGTGGTATGAAAATGATGAAGTAAAATCCAAAATACAACAATCACACATTTTTAAATGTTTAAAATGTGAAAAAAATGATATAGAAATCACACTAAAGGACCAAGTTGTTATAAAAAAAACTTAAAGGATCAGCATGTTATAAAACAAACAACTTAAAGAATCTCAAATTTCCCTAAAATATCACACTTTATTTTATTTAAATAAAATTTTCAACTAAATAAATATTTAATAAAAATCATAAAAAATATGAATCATTTCTAATAATTCTATTTTATTCATTTATTGCTAAAAAAAATTATTTAATTATCTCTAATAATTTAAATAAATCCTATTTAATTTCTCCGCTCTCAAATCAAATATTTCCAGTAACTATCAAATTACTAAAATACCCTTAAATCTTCCCAAAACATCAAAATAACACAAATAACACAAATAAATACTCCAATAAATAAATAAAATATACTTTAAAAATCGTGGTGTTACACCCATAACAACAAAAATCAGAAACGTGAATGTCACCATTGGAGCCCCATCAAAGCTCCGATTATGATCCTTCAATCACTCGAATCGAACAGAAAATATCATATACACAACATACCCTTATTAATACATCATATATTCACTGATTAACATCCAAAATCATCAATTAATCATAAATCTAAGGTTATGTTCATGAGACCAAAACATATCATTGACAACAATAGCATTCAAATTTCATATCTATACAATATGCATAATTTCCAATAATACACAAGGCACAAAATTACACATTGATTGCAACAATTATCATATAACAATCATACATTTTCAGCAAAACTCACAAACATCATCAATGGTGAAAAGGGATTAAAAACCTAGAGAAAGGTGAAGATATCTCTCTATCCTTCAGGCAATTGACACCTATATTCAAGTAATCCTCCATAACTTAACTTCTACCAAGAGAAATCTTTATTTATGGTTTCTCCCTCTCTTTAAAACCTTTGTTTTTATCTCTTCTCGCAATTTACTCCTTCTCCTAATTTCCTCCCATTTCACATAGTGATAGTTCAAAGGCTCCACTAGTCTTTCTTATTAGTACCTCATTCCATATTTTTAATTATTTGACCTTGACCCTAACTTATCTTTATTTCTCACCAATTTACCCCATATTTTAATCATTCCTAGTTTTCACCCAAATCTCACGAATTCCCTATTTTCTTATTATTTTAATCATTTAAAATTTACTAAAATTCTAAATAATTTTTACCACTCTCCAATCCCACAAAATATCCAAGCACACCAATGATTAAATAAAATTAATTTTAACTCAATTAAAAACAAAATTATGAAAATCAGGGTTGTTACATCAAGCCATTCGGGTTACAGGCTAATTTGGATCTGATGATGTTTGTTTCTAACAAAAAGATATAAATAATAATTATGTGTATTGTTGGAACATGTTAATATTACAATAGGGAGATGAATTTGAAAAGCCTCGTGAAACCCTCTCAGACTTTCAATCCTCACAAAACCCTCTAAGACTTTCAATCCTCACCAAAGCCTCGTTCGATTTTATTTTCACAATCGCTACATCTGATTAGAAAATTTTCTCGATTCATGACCTATAATGCACAGATTAACCAGACCAAGAATCAATTTATTGCTCTGATAACTAAAATCAACATGATTGATGAATCTGATGGTTGATGGATAAACACTACCTTCTCTCGTCATGGCTATTATGATTCCCTATTTTTAAAACTAGAATTTTGATTAATTTATTTTAGATTTATTTATGAATTTTAGTCTTTTATCTCATTTGAGTGTCGTTTTTATGATGTGACTGACAACCATATTAATGATGTGTCATGACGAAGTCCCGCTAAGACAACTCAGTTGATAACTATATATGAATATCGAATACAGAGGTGCGAGTTCAACCTCACGACATCTTACTTGATCATCTTTAATAATATGGAGTACAATCACAAACTTAACAAACAAACAAAAAATATTTAAAAAAACAATTATAAAATATTATATTTAATTTACATTCTAATAACATATAAAATATTATATTTAAAAAAACAATTATAAAATAAATTAAATTACATTAAATTTTTTGAATCATTTATAATAATTATTAAAAATATTTTAAAAGTTATAATATTTTTTTGAAATAGAAAACAATTAAATAAAATCAACTAGTATAATCAAGTAATAAAAAAGTGAAGAAAAAAAAACCAAAATTTCCAATGTTCGAGAAAAGTCTTCATAATTCCAATCTAGCTGGCATGTCACTTTGATTAACAGTTTGCAGAACACTCTAAAACTTTCTATTCTTTTCTTCAAAATATGGCACTTGATTGATCTTTCACGAAACGTCACGAACATCCTCCACATTTATATATATTCACACACATTCCATACTTGTCATTCCCAAAAGAAAAATAATCAACTAACAAGCAAAAACACTCTCACTCTTTTCATTTCTATTTTCTGAAATTTCACTATGTCGATAATTCCAAGTGTCTTCGTTACAGGAAGAAGAACCAACATATTCGATCCATTTTCTCTAGACTTATGGGACCCATTTCAGAACTTCCAACTAGCAAGATCCTCCACCGGAACCACCAACGAGACGACAACTTTTGCCAACGCTCACATTGACTGGAAGGAAACACCGGAGGCTCACGTGTTCAAGGCCGATCTTCCCAAAGTGAAGAAGGAAGAAGTGAAAGTTGAAATAGAAGAAGATCGTGTGCTCAAGATAAGCGGAGAGGAAAACTGAAAAGGAAGACAAGAACGACACCTGGCATCTGTTGTAATTTATTAAATACAAGTGTGTTCCAAAATGACAAATGGTGGAAGTGAGTTAATGTTAATAAATGCATGAGATAAAGTCTCACATTGGAAGATTTACTCACTTTGTAAGTCCTTATAAAGAGTTAATATCATTAACTCAACAAAAGGACAAAAGTGGATAAAGTGCCACATGAACACATATGGTGGTCCCAAGCATTATGCCACTTGTCCCAACCTTACAACCACTCCCGGTGTCGCCACCAACGACACCGACTCCGGGACCGGGTTCGTGGGCGTAGGGCGCTAGTGGCGGCTTGTAGACGGCACTTGGGCGTAGGTCCATGGGGGTAGGGCGTAGGTCCGTGGGCGTAGGGCGTAGGTCGCAATCGTCACAATCGGGCTATTCGCGGTGTTAATGAGGCGGCGCCGCTCCGGAGGACGACCGGCCGAAGGCCGGGCTATTATCGTTGTTCCTTTTTGGTTAGTGCCTACGATTTGAATTTTGAATTCGGAGATTGTAACTCTTCATGAGATGTTGCAAAGGCGAAACCATGCAACTGTTGGTGAAACATGCTGCAGGCCAACCATTATGATTATTGGAAAAGGACATTACTTCACCAAGGGTCGCTACCTTGTGAAACAATATCAACATGGCCTATAAAAGCATAAATCCAGATTCAGAATATAACACACAAAATCCAAAAATCCTCTAAATAATTCCAGACACTCTTCGCTGCATTCGGGTTTTCGCCGGTCTTGCGCAAACTCGATAAGGCTGAATTATCCTGGGTATTCCTGCATCAGAACTCTAAGACAATCGAGAGTGCTTGAAATACTATAAGGAAAGTGTTGCATTCACGATTCATGCCCGGATCCCTTTAATCTTTCCGAAAAGAAGATGAAGTGCTTTGTCGTGGACATATCTTAAACACATTATCTGATCGTCTCTATGATCTCTACACCAATACTGCATCCGCAAAGGAAATCTGGAACGCACTCAAATTCAAATTCAAGGCTGAAGAAGAAGGTACGAAAAAGTTTTTAATATCTAAATACTTTGATTTTAAGATGTTGGATTCCAAGCCGATTCTTGCACAAGTACACGAGTTACAGGTTCTCGTGACTAAAATAAAAGTCGTGAAAATTGACATTCCTAAAGCATTCCAAGTCGGTGCAATAATAGCAAAATTACCACCTTCGTGGAAAGGATACAGAAAGAAATTGCTGCATAGTTCTGAGGACTTTTCTTTGGAGAAACTTCAGAAACACCTTCGTATCGAGGAGGAAACGAAGGATCGAGAAAAAACTGAGTCTACTGGATTTGCTAAAGCAAATGTTGTTGCCGCTAAAGGAAAGAAAAAATATGATGCCATGAAAAACCATCTCGGCCCAAGGAAAGAACACAACAAGTTCAAAAATTCTGGCGGACCAAAAGGTACTAAAAATGGTTGTTATGTATGTGGCAAACCCGGACATTATGCTCGAGATTGCATGCACAATAAGTCCAAAAATGAGGTCAATGTTGTTCATGCCGATGACGACATAATCACTACGGTAAGCGAAATTATGGCAATCAAAGGCAAAGTGCAAGGATGGTGGTATGACACATGTGCAACTGTGCATGTATCTTATGATAAAACAACATTCAAAACCTATACCGAAGTCAATGATGGACAAGAAGTGCAAATGGGAAATGAAGTGCGATCTAAAGTCGTTGGAACAGGATCCGTCTAACTCAACTTCACTTCCAGAAAGAAAGTCACTCTTGTTAATGTGCTTCATGTTCCTGATATGAATAGAAACCTTGTTAGTGGGGACTTATTGGGAAAACCGGGTATTAAATCTGTATATGAATCGGGCAAATTAATATTGACCCGCAATGGTATATTTGTAGGAAAAGGATATTCCGCTGAAGGAATGATCAAACTTTGTACTACCGACAATATTATTAATAAAATTTCTAATTCTGCTTATATGCTTGAATCTATTTCCTTATGGCACTCTAGATTGGCACATATTGGTATTAGTACTATGAATAGACTAATTAAATCCGGTATGCAACATTCATGATTTCGGAAAATGTGAAATATGTGTTAAATCAAAAATGATAAAGAAACCTTTCAAAAGTGTTGAAAGAAAAACAAACGTGCTAGATCTTGTGCACTCTGATTTGTGTGAATTTAATGGTACGTTGACCCGTGGGGGGAACCGTTATTTTATAACGTTTATCGATGATTGCTCTAGGTTCACACATGTATATCTCTTAAAGCATAAAGATGATGCTTTTAATGCCTTTGATGCATATTGTGAAGAATATGGCATCATACACGAATGTTCTGCGCCCCGCACACCACAACAAAATGGCATGGCCGAAAGAAAAAATAGAATATATCAAGAGATGATAAATGCTATGTTAATGCATTCAGAATTACCATTTAACTTATGGGGTGAAGCACTATTGTTTGCATGTCACATAATGAACAGGATTCCTTTAAAACAACTGGTATTTCTCCACATGAGAAATGGAAAGGAAGACCACTAAGTATTGGTTATTTCAGAGTGTAGGGGTGTGTAGCTTATTACAAGAACATGGATCCCAAAAGGACAAAATTGGGTCCTCGAGGAATCAGATGTGCCTTCATAGGATATGCACCAAATAACAAAGCATACAGACTTCTAAATCTAGAGTCTAATGTAATTGTTGAATCCAGAGATGTGGAATTCTTTGAAAATCTCATCACAAAGGATAAGGGACCTGAAAATCCCACAATTGAAGAATCTCGTGACAAAGATTCGACACGAATTATTGAAACATAATCAGAACCAAGGAGAAGCAAAAGGGCACGAAAAACTAAGGATCTAGGACCAGATGAAATCAATTCCCAACTCATTTCTCTTTATTTAGTTGAAGGAAATAGAAAGAATGATGTTCATAAAATTCCTATTATTCTTCAAGTAGAAGATGATCCTAAAACATATAAGGAAGCAGTGGTTTCTAGGGATGCTTCTTTTTGGAAAGATGCTATCCAAGATGAAATGGATTCAATTATGTCAAATCATACTTGGGAACTAGTTGATCTTCCAAAGGGATCAAGACCCATTGGATGCAAGTGAGTGTTTAGAAAAAAGTATCATAGTAACGGTACATTAAACACCTACAAGGCTAGACTAGTAGCAAAAGGATTTAGACAAAAGGAAGGTGTCGATTATTTTGACACATATGCACCGGTAGCAAAAGCTACGACAATTAGAATCATGTTTGCACTAGCTTCCTTGAATAACCTTATTGTTCATCAAATGGATGTTAAAATAGCATTCCTAAACGGAGATCTCGATGAGGAGATCTACATGGAACAACCAGAAGGCTTCATGCTTCCTGGAAATGAACAAAAGGTATGCAAACTTGTTAAGTCTTTATATGCTTTAAAACAGGCACCAAAACAATGGCATCAAAAATTTGACACTGCCATAATTTCAAATGGGTTTGTTCTAAACTCTTGTGACAAATGCTTGTACACAAAGGTGCGCGGAAGTGTTGTGATATTTCTATGTCTATATGTTGATGACATGTTGATTATCATCAATTAAATGAATGGAATATTAGAAACAAAGAGATTTTTGACTTCCACATTCAAGATGAAAGATCTTGGACTAGTTGACACTATACTAGGGATCAAAGTAAATCGAAATAGTGGGGGTTATGAACTTAATCAAACACATTATATTGAGAAAATGTTGGAAAAGTTCAAACACCTAAACTTTAAGGAAGTAAACACTCCATTCGATCCTAGTGTCAAACTTCAAAAGAACAATGGGGGAACCGTGGCATAACTGGAATATGCAAGTGCAATTGGATGTCTAATGTACTTAATGCAATGCACCAGACCTGACATAGCTTTTGCAGTTAGTAAGATGAGTAGATTTACTAGCAATCCAAATGATGAACATTGGAAGGCCATAACTAGGATTTTCGGATATTTGTTAAAGACCAAAAATCTTGGCCTTCATTATGGTAAGTTTTCTGCCGTACTAAAAGGATATACCGACGCAAGTTGGATATCAAGTGTTGGAGATTATAAATCTACAACTGGGTGGATATTCACATTAGCTGGAGGTGCGATTTCTTGGAAAAGCAAGAAACAAACATGCATTACTCCCTCAACCATGGAATCAGAGTTTGTGGCTCTTGCGTCTGCTGGACAAGAAGCAGAGTGGTTGAGGGACCTCTTATTGGAGGTTCCGTTAGCTAAAGACAATGTTTCAAAAGTATTGATACATTGTGATAGTCAAGCCACCCTGGCTAGAACGTTCAGTGAAATGTACAATGGAAAGTCTAGACACATAGGTCTTAGACACTCTCTCGTGAGAAAAATGATAAAGGATGGGATCATTTCACTAACATATATACAAACAAGCTATAATTTGGCTGATCCATTTACTAAACCATTGGCTAGAGATTTAGTAAAGACTACCTCAAAAGGTATGGGATTAAAACTCCTTGAATAAGGGTTCCGTCAATGATAGCAACCCAATCTGAAGTTAACACATCTTAACCTAAGATTCAATGGGTAACAACAAGTCGTTGATTCGGGAGGTTATGCATCATTCCACGATAATGTTGACGATTACAAACTGAGGGTTGAGTTTTCAAAGAAACTCTTAATGAAGTTCTATATCAAGGAGGATATGTATCTCAAGAAATAGATACGAATTGAACTTCACCTATATGAACTTCAAGATGGTGCCGTCTTAAGGTGAGAGTTGGAGTTTCTCTCATAAAAAATTCATGAAAACAGGAAAAGCACATGGCCATAAATAGTGCTAGGCGAGATATGTAGGCGAAGAACCTATAAAAGTGTGTGTATAGCAACGCCGGTCTGATCACATGGGATAATTGTTCAAAGCATAGCTACCTAACGTTCCGATTAGGCTTTGCGTTGTCTTTACTAAGGTTAAGTTCAAATCGAAAGATACCTAACTATATTAACACTTTTTGCTTTCTATATTCTGGAATTGGATTTGTCATTATTAGAACAAGTGGGGGATTGTTGTAATTTATTAAATACAATTGTGTTCCAAAATGACAAATGGTGGAAGTGAGTTAATGCTAATAAATGCATGAGATAAAGTCCCACATTAGAAGATTTACTCACTTTGTAAGTCCTTATAAAGAGTTAATATCATTAACTCAACAAAAGGACAAAAGAGGATAAAGTGCCACATGAACACATATGGTGGTCCCAAGCATTATGCCACTTGTCCCAACCTTACAACCACTCGCCGGTGTCGCCACCGGAGACACCGGCTCCGGATCTGACTCCGGGACCGGGACCGGGTCCGTGGGCGTAGGGCGTTAGTGGCGGCTTGTAGACGACACTTGAGAACTTAGGCTATTCGCGGCGTTAATGAGGCGGCCCGCTCCGGCGGCCGGCCGGCCGAAGGCCGGGCTATTATCGTTGTTCCCTTTTGGTCAGTGCCTACGATTTGAATTTTGAATTCGGAGATTGTAACTCTTCACGAGATGTTGCAAAGACGAAACCATGCAACTGTTGGTGAAACATGCTGCAGGCCAACCATTATGATTATTGGAAAAGGACATTGCTTCACCAAGGGTCGCTACCTTGTGAAACAATATCAACATGGCCTATAAAAGCATAAATCCAGATTCAGAATATAACACACAAAATCCGAAAATCCTCTAAATAATTCCAGACACTCTTCGTTGCATTCGGGTTTTCGCCGGTCTTGCGCAAACTCGATAAGGCTGAATTATCCTAGGTATTTCTGCATCAGAACTCTAAGACAATCGAGAGTGCTTGAAATACTATAAGGAAAGTGTTGCGTTCACGATTCAAGCCTGGATCCCTCTAATCTTTCCGAAATTTCTAACAGCATCGTGTTGAACGTAGTCAGGGGAGTTTCCTCCGCCGTTTCAGGTTACCAGAAAATGCAAAGGTTAATGATGTGAAAGCTGCTATGGAGAACGGTGTTCTTACTGTCACTGTTCCTAAGGAGGAAGTTAAGAAGCCTGATGTCAAGCCCATTCAGATTACAGGCTAATTTGAACCTGATGATGTTTACTTAATTGTGTGTAGTTGAGACGTGTATGGACTCAGCTATTACAATAATGTTGGTTGTGAGTGTCTTGTTTTCTTCTCTTTAGTCTGCATGCTGAGTGTTCTTTTATTCTAAGAAAGTTTCTTTTCATTAAGCTATATCTATGTATAAATATGATTCCATTTTAGTGGGATACATATTTTCATTAAGCTATATCTATGTTTTAATACAAAGTCTATTCATAGGAATAGAATGATAATGAAATTTGCATTAATTTTAAAGGTTAAGATTCTATTTAGTAAAACTAGTTAGGAATGTTAGTTGATAAATTAATTTTAATATTTGATAATAAATATAAAATAATATAAGGATTATTTTGACGCTTTCTTCAATTTAGAATTTTGTTCTTTTGTTAGGGTTCAGGGTAGATATGCTGATCGATAGGCCTCCTACGACGACATGTTTCTTAGCCTTCTTGATTTATGCTCCTTCATCTTAGGTGTGTTATTGTGCAGATGAGCTTGACATCATCTTTATTTGTTATCACAAATAAAATTGAGCAAGACGATGATCATTTAAATTGTATTTCTATCAAGGTTAAGGAATTCAAAGACCTTTTCGCAACTATTGGTGAAAAAAAAGCTTTTGTTGATAAAGCTCCTCAAATGGCATTTATATCCTATAAAAATATAGTGATAGGTGAGTCCTTAAGAAATTTGGGACCTTCGAGAGATGCTTAAATGGACATGCAAGACATTAGGGTAGAAAAAAGTGGATTGGTGGATACGAATGTCCGAAGTTCATCCTATCGGAATTGGAAGAAAGGCGCATAGCCAAGCCTTGGGAGCAAAGTGTCATTATAAAGATGCTCGACAGAAGCATTGGATATAAGACGATTGAAAATCGTTTGCAAGTCATGTGGGCCAAACAGGGGGTTATGAACACCGATCTCGCACTTCTTGGAGGATCTTGACTGATTTATGACTATTATCTCACGGTGCGTGAGTCGAGCCCAAATTTTTAGTCCTCCAAAGACTCTGTTAACCAGCTTGTAGTGTGGGTGTGAATATTGGGTCTTCCTATAGAGTACTACGACCAAGGATGTTAATTTTTATTGGCAATAGAATCGAAAAGGCTATTAAAGTGGACAAGAATACCTTATCTATAGAAAGGGGGAAGTATGTGCGTCTTTGTATTCAAGTGGACCTTACTAAACCCTTGTTAGCAATGTTCGAACAGAGTTGCCACCGAACTTTATTTATTCCGATGAAGGAATAGGAAAATATCGATAAAACCTTTAAAAATAGAATGATGATCGTCGCAATCATATTCGGGTTCGGGAGTCAATTACGCAAGAGGAAGGTATTAACACCCCTCACGTCCGTTGTACTCAACGAGAACCTTTTAGTTAAACTTGTGATTTGAATGTCAATTAATGTTATTTGTTTTCTTCGAGTGAATATAATATTGAGAAGAGAAATGAAATACGAACCTTAAAGGGGGAAAATGGAGTTTTTTATTAGTGTTTTCGTCAAGATCTCGCAATCTCGTGCCTATGTATCCTTATAGTGCAATAAGGAAATCAGAGCATTCGTAGTTCGGGGAATTACGATTTGTTGATGTCTTTTAATGAACAACTATTTAGATCGCATGCTAAAGGCTAAACATTGACTTGTTTACTCTCGACGGAGGCTTAAACACTAGTTTGTTATGCGCGTTAGAAAGGATTGAATAATGTTCTTTCTAAAAAAAAGTTAGGTTGTTGGCCACACGGGGCGAGAAATTAAGTTTAGTGTATTTGGTACTTTGTAGAAATGATAAAAAATTGAACAATATGACACCCACCAATCGTTCAATTAATCGAGGAATAATAAGGTGAAAGCCTCCTATTCCTTTTTCGTTCAAATTATTATTGAAAGTTGTTTACGGAAATCGAATATGCGCGGTAGTGAGACAAGCGTCTCCCATTTGCTTATTCAAGGAATAATGAGGTGTGCAACACCTATTCATTTATGCAAGTTTATTTTAAGTGTTTTAATCAGAAGACGAAAAGTTGAGCAATATGGTGAGCGTCAATCATTCAAATATTCTAAAGATAGTGAAGCGAACGTCTCCCATTCTCTTTTACATCTGAGTTTAAATTATAAAAGAAAGGTTTTAGAAGTTATATTATTTGGAAAATGATTTGAATTTACGTCTATAGAATTAACCGAGTAGGAAAATAACACTTGGCTTTGAACC
This sequence comes from Lathyrus oleraceus, assembly GCF_024323335.1. Classification (NCBI taxonomy): domain Eukaryota; kingdom Viridiplantae; phylum Streptophyta; class Magnoliopsida; order Fabales; family Fabaceae; genus Lathyrus; species Lathyrus oleraceus. The sequence continues at coordinate 79,495,929 of NC_066580.1, read as the reverse complement.
AGAGTTTTTATTTATGAATGGGATTTAAAGAGTTTAGTTTGGAAATGATGTGAAGATGATTATGAAATTGTGATAGTGGAGATGGTTGGTTTGAAAATGATTATCGAGACAATGACGAAATAAATCAGAAATAAATCGATTAATTTCTAATTAACAAAATTCATTAATTAAAATTCGATTAAATCACTTATTTAATACAATCAAACATAATTATCAAAATTATTTTATTTAATTCAAATATTCAAGATAATTAAAATTAGTTATGAAAATTAAGTAATTTAAATAAATCTCGATTAATTAATTAATTTAATTAAAAATGGTTGAAGTAAGTAAGTCACAATGTGCTTAAAAATCGGTTTGTACGTAATGACAACACGGGTATGTCATATGCAAGATCACAACGCGGTGAAAATGTTCTATTGATGTATTGAAATTTTAGTAGTATAGCGACATGAAATTGTTGAATCCACGTATTAAAAATCCAAAGTCCGATTCAAAAAACAATGAAATTTAAGATCAACAATTCATCATTTACTTCTATGATTTTGTGGCAATATTACATGATCATTAAGATTTATCATAATCGAAATAAAAACCACTAACACATATCACTCTCATCATAAGGGGGAAAATGTCGAGGGGTGTCAATAACAAGGACCAAACGGGCCTAATTCAGATGTCATGATTTTTAGCCCAAGAAATAAATAAAATTCACCTAGCAATAATAACGAAAGTTTATTAGCTGAAATGGAGAATAATAAGACCAGTAAAAAAGGCAAAGTAATAGAAGGTTTTTTCTTAAGGAAGAATGCACGCATGAGAACCCCAAATGTAAGTCAACCTTTAGCAAGAGGGAAAAAAACGTGTCCCAATCATGAACCGAAGGCACTGTTTATCTCCTTCTCAAAAATGCAATGCAACTTCAAATGTCCAACAACAACACACATATATTTTATTGTTACAAAACTTCACCGAAACGAATTGAACATGATACAAACAAGCATTACAAACAAGCACAGTCGGTAAAAAAACTCAAATGAATCGCGACTAGATGATGTATGCGCTTAAAACGTATAGAAGAGTGAAACTAAGTTCGAAATCCCGACAACATTACACAATGAAATAGAATATGCTCAAAGACTATCGAATCGTAGCCGCATTTTACCCAACAACAAATACAACCACAACCTAGTGTATTCAATACAACAAAGCAAGCTTGAAACTGAAACTCTTACCAAAAACGCAAATGGCTATCAATTTGAACCTGAGATGTAATGCCACTAATTTCAAATTTTATCTTCCCAGGAATTACTATTGTTTCTCACGCGATAATAGTGAATAGATTCCCAATACACAGGTGGTATCATGTTATCATAATAGGTGATGGTCAGATCCATGGTTTTAAATTGCGGTCCGCAACCGCAATTGCACCCGCAATATTGCGGATGCGGTTGCCTCCGCAATTGCGATGTGATTTTAAAATTACACCTCCGACTATATTACAAACCATGTCAAACAGTTTCAATCATGACTTTTCAAATATTTTCATCAAAAATTGAAATATTAGAATAGTAAAACTCAATTTACTTCATATGTAATCAAAAAACTTAACATTAAGTGTTTTCCAATATTTTATTTCACAACGCAATGGTCGTAATGTGCATTGCAATAAGTGCAATTATCGCAATTGCAACACCCGCAGTTGTACATCCGCAACCCCAATTTAAAACCATGGTCAGATCCACGTTTATGTTGAAATGAGGGACTGGTTGGGAGTGGCTGCATGAAGAAACTACAGTTGCCAGAACTGTCCGCGAGTGAGGTTTGCAAGGTATTGGTGTGTAGGCGGGAACGCGGTTTCAAAAAGGGTGTAAAACGGAAGTTTGAGCAATGGTTCATGGTGGACCAAGGAGTGCATGAACATAAGTGACGGCGTGAAAAAGTTTGACGATTCCGGTGAAGTAAGGTTGTTTTGATGGTAACGGTGAAATGTTGTTGTTGTGAGTTGTGCCATTGAAATACACTCACAATGGCCGACAGATAATGAGTTGATGTTATGGATGTTTACGTAACCAAAGCAATAGTTGCAATAGAATCAAGTCGTAGCAGTAACATGATCATTTTAACATTCATCAAATCTGCATGTCCACGACATTCCCAAAACACGAGACCAAATCTGAACGAGCTCGAATCCAAATCGATACGACACTATGCACCAGAATTGTGTCAACAAAATCCCTGCAACGGAATCACAACAACATGCCTAAATACAAGGGCCAAAATGAAGCAAAAACACTTAAAATCACCAATCTTCAATCTTCATGTAGAAGGCTCCAAACTTTTGCTTTAATCCAAGTAGTCCACATCTGACTCAGAATTACTTGAGTCGCTTGATTCTATTATTTCTGCAACATCAGCTTCTATCTTTCTTATTCTCTTGTGATTCAAATTGGTGATCATTATCTTCTTAGTGACAGATGTCCCCCAGAAAGTTCAACCATGATAATGTTACTCTTGACATTTCCAGACGAAGCGGAACCAACTTCCTTGGTCTTATTTTCCAAAGCCTCAAGAAGTTTTCCAACATCCTTAGGTACATTGATTTCTTTGACTACGAAATTTCCACTTGATTTCTTATATGAATCTATATAATTTTGATTCATTTTGCAGAAATGAGGATTATCTTGAAAGATCAGAGAGGGATCCATTATCTGAGAGCATGATGAAGTAAAATGAAGGTTTTTCTCGCTTGTAATGACAACCCAGTCATAACGCACCTTTGATAGGAGAAGAAGTTACCCTATTTTATGTCCCAAAGTGGTCTTAGAGAAGAGAAGCACATTTTCTATTTCGGCATGACTCCCAAGCATTGATTGCTAATAGGACTCATAGATGCATATACCAATATTACCCCTTGACTTTTCTAATTTAATTGCATCCTAACTTTTGGTTAATATGTTTCCCAACTGTTTGTCAGTGACAATCTTGTTATTCACATATTTCCTAATAAAGTGATGACTAATGAACATGTGCTTTGAAATACTCGTAGACATAGAATAATGTCATAACATTTTGTCCCACATTGTACTCCTTCAACATTTGGTTTATCCATTACAATTTAGTACAACTGATCCTTAGAAGGAATTGTCTATCATTTATAGCAGACATCATAATACCTTGGTCCTCATCATGACCAATGAGATCATAATCTTTATTTTCATTTCCATCATTAATGCCTTTATTGAGTCTTATTTGCTTGAATGATTTGTTGGAATATTCTTTTTATTTTTGGTGGGGTTATTTGGAGTTGGGTAAATTTTATATAATTATCATTATTTTTTGCGGAGTTATTTGGAATTTGGGAAACTACACCAAATAGGGTTGCTAAAAAAAATACACAGACATCAGCAAAATTCTATTACATCACAGATTCAACAAAAATTATATCCATATCAAACAAATATGTTTGTGCATCAACAAAACCATGTACGGTGACCATAAGGGATTTATCCTAAGTCCTAATTGGTCACCTACAGTAACACAAGGAAACTAAACTATTTATCGATCAATGCCAATAAGGTTTTACCTAAACCTTATTTGGCCAAATACATTACACAAAGAAAACAGAGCATAAACCCTGGCATTGATGTGAGGTTAAAGATCCCTCACTACCATGGTTGTTTATTATCATCCATCAGTAAAGAAATCCCCCTTACCCTGAAATTGAAGCTTTTTCTTTTACTAGGATCGGTTCCCAAATACTTGTTCAAATCTCAATTTCTAGGTCAGCCGCTCCCAACTTTTTAATTTTCTTTTTACGTAACACCTAGTTTGTCTCCCTCTTTTGTAATATATAATAGCATAATTTTATTGCAAATCTCAATGTAGCTTACACCTTCACACTCACACCCCTAAATATATGAGATGCTCATATTTTATTTCAAAAATTCTATTAGCAAAAGTTATTTTTTTGTAACAGGTTGGTCCCTTAAATTTTTTTATTGTAACAATTTGATGGTTTAAGTTATCAAACATGTGCATGGTTACCTTTTTATACAGAGTGGATGTGTTAATTGTGGATGCAATTATTTTGAGTGGTATAAAAATGATGAAGTACAATCCAAAATACAACAATCACACATTTTTAAATGTTCAAAATGTGAAAAAAAAATGATGTAGAAATCACACTAAAGGACCAAGTTGTTACAAAAAAAAAACTTAAAGGACCAGCATGTTATAAAAAAATAACTTAAAGAATCTCAAATTTTCCTAAAATATCACACTTTATTTTATTTAAATAAAATTTTCAATTAAATAAATATTTAATAAAAATCATAAAAAATATGAATCATTTCTAATAATTCTATTTTATTCATTTATTGCTAAAAAATCAAAATTATTTAATTATCTCTAATAATTTAAATAAATCCTATTTTATTTCTCCGTTCTCAAATCAAATATTTCCAGTAACTATCAAATTACTAAAATACCCTTAAATCTTCCCAAAACATCAAAATAACACAAATAAATACTCCAATAATTAAATATAATATACTTTAAAAATCGTGGTGTTACACCCATAACAACAAAAATCAGAAACGTGAATGTCACCATTGGAGCCCCATCAAAGCTCCGATTATGATCCTTCAATCACTCGAATCGAACAGAAAATATCATATACACATCATACCCTTATTAATACATCATATATTCACTGATTAACATCCAAAATTATCAATTAGTCATGAATCTAAGGTTATGTTCATGAGACCAAAGCATATCAATGACAACAATAGCATTCAAATTTCATATCAATACAATATGCATAATTTCCAACAATACACATGGCACAAAATTACACATTGATTGCAACAATTATCATATAACAATCATACATTTTCAGCAAAATTCACAAACATCATCAAAGGTGAAAAGGGATTAAAAACCTAGAGAAAGGTGAAGATCCCTCTCTATCCTTCAAGCAATTGACACCTATATTCAAGTAATCCTCCATAACTTAACTTCTAGCAAGAGAAATCTTTAGTTATGGTTTCTCCCTCTCTTTAAAATCCTTGTTTTATCTCTTCTCGCAATTTACTCTTTCTCCTAATTTCCTCCCATTTCACGTAGTGATAGTTCAAAGGCTCCACTAGTCTTTCGTATTAGTACCTCATTCCATATTTTTAATTATTTGACTTTGACCTTAACTTATCTTTATTTCTCACCAATCTACCCCATATTTTGATTATTCCTAGTTTTCACTCAAATCTCACGAATTCTCTATTTTCTTATTATTTTAATCATTTAAAATTTACTAAAATTCTATATAATTTTTACCACTCTCCATAAATCCCACAAAATATCCAAGCACACCAATGATTAAATAAAATTAATTTTAACTCAATTAAAAACAAAATTACGAAAATCAGGATTGTTACATCAAGCCATTCGGGTTACATGCTAATTTGGATCTGATGATGTTTGCTTCTAACAAAAAGATATAAATAATAATTATGTGTATTGTTGGAACATGTTAATATTATAATAGGGAGATGAATTTGAAAAGCCTCGTGAAACCCTCTCAGACTTTCAATCCTCACCAAACCCTCTCAGACTTTCAATCCTCACCAAAGCCTCGTTCAATTTTATTTTCACAATCGCTACATCTGATTAGAAAATTTTCTCGATTCATGACCTATAATGCACGGATTAACCAGACCAAGAATCAATTTATTGCTCTGATAACTAAAATCAACATGATTGATGAATCTGATGGTTGATGGATAAACATTGCCTCCTCTCGTCATGTCTATTATGATTCCCTATTTTTAAAACTAGAATTTTGATTAAATTATTTTAGATTTATTTACGAATTTTAGTCTTTTATCTCATTTGAGTGTTGTTTTTATGACGTGACTGACAACCATATTAATGATGTGTCATGACGAAGTCACGCTAAGACAACTCAGTTAATAACTATATATGAATATCGAATACAGAGGTGCGGGTTCAACCTCACGCACATCTCACTTGATCATCTTTAATAATATGGAGTACAATCACTAACTTAACAAAAAAAAATAACAAAAGATAAATTCCACATAGTTTATATTTAATTTTTATTCTAATAACATATAAAATATTATATTTAAAAAACAATTATAAAATAAATTAAATTACAATGAATATTTTGAATTATTTATAATAATTATTAAAAATATTTTAAAAGTTATAATATTTTTTTAAAATAGAAAACAATTAAATAAAATCAACTAGTATAATCAAGTAATAAAAAAGTGAAGAAAAAAAAACCAAAATTTCCAATGTTCGAGAAAAGTCTTCATAATTCCAATCTCGCTGGCATGTCACTTTGATTAACAGTCTGCAGAACACTCTAAAACTTTCTATTCTTTTCTTCAAAATATGGCACTTGCTTGATCTTTCACGAAACGTCACGAACATCCTCCACATTTATATATATTCACACACATTCCATACTTGTCATCACCGAAAGAAAAATAATCAACCAACAAGCAAAAACACTCTCACTCTTTTCATTACTATTTTCTGAAATTTCAGTATGTCGATAATTCCAAGTGTGTTCGGTACAGGAAGAAGAACTAACGTATTCGATCCATTTTCTCTAGACTTATGGGACCCATTTCAGAACTTCCAACTAGCAAGATCCGCCACCGGAACCACCAACGAGACGGCAGCTTTTGCCAACGCTCACATTGACTGGAAGGAAACACCGGAGGCTCACGTGTTCAAGGCCGATCTTCCTGGAGTGAAGAAGGAAGAAGTGAAAGTTGAAATAGAAGAAGATCGTGTGCTCAAGATAAGCGGAGAGAGGAAAACTGAAAAGGAAGACAAGAACGACACCTGGCATCGTGTTGAACGTAGTCAGGGGAGTTTCCTCCGCCGTTTCAGGTTGCCGGAAAATGCTAAAGTTGATCAGGTGAAGGCTGCTATGGAAAACGGTGTTCTTACTGTTACTGTTCCTAAAGAGGAGATTAAGAAGCCCGAAGCTAAGCCCATTCAGATCACCGGCTAATTTGAACCTGATGATGTTTACTTCTATCGAAATAATATAAATAATAATTGTGTGTAGTTGAGACATGTATGGACTCAGCTATTACAATAATGTTGGTTGTGAGTGTCTTGTTTTCTTCTCTTTAGTGTGTATGCTGAGTGTTCTTTTATTATAAGAAAGTTTCTTTTCATTAAGCTATATCTATTCTATGTATAAATATGAGTCCATTTTAGTGGGATACATATTTTCATTAAGCTATATCTATGTTTTAATACAAAGTCTATTCATAGGAATAAAATGATAATGAAATTAAGCAGGCATCATATTTTTTTTATTGAGTGTAGGACGATTAATACAATATGGGACACTGAGAGACTTAAGGACGTTGAAGCAACTTAAGACCAACACCTTGGCATGTGAGTTACAGCACCGTAAAGCACAATGATAAAAATAAAAATAAAATGAGAAGAAAAATATTTGCATCAATTTTTAAGGTTAAGATTCTATTGACTAAAATGAAAATTAGTAAGTAATTTATAACTTCTGGCTGATAGCCAATAACTTATGAGAATTAATTTTAATGTAAGATTATCTCGGCATCGTGATGGCTTCTTGTAGATTGTTATGCCACGATTTGAATTCTTTTGTGGGATTTCCTCTTATTTTTGTTTAAATTCCTAACTCTAGGGTCAGGGACTTGACCGATAGGGCTTCTACGGAGCCATAATATGTTTCTTGGCTTTCTTGTTTGATTACGATTCATGCTCCTTCATTTTAGGTGTGTCGTTGTGCTAATGAGTTTGACGTCAACTGAGCAAAATGATTATCATTTAAATTGTATTTCCATCGGGGTTAAGAAATTCAAAGACCTTTTCCCAACTACCGGTTTGTTGATAAAGCTTTTCAAATGGTATCTATATCATATAAAAATAAGTAATAGGTTAGTCCTCGAGAAATTTGGCATCTTCGAGAGATGTTGAAATGGACTTGCAACATTTTGGTGATGGTTCACAAGACATCAGGGTCGAAGAAAAGTGGATTGGTGGATACGAATGTTTGAAATTCATCCTATCAGAATTGGAAGAAAGGCGTATAGCCAAGTCTTGAGAGCAATCTGTCATTATAAAGATGTCCGAGAGATGGTTCACAAGACATCGGGGTAGAAGAAAATTGGATTGGTGGATACGAATGTTTGAAATTCATCCTATCAGAATTGGAAGAACCAAGACATCGGGGTAGAATAAAATTGGATTGGTGGATACGAATGTTTGAAATTCATCCTATCAGAATTGGAAGAAAGGCGCATAGCCAAGTTTTGGGAGCAAATTGTCATTATAAAGATGCTCGAGAGAAGCATTGGATACAAGGCGATTGAAAATCGTTTGCAAGTCATGTGGGTCAAATAGGGGGTTATGAACAACGATCTCGCACTTCTTGAAGGACCTTGACTGATTTATAATCATTATCTCACGATGCGTGAGTGAAGTCCAAGGTTTTAGTCCTCTAAAGACTCTGTTAACCAACTTGCAGTGTGGGTGCGAATATTGGACCTTCCTATAGAGTACGACCAAAAAGTGTTAATTTTTATTGGCAATAGAATCGGAAAAGCTATTAAAATGGACAAGAATACCTTATCTATAGAAAGGGGGAAGTATGTGCGTCTTTGTATTCAAGTGGACCTTACGAAACCCTTGCTGGAAATGTTCGCCATCAAGGGAAGACACTTCAAGGTTGAATACTGTCGCATCTTGAAAAATACGATCCCTCGCGATGGTCGCAGAAAAAATGATTTGAACAGAGTCGTCACCGAATTTAATTTATACCGATGAAGGAATAGGAAAATATTGATAAAACCTTTAAAAATAGAATGATGGTCGTTGCAACAATATTTGAATTCGGGAGTCGATTACGCAAGAAGAAGGTATTATCACCCCTCACGTCCGTTGTACTCAACGAGAACCTTTTAGTTAAACTTGCGATTTGAATGTTAGTTAAGGTTATTTGTTTTCTTCAAGTGAATATAAGATTGAGAATAGAAATGAAATGAGAACCTCAAAAGGGGGGAAAGTGAGGTTTTTTATTAGTGTGCTCTTCAAGATATCGCAATCTCGTACCTACGTATTCTTATAGTGCAATAAGGAAATCAGAGTATTCGTAGTTTGGAAAACTACGGTTTGTTGGTGTGTTTTAATGAACAAATGTTTAGATCGCATTCTAAAGGATAAACATTGATTTGTCTACTCTTGGTGGAGGCTTAAACACTAGTTTGTTTCGTGCGTTAGAAAGGATTGAACAATGTTCTTTCTGAAAAGAGTTAGGTTGTTGGTCGCACGGGGGCGGAAAATTAAGGATATTTTGTATTTTGAAGGAATGACAAAAAATTGAGCAATATGACATACACCAATCGTTCAATTAATCGATGAATAATAAGGTGAACGCCTCCTATTCCGTTTTTATTCAAATTATTATTTAAAGTTGTTTACGTAAATCGAATATGCGCGGTAGTGAGGCGAGTACCTTCCACTTGCTTATTCAAGGAATAATGAGGCGTACGCCATTTTTCCTTTATCCAAGTTTATTCAAAGTGTTTTAATCGGAAGACGAAAATTTGAGCAATAGGGCGAGCGTCAATCATTCAAATAATCGAGAGATAACGAAGTGAACACATCCCATTCTCTTTTTCATTCGAGTTTTAAATTATAAAAGAAAGTTATTAGAAGTTATATTGATTTGAAAAATGATTGGAATCTTAAAAGAACATCTATAGAATTAACAGAGTTGGAAAATAACACTTGACTTTGAACCACGATTTTTATTTATGAATGAGATTGAAAGAATTTAGTTTGGAAATGATGTGAAGATGATTATGAAATTGTGATAGTGGAGATGGTTGGTTTGAAAATGATTATCGAGACAATGACGAAATAAATAGACTAATTTCTAATTAACAAAATAAATTAATAAAAATTTGATTAAATCGCTTATTTAATACAATCAAACATAATTATCAAAATTATTTGATGTAAATCAAATATTCAAGATAATTAAAATTAATTATGAAAATTAACTAATTTAAACAAATCTCGACTAATTAATTAATTAAATTAAAAATGGTTGAAGTAAGTAAATCACAATGTGTTCAAAAACCGGTTTGTACGTAATGATAACACGGATATGTTATACGCAAGATCATAACACGGTAAAAATATTCTATTGATGTATTGAAATTTTAGTGGTATAAGGACATGAAATTGTTGAATCTACGTATGAAAAATCCGAAGTCCGATTCAAAAAACAATGAAATTTAAGATCAATAATTCATCATTTACTTCTACGATTTTGTGGCAATATTACATGATCATTAAGATTTATAGTAATCGAAATAAAAACCACAAACACATATCACTCTCATCATAAGGGGAAAAATGTCGAGAGGTGTCAATAACAAGGACCAAATGGGCCTAATTCAAATGTCATGATTTTTAGCCCAAGAAATAAATAAAATTCACCTAGCAATAATAACGAAAGGTTATCAGCAGAAATATAAAAAAGGCAAAGTAATAGAAGGTTTTTTCCTAAGGAAGAATGCACGCATGAGCACCTCAAATGCAAGTCAACCTTTAGCAAGAGGGAAAAAAACGTGTCCCAATCATAAACCGAAGGCACTGTTTATCTCCTTCTCAAAAACGCAATGCAACTTCAAATTCCAAACAACAACACGCGTATATTTTATTATTATAAAACTTCACTGAAACAAATTGAACATGATACAAACAAGCATTATAAACATGGACAGCCGGTAAAAAAACTCAAACAAACCCCGACTAGATGATATATGCGCTCAAAATGTATCGAAGAGCGAAACTAAGTTTGAAATCCCGACAACATAACGCAATGAAATAGACAACATAACGCAATGAAATAGAATGTGCTCAAACACTATCGAATCGTAGCAGCATTTTACACAACAACAAATACAACCTAGTATATTCAATACAATAAAGCAAACTTGAAACTGAAACTCTTACCAAAAACGCAAATGGCTATCAATTTGAACCTGAGAAGTAATGCCAGTAATTTCAAATTTTACCTTCCCAGGAACTACTTCTGTTTCTAACGCGACAATAGTGAATAGATTCCTAATACACAAGTGGTATCATGTTATCCTAATAGGTGGTGGTCAGATACACGTTATGTTGAATATGAGGGACTCCTTAGGAGTGGCTGCGTGGAGAAAATAAAGTTTCTGGAACTGTCCGCGAGTGAGGTTTGCAAGGTATTGGTGTGTAGGCGGAAACGCGGTTTCAAAAAGGGTGTAAAATAAAAGTTTGAGCAATGGTTCATGGTGGACCAAGGAGTGCGTGAACAGAAGTGACAGCTTGAAAAAGTTTGAAGATTCCGGTGAAGTAAGGCTGTTTTGATGGTGACGGTGAAATGTTGCTGTTGTGAGTTGCGTCGTTGAAATGCACTCGCAATGGCCGACAGATAATGAGTTGATGTTGTGGATGTTTACTTAACCGAAGCAATAGTTCGAGTAATTTCCTGCCTTGCCCCACATTTGAAAAAATTGTCCCAATATACCCTATTTTGAAAAAAAAATTCCAATCTACCCCTTTTTTAGTGGGGCCTCGCCATTCCATTTGACGAGGGATTGAAGAATTTTTTCTTGCTTGTAAGCTCGTCACTTGAAGTGACGAGGCATTAAAGCAATTCGTTTTTTTTTTAATATAGTTTCAAAATAAATTTGTATTTTAGTTTCCAATATAGTTTTAGTTTTTATCTTCTGAGTGTACCCCTAATCAATATTTTTAATTATTATTTCTCTCACCTTACATTAATGGTAATTATAATACATCAATAACAATAAATATAATTTGGTAAAATTGATACAATCTTTTATTTATCATATGTTTTTTAATATCTATGAAAATGACATTTATTTTAGAATGAATAGAATAATAAATATATAAATTAATGTCAAATTCGCTATCAAGCATGTGAGAAAAATATGGAAAAATATTTTTATTAGAGTTAATTAGCAATCATAGGATCCCAAGAGCTTAGGCATTATGTTTTTATATTGTATATTTATGAACGTATAAATATTCTGTTTTGACATCAAAATTTACATCTACATTATATTTCATTATTCACCTATACGGTGAATAATAAAATATTATAATAGTAATTATGTTTTTTTTAAAATTAAAGAATACTGATAAAAAATCATGTGATTAACCAATTTATAATTTCATTAATCATCATTTTATATGTCATTAATTAACTTTATTTTACTATTAAAAATTATTCTTATGGCTTAATGTATATTTTAATTCTTTAGCTTAATTTAATATTACACTTTAGTCGTTTAACTAAAAAACTTTATAAATTAGGCCATTAGCCCTGTTACCTTATTTGATCCTTTAACTAAAAAAAATGTTACAAGTTAATCCCTTAACTTCACTTCCGTTATCCTATTTGGTTCATTCCGTCAATTTTTAGAAAAAAACCTTAAGTTTTAGTGATGTGGCGCGGGGATTTTGTTTTTGCAATTTAAATCATGTATACATTTTTAACTACAATGAGGAAATATTAGACACACCGGCTGTTGCACTAATATCACAAATTATTATTTACTATTTACTATTTATTATAAATTATTTATTATTTATTTTAAATATTTTTTTATAAACAAATTATTATTATTTTTAATTAAATCAATTATATTAATTAAATATAGAATTAATATTTAAAAAACAATTATATTAATTATTATTAGTATTTAATATTTAAAAAAGAATTATATTAACAATTATTAGTATTTAATAGATTTAGTATTCTATTTACACTTCCTATTAATTAATTATTATTAATATTAATTAAATACTATTTAAAATAAAAACAAAAAAAAAGGAATGCCTGCACCTCCTCGTCACTTGAAGTGACGAGGCCATGAAGCCAAAAAATTTCGCTCACCCCCTCGTCATTCCATTTGCCGAGCCCATAAAGCAAAAAATCTTTTAGCACCCCCTCGTCACTTGAAGTGACGAGCCCAAACTTAAAAAGGGGGTAGACTGGGAATTTTTTTTCAAAAGAGGGTATATTGGGATTAATTTTTGAAAAAAGGGGGCATTTCAAGCAAAAACTCCAATAGTTCCAATAGAATCAAGTCGTAGCAGTAGCAAGATCATTTGAACATTCATCAAATCTGCATGTCCACGACATTCCCAAAACACGAGACCAAATCTGAAGGAGCTCGAATCCAAATTGATACGACACTATGCACCAGAATTGTGTCAACAAAATCCCTGCAACGGAATCACAACAACAGATACCTGAGCTATCTTACGAGATCGAAACATCCATGCTAGCATTATCAATGTGATGCTGCTGCTACTTGGTGTTGTTGCTGCATTGCTAATGTTGTGTGCTTGTTTCTTGGTTTGAAGGAACTAACTCTGATGGACATAATTTTGGGTTTTGTATGGTTAGGAATGAGTGAAGGTGAAATTGTGAGACTGCTGAATAGTGAGGTATATGGGTAATGGAAAATGAAGGATCCCATTTGTGTGATGCATAGGGTGGTATTCCGTGAGAGGTGGTATTCCGTGTAAGGGTCTCGGTGGCAAGAAGAAGGGGTCCAAAATGCTAGGTTTGTGTTTTGTATAATGATTTTTTTTTTATTTTTTTTAGGTTGAAGATGGGTACACATCCTCTCGTACTGCTATCTATGTTTTGCACGTTGCTCCAATCTTAATTATTTATGGAGTAATTAATATTAATTATTTTTTATATTTGATCAAAATGAATTACCGAGATGGAGCAGGATCATTCAGTCACCGCAGAGGATCCATTTCTGTTGAAGATGAAGAGTTTTGAGAGAAGGTTTTGATTAGTCCAAAAAAAGCCGTGGTAGTGGAGTGGAAAATTCGAGATGATTTAAAATACCAAAATTGGTTCTTCTAGATGATTTTGGTATGATTGATCCAAAATATCAAAATTGTCCCCTTTTAGATGATTTAATTGATTTAAATGAGATTAAATCAATAAAATCAAATAAATTTCACAACTTTTAAAATGAACATGATAAAATTAAAATAAGAATATGCAAAATTTTAATTAATTATCCCGATTAATTTTACAAAATAATAAAAATAAAATGACTAAAAATGAATAAAAGTCGGGCGCAAAAGTGGTAGAAATATTAAATCGAATACACTAAAAATGATTAGTGCGAAATAAACCTATCAGAAAAATACAGATTTTGATCAGACTTTAAAATAAATTTTGACTGGTTAAACAAGCATATGTAGATCAAAACGCGATCGAAAAAGTAGTCAAAAAATATAACGACCACACCAGATTAAATTACGCGAGCCATAGATTAATAATACTGACATCTGCAAGCTCAATTTCAAAACTCTTTACCCATCGATTTTATAGGTATTTGAGAAAGGATTCAACCGATCTGCATGTATGTTTGAAAATTTATTTTAACCAACATTTTAGGTGTTATTTACATGTTATGCTATACTTATGATACAAATTTAAAAATAAAATTGAATATAAGAAAGTTTTAAAATGTTTGGGACAAAACTGGGATGGACAAATACGAGGGCCTCACCTACTTTGTCTTCATTGTGGTAAGTATGGACACTTAGTGGAGGGATGTGAATCTCAAAAAGAGCCAAGAAAAAACTACAGGACCTTACACTATTGTCCAGAACACCAAATAAAGTAGAAGAAGAAAGCAAGACAATGCCAAGGAGGACTCCTTCGAGAAAAGACATAAGGAGAGTGTTAGCTCGAAAGGTTCTAGGTTTCAAGTGCTTTTTAAGGAAAACCAGACAGAGGACCCTGCAAAAGCTTGTGTTGATCCGGTGCAATCCCAATAGGACAAGTCTAAGAATGAGTATCTTGGCGAAAGCTACTGTTTCAGATGCTCATCCCCATCAAGACCACAAGATATCCAGGGTTAGAAGAGCTAAAAAAAGAATAATTTTGTCAAGCTTCTAATGATAGCCTCTAAAAAAATTCTAAAGGCGAAAAATAAAGACCAAGTGCGGGATAAGACCAAGGAAAACCTTGATAATCTTTTGGAGGAAGAGACTGAGTGAAGAAATTCTTAGAGTGTCTCAAGTCGATTATCCCCAAGTCGACAATGCTAATCAAACTAACGATAATTTCTATGGCCAAACTGGGCCCTAAAGGGTTAAGAGCGTAAAGAGCTAATGGTACTGTTGATAGAAATTCTACCTTCTCAAACTTCATAAACTCCAAATCTGTTACCAAAATACTGGAAGATGGAGACTCCCCTGAGCAAGTTGAGGAAGTTGGAACGATTGAAGAGGATATGGAGACTAGCAAGCTAAAAGTCTAATTTGGTTTCCTGTTTTTCTTATTGTGACTTATGATCAACAAACCATTATTTTGCCTATTTTGGAACTTTCGTGGGGAGAGCAGCAAAGCTTTCTTCCGTGTTTGCAATTATTATATCCCTGATAAGCAACAAGATATCTTGATTATTATGGAAACTCGATCCAACCCCAACAAATTAAATCGGAGTTTTGCTAGATTAGGATTCTCTGGTTTCGCCTTTTCGGACACACGTGGTTTTGCTGGCGGCATTTCTATGGGCTAGAAAACCGAACGAATGCAAGTGACTATTCTTAAGCAACATTTTCAATTTCTTCATTCCGAAATTGATCTTGCGACCTTATGGATCTGGGAAGTTCTAGCTTCCCATACACTTGGAGAGGTCTGCTAACTCATGACAGGATGAAATTGTATGAAAAATTGGATCGTATCTTTAGTAATGCTTCTTGGAGAATCCTTTATCCTGAAGCCCATGTCAAGGTCCTGCATAGAATAGAGTTCTCTGATCACCACCCCGTTCTTCTCACATTGGTGGATAAAGACTTTTGCAAAATTCCTAAAGCCTTCAAATTTGAATGTGCCTGGCTTGTCGACCAGCAAGTGTAAATATCCATCCAGTTGTAGATTTATGGTCTCCAATATTAGATATCCAACTCGCATCAGTGTATCATTCTAATATGGCAGGGAACCTTCCATAGTGAAGACCAGGGTCCTTGGTTTTCAGTAGATAGCCAAAAATCCTTGTAATTGCCTTCCAATGTTTGTAACACCCTTCTAAAATACCCCAATAATAATAATAACAACAAAACACAAATCAGAGTAGATATGCAATTTAAGGGTGTCACACTTGACACTTCACACCATTTTCCAAATAACTGGTCATACTCATTTATTTATCAAAATAAAACATTGCACAATACGCAGCGGAATGAAATCCAACAACATGCAAAACATGTAACACATTACACGTAAAACTGTTCAACAACCAACAAATGAAACAAGGTAAAACATCCCGTCCCGATGTTACATCTACCAGAGCATGACCCACTAAGGAACTACACTAGACTCCAAGCACTAGCTTCTACTCAATCACTGCTCGTTACCTGAAAACATAGTTGTAAGGGTGAGTTCCTCAATCGATATAATAAGCATTATAAAATATCATGTAATGCTAAGTAAATTAACACATTTCATCACCCAAATCAGATCACACATTCAGTAACGACAACATCAACTCATACTCATAATCATGCTCAACATAAACATCAAAACACACGTATAATATTGGAACACATCCATTCATATTATACACAATACATACAATATGCAATGAGACTCCATGCATGCGGTACCGACTATTCGTGAACATATAGTTCAACCTCACCGATCAAATCCAGATACGGCTACCAAGCTCACTAGTCCCACTCATTTGAGACCTAGTGACTCACATCACTAATTCCTCACCATGGGAATTAGCTACCACCCCAAGGGCTATGCTATGCACGCTAAATCACCTAGCATGCAAACATCAACAACAATCCACAATAACTCATCACTAATTCCTCACCATGGGAATTAGCTACCACCATAAAGGCCATATTATGCACGCTGAATCACCTAGCATGCAACCATCAACAATCCAAAATGGACATATGCTCACACTCTAAGCCATAAACAGTCCATTCACAATTGCATACATAATAGATATATTCACAACATTATGCATACCAACATACATCATCAACATATTTATCACATAATCATATCATGTCATGCCACATAATCAATCACAGTATTAGCACACTCTACTAATACCTACACTGCACAAAACAACGGGAAATTGATCCCTCCTATATCATACACCAATATAGGTCAATCTTCAATTGTTTACAATATTTAAAATATCAGTTTTTCCACTTTTCAAACAGTGTTAACCGGTTAACGCCCTGGGTTAACCGGTTAACGCAAACAGAACACGCTTCCTGGCACATTTTAACAGTGTTAACCGGTTAACACCCTGGGTTAACCGGTTAACGTAAGACAGACAGCAATTTCTCATAATTCATAACAGTGTTAACCGGTTAACACCCTGGGTTAACCGGTTAAAGCAGAACAGAAATTAATTCTCTTAATTATCATAACAGTGTTAACCGGTTAACACCCTGGGTTAACCGGTTAACGCAAGACAGAAAGTTGTTCCTGCGCTAACACGAACAGAATGCAGAATTACCCGCATTTTCCGCCGTCGGAGGACTTCCGGACCTCCGATTTCGATTCCGTAAACGGCTACACGTCCAGAAAATCACAACTCATCCAAATATAGATTCAATCACAGTTTTTAACGCAATTCATTCATCACAATTCAAGGTATTTCTCAAACCTAATTAGAGTCAGTCAATGGCTTATTACTACCCATCACATGTTAATCCATAATACCCATTAAACGACGATAAACCCCCCTTACCTGAGTAAATCCGGCAATCCTTTAGCTTCAAGCTTTTCCTTTCTTCAACCCTTGCTCTCTTGCTCTTCCTCTTTGCCCTTTCTCCACTTTCTGTCGCTTCTCTGGTTTTCACGTGAAAAACCTTTTTACCAAATGGAACTCTATATATATATATATATTCCAACTTTATTATTCCAATTTATATTATTCCAATAATAATAATAATTCCAATAATAATCCAATTATTTAATTAAATTAATAAATATACTATTAACTTAAATTAAATAATTATCTTATTTTATCGGGGTGTTACAACTCTCCCCCACTAAAAGAGTTTTCGTCCTCGAAAACATACCTCAAGCGAATAACTCAGGATAAGACTCCTTCATCTGACTCTCAAGTTCCCAAGTCACATTGCCACCTGCTGGTCCTCCCCAAGCTACCTTTACCAAAGCAATCTCTTTACCCCGCAACTGCTTCAACTCTCGATCCTCGATCCTCATAGGTGATGTTTCCACAGTCAGGTTATCTCTCACCTGTACATCATCTACTTGGACCACATGCGACGGATCAGGAATGTACCTCCTCAACTGAGACACATGAAAAACCTCATGCAAATTCGCAAGTGACGGCGGTAAAGCGATACGATAGGCTACTTCCCCTATCCTCTCCAAAATCTGATAAGGACCAATAAATCGAGGTGTCAACTTCTTCGACTTCAAAGCTCGACCAACCCCAGTTATCGGAGTAACACGAAGAAACACATGATCTCCCTCTTGAAACTCAAGTGACTTCCTCCTCTTGTCGTGATAACTCTTCTGACGACTCTGAGCAATCCTCATCTTCTCCTGAATCATCTTAATCTTTTTCGTAGTTTGTTGAACAATCTCCGGTCCAACCACAGCACTCTCACCGGACTCATACCAACATAAAGGTGTCCGACATCTCCTACCATACAAAGCTTCAAACGGTGCCATACCAATGCTCGAATGAAAACTATTGTTGTAGGTAAACTCAATCAAAGGTAAATAACAATCCCAAGCACCTCCCTTTTCCAAAACACAAGCCCTCAAAAGATCCTCCAGTGACTGAATCGTCCTCTCAGTCTGACCATCAGTCTGCGGATGATATGCAGAACTCAATCTCAGCTTAGTTCCCAAAGCCCTCTGCAAACCTTCCCAGAACTTCGATGTAAATCTAGGATCTCTGTCCGAAACAATACTCGACGGAATACCATGCAAACTTACAATTTTTTCAATATACAACTCAGCTAATCTCTCTAACGGATAATCCATTCTGATCGGAATGAAATGAGCCGATTTTGTCAATCTGTCAACAATCACCCAAATAGCTTCAAAATTCTTAATTGTCCTCGGTAAACCAGAAACAAAATCCATACTGATACTATCCCACTTCCACTCTGGAATAGCCAACGGTTGCATTAGCCCAGACGGATTCTGATGCTCAATCTTTGACTTCTGACAAGTCAAACAAGAATAAACAAAACTCGCAATTTCCCTTTTCATTCCCGACCACCAAAATAACTTTTTCAAATCATGATACATCTTCGTAGCCCCAGGATGAATACTCAGGCCACTACGATGTCCTTCCTCAAGAATACTCTTCTTAAGTTCGGTAACATCCGGAATACACACCCGATTACCAAATTTCAAAACACCATTCTCATCAACTCTGAATTCACCACCTTGACCTTGATTCACTAGAGTCAACTTATCAACCAAAAGCACATCGGATTTCTGACCCTCTCTAATCTCATCCAGAATACCACTCGTTAACTTCAACATTCCCAATTTAACACTATTGTGAGTACTCTCACACACCAAACTCAAGTCTCTAAACTGCTCAATTAAATCCAATTCCTTAACCATTAACATAGACATATGTAATGATTTCCGACTCAATGCATCAGCCACTACGTTTGCTTTACCCGGATGGTAATTCAAACCAAAGTCATAATCCTTCAGAAACTCTAACCATCTCCTTTGTCTCATATTCAGCTCTTTCTGATCAAACAAATACTTTAAACTTTTATGGTCACTGAAAACCTCAAATCTTGACCCGTACAAGTAATGCCTCCATAACTTCAGAGCAACTACCACAGCTGCCAACTCTAAATCGTGCGTCGGATAGTTCCTCTCATGAACCTTTAGTTGTCTCGAAGCATAAGCTACAACCTGCTTATTCTGCATCAAAACACCACCCAAACCCAACAATGAAGCATCACAGTAAACCTCAAATGGTTCCGATGGACTTGGTAATATCAGAATAGGAGCAGTAGTTAACCTTCTCTTTAACTCTTGGAAACCTTCTTCACATTTTGAGTCCCAAACAAACGCTTGCCCCTTTCTAGTCAACATCGTCAACGGTAACGCCAACTTAGAAAATCCCTCAATGAATTTCCTATAATAACCTGCAAGTCCAAGAAAACTCCTTATCTCAGAAACTGACTTCGGAGCTTCCCACTTAGATACCGCTTCTATCTTAGAAGGATCAACAGCAACACCACCTCTTGAAATCACATGACCAAGAAAACTAACCTCTTCTAACCAAAATTCACACTTAGACAGTTTAGCAAATAACTTCTTTTCTCGTAGAACTTCTAAAACCACTCTCAAATGTTCAGCATGCTCTTCTTCAGATTTCGAATACACCAAAATATCGTCAATAAACACCACAACAAACTTGTCTAGGTACGGATGGAAAATCCTATTCATATACTCCATAAATACCCCAGGCGCATTAGTCACACCAAAAGGCATTACAAAATACTCATAATGTCCATACCTTGTTCTGAAAGCAGTCTTCTGAATATCCTCAGTTTTCACACGTATCTGATGATACCCCGATCTCAAATCTATTTTGCTGAACACACTCGCACCAACCAACTGATCCATCAAATCATCAATCCTCGGCAAAGGATACCGATTCTTGATCGTCACTTTATTCAGTTGCCTGTAGTCCACACACAACCTCATAGTACCTTCTTTCTTCTTAACCAATAACACTGGTGCACCCCACGGTGACACACTCGGACGAATAAATTTCTTATCCAACAGATCTTCCAACTGACTTTTCAATTCAGTTAACTCAACAGCAGACATACGGTACGGAGCCATCGACACCGGCCGAGTACCAGGTACCAAATCAATCGAGAACTCAACTTCACGCTCTGGCGGTAATTCATTCACTTCTTCAGGAAACACATCAGGAAAATCACACACCACGGCTAGATCGCAAATCACCAGTTTATCTTTAGCCTCCAAAGTCGCTAACAGCATAAACAACTCTGCCCCATCTGCTACTGCCTCATTCACTTGCCTCGCTGATAGAAACAAACTCTTTCCTTCCTCAATCTCAGGAAAAATCACAGTCTTATCAAAACAGTTGATATAAACTCGGTTAAACACCAACCAGTTCATACCCAGGATAACATCAATCTGCACTAGTGGAAGACACACGAGGTCCATCCCAAAGTCTCTACCAAAAATACTCAAAGGACAATTTAAACAAACTGAAGTAGTAGTCACTGAACCCTTCGCAGGAGTATCAATCACCATACTCCCATACATCTCAGATATCTCTAATTTAAGTTTCACAGCACAATCCAACGATATAAAGGAATGAGTCGCACTTGTGTCAATAATAGCTACAAGAGGAAAGCCATTAATATAACACGTACCTCGGATCAAACGATCATCTGCAGAAGTCTCAGAACCCGATAGAGCAAAGACCTTGCCTCCCGACTGGTTCTCTTTCTTCGGCTTAGGACACTGTGGGCTAATATGGCCCACCTCTCCACAGTTGAAACAAGTCATAGTCTTCAATCGGCACTCTGCAGCCAAGTGACCACCTTTACCACACTTGAAACACTTCTTCTCATTACTGGTACACTCATGGAAACGATGTCCAGCCTGACCACATCTGTAACACTTAGCAGGGGCACTGGAGTCTCCCCCACTAGGTCTCCTCATCCCACTCTGTCTCTGGAAACCTTTGCCAGCTGCATACGGTTTCCCACGATCATTCTGATTCTTGCCTTTCCTATCAACCCTCTGCTGATAGCTCTCCGCTCTGGCCTTGGTATCCTGTTCAAAAATCCTGCAACAGTCGACCAAGTCAGAAAACACTCTAATCCGCTGATACCCAATAGCCTGCTTGATCTCGGGACGTAACCCGTTCTCAAACTTCACACATTTTGAAAATTCCCCAGTAGCCTCATCATAGGGAGTGTAATACTTCGACAGCTCTGTGAACTTAGCAGCATACTCAGTAACAGACCGGTTGCCCTGCTTCAATTCTAAGAACTCTATCTCTTTCTTTCCTCTGACATCCTCTGGAAAGTACTTCCTCAGGAATCTCTCTCTGAACACCGCCCAAGTGATCTCAGCATTCCCAGCAGCTTCCAACTCAGTGCGGGCAGCAACCCACCAATCATCTGCTTCCTCTGACAGCATATGCGTATCGAACCTGACCTTCTGGTTATCGGCACACTCAGTAACTCGGAAGATCCTCTCGATCTCCTTCAACCACTTCTGAGCACCATCTGGATCGTATGCTCCCTTGAACATTGGAGGATTGTTCTTCTGGAACTCACTCAGTTGACGAGCAGCTCCCATTCCCACACTACGCCAAAAAGGACTATTAACAGCGCATCTTAGACAGCGCTTTTAAAAGAAAGCGCTGTCTAAGGTTAAAATTAAAATGAAGCGCTGAAAATGTTCCAAGAAAATAATGAAAGCGCTTTTAAATATAGACCTTAGACAGCGCTTTTGAAAAAGCGCTGTCTAAAGTCTTTAAATTTTAAAAAAAAAATAAAACCAAAAGCGCTGTCTAAGGGGGGGTTTAGAAAGCGCTTTTGGAAAGCGCTGTCTAAGGCCCCCCTTAGAAAGCGATTTCCCCAAAAGCGCTGTCTAAGGTCTAATAAAAATAAAATTTCAGACTTTAGCGCTTTCGTTCTCTGTTCTTTTGTTTTGCCTCTTCACTCACCAGCAACCTTTCACTCACCTCACAGCGCTTCCGCCGCACTCGTATTCCCCTCAATCTCCAGCAACCTTCCACTCTAAAAGACGACAGCACACAACATCACGCCTTCCACTCCAAAACACGAAAACCCTATTTTCCTTCAACTTCCGAAAACCCTTTTATCCGCCGTCGAGGGTCCCTCCGCCGTCAACGAAACATTCGACCGCCGCACTCGCCTCTCACGGTACGTTCTGCTCTAAAAATGTGCTTGTTTGATTGTAATGCAATGAGTTCAAATGTGCTTGTTTGGTGTTAGCATATGGCTGTCCTGTTTGAATCTACACTCAATGCTTGTGGTTTGTCCATTGCCCTGTTGCAATCTTGATCAAATTTTTACTATCCACCACAACTGTCATTGTTAATGGTTTTGCTATTGCCCTGTTGAAATCTTGACCAATAAAAATGTTATTGAAATATTTAGTTTATTGACTGCACTTGTTAGGGTTAACCTCCAAACCAGTAACTTGAGAAAACTCGTTGAATTTCTGCATGACCAACTTAATAGATGTTGGATATCCCCTGGTAAAAATTAGCAAATGCCTTGGAGGTTGGTTGCAGTGGAGCCAACTAAATTGCTATAGAACCTCATAATTTCACTTTCAAACTCTTCATGCTTAGTTAAGATATTAGCATACTCCATAGTCATGGAACTAATATTACTTTGATTTTGCTTACTTTTGAGAGAAGCATAGAAGTACTTATTATTACTATCTCCCAGTTTGAGCCAGTCCACCTCCAAGTACTCCAGCTAGCATACCCAGAGCCTCAGCAATCGCAGCATCGTCTCTACCTCTTACAGCCATCTCTATTCTGAAAACCCAACAAGCTAAAACAATAAGTACTGATAGGGTTACACAACACCTATCACGTACAGGTGTCGCATTACGCGAAAAACCGGCGGGAAAACAGGACAACAGAGCCGCCACCGTGCGTTATTTATCCCAAAAGAGGGAAAGGAAACGCTCAGAGTAAACCTGGGAAAAGACATGGTCTCGCGACCAAAGAGAAAGGGTAAGGGAGTCGGTTACGCAAGGGGAAGGTATTAGCACCCCTCACGTCCGTCGTACTCGACGGGATCCACGCTCTAAGAAAGAAAAGGTTGCTAAAACAAACACCACACACACACACACTGGCTGAAAGAGACACAAGAAAACAAGACCGAAACTGACTCGGCAGGATATCGCATCCTGGGCCTACTTAGTCTATCAGGCATAGACATCAGAGTCAAAGTAGTTCGAACTGGGGAAACGACACATGCTCGCTAGGATATCGCGTCCTATGCATACGTATCTCCTTGGACAAAGGAGAATCAGAGCATTCGTAGCTCGGCTGACACGCACACAGAAACAGGCAAAGGCAAACGTGGAGCCCGAATGCCAATCACTGGACTTACATCAGCATCCAAACCAACACACGCACACTGGAACCCAGATGCCACTCGATGGACTTATACTGGATTCCAAGCACACAACAAGAACAAACAGACAACAAATTGCTAAGGAGTCGATAACTCGAGCCTAGCAATCGTCAAACAACACACACAAAAAGAAAAAAGGTGCCCGGAGAGACCTCGCACGGTCTCCTGCCTACATACCTCGTCTGGAACGAGGATCAGGGCGATGTAGTTCCCCTACGCAGGGAGAACGACTAGCCTAACCAGATAACAGAGGGAGACACAACTAGGGAGACTACGACTCGAGCCTAGATGTTATCATGCAAATCATCCCTAAGTTAAGGTTTCTAGCTAACTGGCACAGGGAGCCAGCCTATCCTAATCATGACTTGCACAGGAAGCAAGCCAAACTAAACCTAACTTGCACAGGAAGCAAGCTATACTAAACCTAACTTGCACAGGAAGCAAGTCAAACAAACACACAAGCACAAGTAACACACACTATATGCAAACAATGGGCTCAATCAAGGTTAGGTTTTAGTCGAGGGGTCATATCAACCTCAACAAACAAACCACTGGAACTGGGTAATGTTAGCTCTTAACCTTGCCATTGAGGGGCTAAGGTGAAGCAGATGAAAGGTGAGTGAAGATAGGACTTCACAGCTCTTATCCCTGGCCTGGGAGAGCTTAAGACAAGAATGTGTGGGTTCAGAAAGTGGGAACCCTTCTACACATTTAAAACTGACTCAACTGTACAATTGTACAAGATCTTGGGTTTGTATCTGCAATGCATCAACACAGTGGTGTGAGCAAAACAGATGACACACAGAATAGCAGGGGATAGGTTGCATATCCCTTGGGTTCTGCCAATTGCCTCTTCACTTAGGAGGTCTTTGACTCTATACAAGGACAAATGTAAACAGTCACAAACATTGCCTCTTAAGGAGGACTTCAGACAGTTGCCTGGCCAAGTAACAGGCCAGGTCTTCCAGACTACATGAAGATTAGAAATATACCTCAATGCAAATTGCTTATACAAGCAAAGCAAAGCAAAAGTTCACAAGGAACTGAGCAACTAAAAGCACCTGAAATAGTCAAGCAGACATTAGTATACAACTTCAAAACAAAGCAAAAGGAAACAGACATCAACAGTTAATCATAAGCAAGTGAATGTGCAAGGCACAAGGCTCAAGGCATGTGAGCCAAGCAACCTACAAAAAATAACATGTTAGTCATGATAAACAAGCAAGTTCAATCAAAAAGAATTGGTCTCATTAGCCATTTGTTGGTCAACCTGAAAACATGAACTCAAATGTGAGTAACAGGACCACTAGGGCAAGCCTAGGGTCAAAAGTGAATGAGAAAGTTAAAACAGCAAAGGGCAAGTATCCAAAATCATGTTCAAACAATCAAGAAACAAAACCAATTGGGTTCACATTCATATCAATCATCATTATCATTTCATGAACAAATTAGGTCAAAGCATGGCATTTAGAAGCTCATAGAAGTCAACAGCAAGACTTGAATCAAAATCAATCTCAAACATTTCCAAAAATCACCAAATAAATCATGGTCAATCACAACCCACAGCATGGTAAGCATGTCAAATTTCATCTCATTTGGACAAGTAGAAAGCAGTCAATGAAAATCAGAAAGGCAAGGCAATTTTGAACATGCTCAAAGAAGTCAACCAAACATGCATCAACTTGAAAAAATCATAAATCAGAGATGGAATAAGATAAATGAATGGGACTAAAACCATGGCAAATATTAGGGTGTCTAGTAATCTCATGTAAAATTTCATGTTCATCCAATAAAGTATGAGCATTTCATAAAACAAATGGGAACATGTATCACAAAAAGTCAACACAAGACCAAACAGGGGACAAAAATCTCAATCAATTGGAAAATGCCATAAACAAATCCACAAAAAATCACATGTAAACTAGACATACTCAAGTGAGTTCATGCAAAAATTCAGATCAATTGGAGGTCAATAAGCATGGTAAAGAAAATCATCAAGTTGCACATCAATGGTGTGACACAAATTGTCACACCCTAATTCAAAAATTCATAACTCACAAACCAGATAAGATAAATTCACAAACTCTACACCAAAATCACCATGGATGTGTCTAGTTTATGCACAAAAAATTTCAAGGCCATTGGATAATGCATGACTATTTCACAAAGGTTTTGGCAAAAGGTACAAAATATGAATACATGTCACAAACCCTAGCATAATACAAAATCCACTCATCCAAAAATTCTGGAAAAATCCTGATAAAAAAGTAGAGATCAAGCAGATCATAATGCAAAAAATTTCATGAAATTTGGATCACAAATGGATGAGTTATGATTTTTGCAAGATGATGCATCAAATGGAATTAAAATTGCAAACAATAACATGAATTAATGGTCAATTAGGCACGGAATGGCAATTTTGTAATTATTTGGACCTTTTAATGAAACGCTGCGTAGCGTTTAGATGCGTGTCAAGTGACTATTGGACATGGCAATGGAATAGTAGAACAGACATGCAAAACACGTTCAAAAGGAAAATCTGGAAAAATGGTTTTAGGGTTTATGTTGCAACAGTGCTAGCTCATCTTCTTCACCAAACTCGATTCAAAATTTTTTCCAGAAATACAAATTGAACATACCATTGGACTCAGCAAAGCACAACTAACACAAATCTAACAACCATTTTTCAAGAATCGAGCCAACTATCAAGCAACAAGCAAAAAACGATAATGAACATGAAACTTTAAAATCAGATTTCTCTTAGCATAAGCAACCAAAATGCACGATTCAAAGCTTAATGAAACCAGCAAAGTGAGATCTATTAGAAGCATGGCATAGTTTAGCAAAGTAAGGAGGTCGAAATCTTACTTGTTCTTGAAGGAAATAGTGAAACAGTTGGAATTTGGCTTGGTTTGCTCGGAACAGTTACTCACAAAGCTTCCAAATGATGAATGCTTGAAGGATTTTGGCTCAATGATGTTTGTTTTTGCACGAAACCAACTCTGCCATGGAAGGATATTGATGTAGCAGCTGCGATTCTCTTGCTCACAGTTAAGAAATGATACTCAAAATTGCTTCTAAAGTGATGGTAAATAATGAGGCAACCAAGGATAGCTCGAGTCCTTTTGAGTTTTTTCAGCCAAAGTTCAAAAATGAGGAAATGAGGTTTTTGAGAGAGAGAGTTTTTCTGTCTTCAATTGATGGCTGCTAGGGTTGGGATTGACAGAAAATGTGCTATTTATTTGCTGTTTAGTATTGGCTAAGTAAGTGTTAATCACCATTATCTCAAATGAATCATTTTGGTCATTTTACTAAATTTCACCAACTTGGCAAATGGGGTGTGTACTGCACGAATTAGGCTTGCAAACAAGTCATAAACAACATTTCTGAACTATTCCAAATGGCCAAAAATGTTAGAAATGCTTAATTCAAAAACTCAAATTTTCACTACACTTGAAATTAATTCAAGCAAGTCCAAAAAGGCCATTTTGAATGGTGATGTTTTGATGAATGATGATGACATTTTTGGAAAGAGGGGATCAAATATGACTTGTTGGAAAAAACCTCACCAAATTTGGCCAAATGGTTTGAGAGATATGGCCTTTTGAAGTTCAAGAATTTTTGAAAATGAATTGATCATATCTTGCCAACCATACATGGGAATTGAGAGTTCTTGGACTTTTTGGAAATGGGAGAACAAGATCTTCAACTTTTATGTTGGGAAAAAATTCATTTGAAGCCTGTATCATGATGTAAGTTTGGGACCAAGAAGTTTCCATTTTTGGCAGTTAAAATTACAGGTCCAGTTTCTATTTTTGGAAATTTCTGATTTGGCTTCAAATTCTTCAATGATGATGTTTGCCATGATATATGAGGCCTATTTGGACATGAATGAGACCTCTCAAACCAAATCCATCCATCAAAACCATAAAATCAGTCACAGTTGACCAAGTTTGACTTTTTAGGGTTTCTGACTGATTGTGCATTGCCTGATGACTTCTGAGCACCCAATCTTTGACTTAAACACTTCAAATGGATCCCCAAGTCATGTGAACATGTTGGACCAACCCTAGGGCCTTGGCTCAATGGAGATTGTACTTGTTTGCTTGACTGACTGGTCTCCTGATCAGTTTGACCTAATTCTCCTGACTGGCTTGCACTTGGGCAAAAGGGACAATGCAATGTTATGCAGTGGACCATGTTATGCTATGACCTAATATGAGAATGTATGTACAATGATAGGTGCAAATTTGAGGTGCTACAGCTACCCCTATTCAATCAGCTGGGAACCCGAATGGATGAGAGCAACGGCTGTCAGACTTTCAGGGTACACAGGGATTGAATACCAAAGAACCGTAGAAATTTGCACTCTACTGGGAAAATAATTAACAACGCCTGTCATAATCGGCAAAGGAACAGTCTTGAAACAAGAATCCGTCTGGAACGGAAAAAGTCGGCCTGATCACCGAAATAGTAACGTCGACCTGGATACCAAAATAAATGGTAACGCAGGGATAACCATGGCCTGAACACCACACGTCCGCTGGGGATTATTATCTCTCCTTTTCATGCTTTTCTTGAACCCCGAGATTTTTCTTTTGCGCAAATGATCCCCGATCGCTGCAGTTGAACCCCAACATCTTGTTTTGCCAAAATAATGAACCCCATTCTCCAATTTGAACCCCAGTCGCCTGACGATAACTCGCGATCGCCATTGTGAACCCCATTCTCCAGAAAATGCCGCAACATCTCCCTTTCTCCATTTGAACCCCGCTCTCCAGAAAATGCCTCAACATTTCCCTTTCTCCATTTGAACCCCGTTCTCCAATTTCTCGTGATAATTCCGCTGGCAACGTCGGAAATAACACCAACACCACTCTGAGGGCGACATATCAGAGGGTATACCTTCACAAAAGGAAGGTAACATGTGTGTCTCTTCCCCTGAAGACACCTATAACGACCTCCATTGGCCTCAGCCAAAGTCTAAGGTGACACATGAACAGAAGATAATCCTGAGGACCTCATCCCGGATATAATCTTCAACTCCAATCTCCATTTGAACCCCAGAAAATGCCGCAACATCTCCTTTTCTCCAGTTGAACCTCGATCTCCAAAAAAAATGTCTCAACATTTCCTTTTCTCCAGTTAAACCCCGTAATCACGCTGATTACGTAACGTCCTTTGATTCCATTTCCTTCTCCGCTTGACAGAAAAATTTCCTCCAATATCGCACTACTGGGGAACATTGCTGATCTGACGTTATGATGCTAGACTCCTCAGAGTAACATCTTCCAATCGCTGTCTCGCACGACAGAAAACTCCTCCAGTATCGCACTACTGAGGAACACCTCTGATTCAAAATCAAGATACTAAACTCCGCGGAGCAACACCTTCACGTCTGATAAAACCACCTCTCAAACGGTAACCACGGCTTGAGCCTAGCTTATGCGTGCAATATGATGCATGATTGACTTTTCTGCGTAATGCTCCATAATTATGGAAATGCTACGCGATTTATTATGCAATATGCTATGCTTATTCTTCATGATGAATGCATAAAAAATGTCCCCCTCAAGGGACTCTCCTGGGGAGCTCGAGACATTCTGCTGAGGAACTCGTCAATACTCCGATTCCACCCTACTGGGGAATGACGATGCTGTTGGGAAAAGGTAACCCTTGCTGGGGAAAGCCTCCTTTGCACCTAATCCGCTTGGGGAATTGCTGGGGGATAGGAACCACCAACACTCGGTGGGGATACCTCGATCTTTGACTTGCGGGGGATATCAATCCCGACTCTGCTTGGAGAACCCTCACAGATACCTGACGACTTCACTGGGAAAATGCTCACAGATACTCCGCTAGGAAACAGCAACCTCCCGGCCTGGCAACTGGGAAAGCATCGATCTAAAACCTGCTGGGGATAACCATCCTGACCCTGCCAGGGGAAACAAATGCTACTCCGCTGGGGACAACCCATGCAATCCACAGGTAGAATCAACTCAGCTGGGGATGCAGATATCAGTCTGCTACGGAAACTCGTCCAATCCACTGGTAGGATGAGCACCGCTGGAGATATATTTCATTGCAACCCGCTCCACTCGGGGATAGCAACCTTCGGGCCTGCTACTGAGGAAACATCGTTTTAAACCTGCCTGGGATAACCATCCTGACTCTGCTAGGGGACCCACAGACCTTGGATCCGCTGGGGAGTTAGTTCTCACGATTCTGTTTGGAGACTACGCTGGGGAAATGAGAAAAGTTGGTACAGAACATCCGTCGACTTGTCGAACCATAGTATCCGCCTCCTAATCTCGTATCAGCTTTCCACTTTTGAGAATTCCCAGACTCGTCTGGACCTTTTCTGCTCCATCATCTTGTATTCCCCAATCGCTCCGCCCTCGACGAAGATCGAACTCCTGGGACTTTATACAGAAATTTCAATTTTCCGACTTTGAAGAGTCTTCTTGATTAATTTCCAAAGGCCCTCGGACGTCCTTCGCCGTCTCTTCACCGTTCCTCCAACTCGCCTGTCCCTGATTGGACTCTGCGGGGAATTTCCACAGACTTTCCAGTCTTCCGACTTTGAAGAGTCTTCTTGATTATCATTCAAGGATCGTCGCACGTCTCAACGTCTCTTCGCCATCCCTTCATATTCATTCGTCCCTGACCGGACTCCACGGGGATTTGTCTTGTCAAAAGCTTCCACATCACAACCTGCAAGTGAGCGAAAATATCTAACAGCACCTGCAAAAGGAGATCGTCAGATAAAACCGTGCCCCAGGCGTGTCAAGATTTCAACACTTGGGTCCCTCAACCTTCCGAATAAGATTTCAAGCTCTCAATCTTATAAACATGCATTGGAAGGAACCTGTATGTCTCAAAATGCAAGATTCTTTATCAAAAATAATTGGATGTTTTTGCAATCAAAGCGGTAATGAAAAACAAAAACAAAACTATTTGACTGAATATGCATTTTATTGATTGAAAAAAAGTGCGGCTCAAATGAGCAATACAAAGGAAACAATTCCTGAAAAGAGGTAATTGCGC
The DNA here is from genome assembly GCF_024323335.1 of Lathyrus oleraceus. Lineage (NCBI taxonomy): Eukaryota > Viridiplantae > Streptophyta > Magnoliopsida > Fabales > Fabaceae > Lathyrus > Lathyrus oleraceus. Next base: position 79,464,570 of record NC_066580.1, on the reverse strand, counting down.
ACAAAAGGAAAAATCTATCCTAGTGGCAATGTGAAACCCGTGATCTCATCGAGTTCCAACTCAGTTACACCCCATATATCCTCAGACTCTCCATGCTTTCTGCCTTCTGAACAAGACGTTTCTGATTGATCCCCACCGGGTATTATCCATGATGCCTTAACCAAAACGCGAACGATCATGCTGGACGCAGTTGTTCGTTTCAATCCCTCTTTTGCCTGGACCGCCCTTTCGGGTTTTCAGTCCACCGGGATACCCTTTTTTGCCCAAGCCGCCTTTCCAGGTTTTCGACTTGCCGGGTGTACAATTTTTCATTTTATCCCTAATTTTTGCCCGAACCTTTCTTTCTGTTTTTGGTTCGCCGAGATGCCCATTTTTTGCCTGAACTGTTTTATTCTTTTCGTCCAGCGGGTCTCTTTACACGAAGTATTTTTTAACTGCGTCCGCATTCACAGGGGATGGAAAATCCTCGCCATCCATGGTCGTTAGCAACAAGGCTCCGCCAGAGAAGACCTTCTTGACCACGAATGGACCTTCATAATTCGGTGTCCATTTGCCCCTTCGATCGTTTTGAGGAGGAAGGATCCTTTTCAGCACCATATCACCTACGTGATATACCCGAGGTCGCACCTTTTTGTCAAAAGCACGCTTCATCCTTTGCTGGTATAACTGCCCATGACAGATGGCCGCCAGCCTCTTTTCCTCAATTAGGCTCAACTCCTCGTATCGGGTTCTTACCCATTCAGCCTCTTGCAATTTCACGTCCATCAGGACTCTCAAAGAGGGAATCTGAACCTCAATAGGTAATACAGCCTCCATCCCATACACCAATGAGAAAGGAGTTGCCCCAGTAGATGTACGCACCGACGTTCGATACCCGTGCAATGCAAACGGCAACATCTCATGCCAGTCTTTATAGGTTACCACCATTTTCTGCACAATCTTCTTGATATTCTTGTTGGTTGCCTCAACCGCCCCATTCATCTTCGGACGATAAGGAGAAGAATTATGATGCTCGATCTTGAATTCCCGGCACAGTTCTGCCATCATCTTATTGTTCAAATTAGAACCATTATCAGTAATGATTCTCTCGGGAACCCCATATCTGCAAATGATGTCTCTCTTGAGAAACCTGGCCACAACCTGCTTCGTCACGTTCGTATAAGAGGCTGCTTCAACCCACTTGGTGAAGTAATCAATAGCCACTAATATGAACCGATGCCCATTCGAAGCTGTAGGCTCAATCTTTCCGATCATATCAATGCCCCACATAGCAAACGGCCATGGAGACGACACTAAGCTCAAAGGATTTGGAGACACGTGCACCTTATCAGCATAAATCTGGCATTTATGACACTTCCGCACGAAATTAAAACATTGGGCCTCCATTGTCATCCAATAATAACCTGCCCTCAGCAGCTTCCTTACCATTGCATTCCCACTGGCATGGGTACCAAACGATCCTTCATGAACCTCTTTCATCAATTGGCTTGCTTCTTTATCATCAACACATCTTAGCAAGACCCAATCAAAGTTCCTCTTATACAAAACCCCATCCTTATTCAGGTAGAACACCATGGCCAACCTCCGCAGAGTCTTTCGGTCCTTTTTAGATGCTCCCTCGGGATACTCTTGAGTCTCCAGATAGCGCTTGATATCGTAATACCACGGCTTCTCATCATCAGGCGCTGTATCAACAGCAAACACATAAGCCGGCCTATCCAAACGTCCAACCTCAACACTGGGGAACTGATTCCACCACTGTACCTTAATCAAGGCGGCTAGAGTAGCCAAAGCATCTGCCAAAGGATTCTCCTCTCTGGGCACATGATGCATCTTCACCTTGGTGAAAAACGTCAACAATCTCCTCGTATAATCTCGGTACGGCACTAAATGAGATTGATGCGTATACCACTTCCCGTTAACCTGATTTATCACCAGAGCTGAATCTCCATATATGACAAGGTTCTTGATCCTCAAGTCAATCGCCTCCTCAATTCCCAATATACAAGCTTCATATTCAGCCACGTTGTTGGTGCACTCAAATGTTAGCCGGACAGCAAAAGGAATGTGGGATCCTTTCGGCGTAACCAAAACAGCACCAACACCGCTTCCATTCACGTTAACGGCCCCATCAAACATCAAAATCCATTCGGATTCAGGGTCAGGCCCCTCCTCCGGGATTGGTTCCTCGCAATCTTTCGATTTGAGAAACATGATGTCCTCATCAGGGAATTCAAACTTCATCGGTTGATAATCATCAATGGGTTGCTGAGCGAGGTAATCAGACAATACACTCCCCTTGATAGCCTTCTGAGAGGTATACTGTATATCATATTCTGTCAAAATCATTTGCCATCTCGCAACCCGTCCGGTCAATGCTGGCTTTTCGAAAATGTACTTGATTGGATCCATCTTGGAAATCAATAAAGTGGTATGAACCAGCATGTACTGCCTTAGTCGGCGAGCAGCCCAGACCAAAGCACAGCAAGTTTTCTCGAGCAGTGAATATCTTGTTTCACAGTCGGTAAACTTTTTGCTAAGGTAGTATATGGCATGCTCTTTTCGACCAGACTCGTCATGCTGCCCCAATACACACCCCATAGACCCCTCAAGGACCGTCAAGTACAGAATTAACGGTCTTCCCTCCACATGAGGCATCAGAATCGGAGGCTCCTGCAAATATTCTTTTATTTTTTCAAATGCCGCTTGGCAATCATCATTCCACCTGACCGTTTGATCTTTTTTCAACAACTTGAATATCGGTTCGCACGTGGCTGTTAGGTGAGATATGAACCGTGAAATGTAGTTCAATCTACCTAAGAAACCACGAACCTCCTTCTCCGTTCTCGGTTCAGGCATTTCTCTTATTGCTTTTACTTTTGCAGGATCAACCTCGATTCCTTTCTCACTTATAATAAACCCCAGCAATTTACCGGACCGCACTCCGAACGTGCACTTGTTCGGATTCAACCTCAGTCTAAACTGTCTCAGCCGGTCGAACAACTTGGCCAAATCTACCAAATGCCCCTCTTCTGTCTGGGACTTTGCTATCATGTCATCAACATAGCATTCGATTTCATGATGAATCATATCATGAAACAAAGTCACCATGGCCCTCTGATAAGTAGCACCGGCGTTTTTGAGACCGAATGGCATCACCTTGTAACAAAAGGTACCCCACGGTGTGATGAACGTTGTTTTCTCCATATCATCTGGCGACATTTTAATTTGATTATAGCCAGAGAAGCCATCCATGAAGGAAAACACCGAGAATTGAGCTGTATTATCTACCAACACGTCGATGTGAGGTAGTGGAAAATCATCCTTCGGACTAGCTCGGTTCAGATCTCGGTAGTCCACACACATTCTCACCTTCCCATCCTTCTTCGGAACTGGCACGATATTTGCAACCCACGGCGGATAATTAGTGACAGCAAGGAAACCAACATCCCACTGCTTCTGCACTTCTTCTTTGATTTTCATCGCCATGTCAGGTCGAGTTCTGCGCAATTTCTGCTTCACTGGAGGACAATCTGCTCTCAACGGTAGCTTGTGCACAACAATATCGGTATCCAACCCTGGCATATCTTGATAAGACCAGGCAAAGATGTCGACATACTCTTTCAACAGTGCTACCATTCTGCTCTTGACACTTTCCTCCAAAGCAGCCCTGATTTTCACTTCTTTTTTGACCTCGTCGGTACCCAAGTTCACAACCTCAATCTGCTCTTCATGCGGCTGAATCACCTTCTCCTCTTGTTTCAACAACCTGGCTAATTCCCCTGGCAGTTCACAATCTTCTTCGCCTTCTTCTTCAGCATGATAGATTGGAATGTCGAAGTCATACGAGGGTGTAACAGGATTGTTATCAATGAGATCCGGAGAAGAATCACATCTGCATGAATGTTGATTCATGCATTGCTTTAGAACCGGTGTGTGACAAATTGAAAAAGAAAAATGAAAACATTGCCATTTTTATTTTATTTTTATTTTTAAACTGCAAAAATAAATGAAAAACAGGGAACACCGCTTTTAATTGAAAAACATCCTTTAATTAATGATGCGAACTTGCAAATTGAAACATGAGGTGGCCCTTACAATGGACCATTACGTGTCGGGCAACACGTATGGCTTTCATGCACATAAAATCAAAACAAGAAAAATATTACTCTTCCAGCAGAGTGACCCGGATGATCTTTTCAGCCTTCCAGTTTTGGATTCCCATCCCTGGTGTGCACGGCTTTATCCATCGGTCAATGTCGCAGTCGCTATCAGCTTCCTCACTCATCATGCAAATGTGATCCGGATCCAGCATTCCGGCGCTTGTGAATGTTACTGACGTACGGCGTCCTCTGCCTTGTCCTGAGCCTCGGCCCGGCTGGTAACCCACTCCGAAGCGATCTTTCTTTGCGGAGATATCCATCATCCTGCCCCAACCAGGAGCCTCTCCATTCTTTACCACCTCGGCGGCCTGTTTGTACGAAGCAAATATTTATGCAAATATATACACCGTCAGAATAATAAATGCAATAAATAAAGCAACACAAGCAACCTAAACTATCCTAAAACGCTAGGAAAGACTCGCTTAGGGAAGATGGACCAGCACAGGTCTACATCCGCAGTCCCCAGCAGAGTCGCCAGCTGTCGCATTACGCGAAAAACCGGCGGGAAAACAGGACAACAGAGCCGCCACCGTGCGTTATTTATCCCAAAAGAGGGAAAGGAAACGCTCAGAGTAAACCTGGGAAAAGACATGGTCTCGCGACCAAAGAGAAAGGGTAAGGGAGTCGGTTACGCAAGGGGAAGGTATTAGCACCCCTCACGTCCGTCGTACTCGACGGGATCCACGCTCTAAGAAAGAAAAGGTTGCTGAAACAAACACCACACACACACACACTGGCTGAAAGAGACACAAGAAAACAAGACCGAAACTGACTCGGCAGGATATCGCATCCTGGGCCTACTTAGTCTATCAGGCATAGACATCAGAGTCAAAGTAGTTCGAACTGGGGAAATGACACATGCTCGCTAGGATATCGCGTCCTATGCATACGTATCTCCTTGGACAAAGGAGAATCAGAGCATTCGTAGCTCGGCTGACACGCACACAGAAACAGGCAAAGGCAAACGTGGAGCCCGAATGCCAATCACTGGACTTACATCAGCATCCAAACCAACACACGCACACTGGAACCCAGATGCCACTCGATGGACTTATACTGGCTTCCAAGCACACAACAAGAACAAACAGACAACAAATTGCTAAGGAGTCGGGAACTCGAGCCTAGCAATCGTCAAACAACACACACAAAAAGAAAAAAGGTGCCCGGAGAGACCTCGCACGGTCTCCTGCCTACATACCTCGTCTGGAACGAGGATCAGGGCGATGTAGTTCCCCTACGCAGGGAGAAAGACTAGCCTAACCAGATAACAGAGGGAGACACAACTAGGGAGACTACGACTCGAGCCTAGATGTTATCATGCAAATCATCCATAAGTTAAGGTTTCTAGCTAACTGGCACAGGGAGCCAGCCTATCCTAATCATGACTTGCACAGGAAGCAAGCCAAACTAAACCTAACTTGCACAGGAAGCAAGCTATACTAAACCTAACTTGCACAGGAAGCAAGTCAAACAAACACACAAGCACAAGTAGCACACACTATATGCAAACAATGGGCTCAATCAAGGTTAGGTTTTAGTCGAGGGGTCATATCAACCTCAACAAACAAACCACTGGAACTGGGTAATGTTAGCTCTTAACCTTGCCATTGAGGGGCTAAGGTGAAGCAGATGAAAGGTGAGTGAAGATAGGACTTCACAGCTCTTATCCCTGGCCTGGGAGAGCTTAAGACAAGAATGTGTGGGTTCAGAAAGTGGGAACCCTTCTACACATTTAAAACTGACTCAACTGTACAATTGTACAAGATCTTGGGTTTGTATCTGCAATGCATCAACACAGTGGTGTGAGCAAAACAGATGACACACAGAATAGCAGGGGATAGGTTGCATATCCCTTGGGTTCTGCCAATTGCCTCTTCACTTAGGAGGTCTTTGACTCTATACAAGGACAAATGTAAACAGTCACAAACATTGCCTCTTAAGGAGGACTTCAGACAGTTGCCTGGCCAAGTAACAGGCCAGGTCTTCCAGACTACATGAAGATTAGAAATATACCTCAATGCAAATTGCTTATACAAGCAAAGCAAAGCAAAAGTTCACAAGGAACTGAGCAACTAAAAGCACCTGAAATAGTCAAGCAGACATTAGTATACAACTTCAAAACAAAGCAAAAGGAAACAGACATCAACAGTTAATCATAAGCAAGTGAATGTGCAAGGCACAAGGCTCAAGGCATGTGAGCCAAGCAACCTACAAAAAATAACATGTTAGTCATGATAAACAAGCAAGTTCAATCAAAAAGAATTGGTCTCATTAGCCATTTGTTGGTCAACCTGAAAACATGAACTCAAATGTGAGTAACAGGACCACTAGGGAAAGCCTAGGGTCAAAAGTGAATGAGAAAGTTAAAACAGCAAAGGGCAAGTATCCAAAATCATGTTCAAACAATCAAGAAACAAAACCAATTGGGTTCACATTCATATCAATCATCATTATCATTTCATGAACAAATTAGGTCAAAGCATGGCATTTAGAAGCTCATAGAAGTCAACAGCAAGACTTGAATCAAAATCAATCTCAAACATTTCCAAAAATCACCAAATAAATCATGGTCAACCATAACCCACAGCATGGTAAGCATGTCAAATTTCATCTCATTTGGACAAGTAGAAAGCAGTCAATGAAAATAAGAAAGGCAAGGCAATTTTGAACATGCTCAAAGAAGTCAACCAAACATGCATCAACTTGAAAAAATCATAAATCAGATATGGCATAAGATAAATGAATGGGACTAAAACCATGGAAAATCTTAGGGTGTCTAGTAATCTCATGTAAAATTTCATGTTCATCCAATAAAGTATTAGCATTTCATAAAACAAATGGGAACATGTATCACAAAAAGTCAACACAAGACCAAACAGGGGACAAAAATCTCAATCAATTGGAAAATGCCATAAACAAATCCACAAAAAATCATATGTAAACTAGACATACTCAAGTGAGTTCATGCAAAAATTCAGATCAATTGGAGGTCAATACGCATGGTAAAGAAAATCATCAAGTTGCACATCAATGGTGTGACACAAATTGTCACACCCTAATTCAAAAATTCATAACTCACAAACCAGATGAGATAAATTCACAAACTCTACACCAAAATCACCATGGATGTGTCTAGTTTATGCACAAAAAATTTCAAGGCCATTGGATAATGCATGACTATTTCACAAAGGTTTTGGCAAAAGGTACAAAATATGAATACATGTCACAAACCCTAGCATAATACAAAATCCACTCATCCAAAAATTCTGGAAAAATCCTGATAAAAAAGTAGAGATCAAGCAGATCATAATGCAAAAAATTTCATGAAATTTGGATCACAAATGGATGAGTTATGATTTTTGCAAGATGATGCATCAAATGGAATTAAAATTGCAAACAATAACATGAATTAATGGTCAATTAGGCACGGAATGGCAATTTTGTAATTATTTGGACCTTTTAATGAAACGCTGCGTAGCGTTTAGATGCGTGTCAAGCGACTATTGAACATGGCAATGGAATAGTAGAACAGACATGCAAAACACGTTCAAAAGGAAAATCTGGAAAAATGGTTTTAGGGTTTATGCTGCAACAGTGCTAGCTCATCTTCTTCACCAAACTCGATTCAAAATTTTTTCCAGAAATACAAATTGAACATACCATTGGACTCAGCAAAGCACAACTAACACAAATCTAACAACCATTTTTCAAGAATCGAGCCAACTATCAAGCAACAAGCAAAAAACGATAATGAACATGAAACTTTAAAGTCAGATTTCTCTTAGCATAAGCAACCAAAATGCACGATTCAAAGCTTAATGAAACCAGCAAAGTGAGATCTATTAGAAGCATGGCATAGTTTAGCAAAGTAAGGAGGTCGAAATCTTACTTGTTCTTGAAGGAAATAGTGAAACAGTTGGAATTTGGCTTGGTTTGCTCGGAACAGTTACTCACAAAGCTTCCAAATGATGAATGCTTGAAGGATTTTGGCTCAATGATGTTTGTTTTTGCACGAAACCAACTCTGCCATGGAAGGATATTGATGTAGCAGCTGCGATTCTCTTGCTCACAGTTAAGAAATGATACTCAAAATTGCTTCTAAAGTGATGGTAAATAATGAGGCAACCAAGGATAGCTCGAGTCCTTTTGAGTTTTTTCAGCCAAAGTTCAAAAATGAGGAAATGAGGTTTTTGAGAGAGAGAGTTTTTCTGTCTTCAATTGATGGCTGCTAGGGTTGGGATTGACAGAAAATGTGCTATTTATTTGCTGTTTAGTATTGGCTAAGTAAGTGTTAATCACCATTATCTCAAATGAATCATTTTGGTCATTTTGCTAAATTTCACCAACTTGGCAAATGGGGTGTGTACTGCACGAGTTGGGCTTGCAAACAAGTCATAAACAACATTTCTGAACTATTCCAAATGGCCAAAAATGTTAGAAATGCTTAATTCAAAAACTCAAATTTTCACTACACTTGAAATTAATTCAAGCAAGTCCAAAAAGGCCATTTTGAATGGTGATGTTTTGATGAATGATGATGACATTTTTGGAAAGAGGGGATCAAATATGACTTGTTGGAAAAAACCTCACCAAATTTGGCCAAATGGTTTGAGAGATATGGCCTTTTGAAGTTCAAGAATTTTTGAAAATGAATTGATCATATCTTGCCAACCATACATGGGAATTGAGAGTTCTTGGACTTTTTGGAAATGGGAGAACAAGATCTTCAACTTTTATGTTGGGCAAAAATTCATTTGAAGCCTGTATCATGATGTAAGTTTGGGACCAAGAAGTTTCCATTTTTGGCAGTTAAAATTACAGGTCCAGTTTCTATTTTTGGAAATTTCTGATTTGGCTTCAAATTCTTCAATGATGATGTTTGCCATGATATATGAGGCCTATTTGGACATGAATGAGACCTCTCAAACCAAATCCATCCATCAAAACCATAAAATCAGTCACAGTTGACCAAGTTTGACTTTTTAGGGTTTCTGACTGATTGTGCATTGCCTGATGACTTCTGAGCACCCAATCTTTGACTTAAACACTTCAAATGGATCCCCAAGTCATGTGAACATGTTGGACCAACCCTAGGGCCTTGGCTCAATGGAGATTGTACTTGTTTGCTTGACTGACTGGTCTCCTGATCAGTTTGACCTAATTCTCCTGACTAGCTTGCACTTGGGCAAAAGGG